>NW_020455754.1:4383553-4908004 GCF_003342845.1 Nothoprocta perdicaria
CAGTCGCGCTGCGCGGAGCGGAGCGAGCGCCAGGGCGAAGCGCTGTCCCTTCAGCACCGCCCGGCGCCGCCAGGCAGCCTCCTCCCTGCCCTGCGCGTTCATAYAACCCTGCTCCGTGCCGCCCCGCCGAGCCGCCACCGGTGACCGCGTGCTTTGCAGTAAGTAGGGGAACAGGGGGCACAGGCACCCCCAAAAGGCGGATTCCCCCCCAAAGTGGGCGCGTTTCTCCAGCCACAGGGGTTTGCATGGAGAGCGGGGCCGCAGCTGTGATAACCAGGCCAATTAATATGTGTATGGGTATGCGGCAGGGGGATGGCGGTGGGGCGCTTGTGGGGGCCGTGTTGGGGCTGCTGGCGCAAGGTGCAGCAAAGCGAGCACCCAGTCGCTCCCACCTCGTCTCCAGAAACCTCCTGCGAGCGCCCTGCGTGCCCGGCCGAGCGGGCGGCGGCCGGCAGGAACCCGCGTCCTCCCGCCTCACATCGCTCGTCTCGCCCTGCCAGGTCTGGACAGCAAGGCGCGAGGATGGTGAAGCTGGGGAGTAATTTGAACGACAAGAGCAACAAACAGCCATCCAGCGAAGATGGGTTTCAGACAGTTCCTCTCATCACGCCTTTGGAAGTAAATCACCTGCAGTTCCCCGCGCCGGAGAAGGTAAACCCGGCTCAGATGCACCCACGCAGCCCCTGCTTCCCACTGCCGGCTCTTGGCCCCGATAACATGAATGGTGGCAGAGCCATGAGACATACAAAGGATTAATCTTTCTTAGTGTGTTTATCTGCTTTAACACAAGCACCCAGCTGTCCTCTTGAACCCTTTCTATCYCCTCAAAAATAACCCAATATTAACCACTATTTCTTCATGAGTGCAGCTGGAAAATGCTTAGTGTGTGTCTTATAAATGCTGGAGAAATTGTGGATGAGTTTCTAATGCAGTATTATTGGTCAGATAATTGCTGGCATTCAGTGTAACCCAATGACTCTTCTGAAATCAGCAGCTATTTTCATTCTCTCAGTTGAGGTTTGTTTTCCTCTCCGCGGCTGTGCGGGGCTTATTTGGCTATTCATGATGGTGATTTCTCCAAGGAGAGCGACCACATTCCTTGCGCGATGGGAGGGGATGGAGCGATCCCTGGATTCATCCTGCATTGGCAGGGGAGGGGGCGGCTTTTCCCCCTACCCAGCCAACACTCCCAGGGTGGATTGCAGCATGGAAATGTCCACAACTGGTATCGGTGACTGCCTGAGGGTTGGGGGCTGCAGCTTTCTAGATGTATTATGAAATCTTTTGTCTATATTTGTGCAGTGACAATGCATATCAATATGAGCTGGTGAGGACATGACGAGACCATAAAATCTGTATGCCCCACAGTCCTTACAGAAACAAAGCCTATCTGCAGTGTAGTTCCCAGATACCACAGAGATGGAGCCAACTCACTTGGAAGTACAGACAGAATGACTACAGCTTGCAGGGTAATGGAATAATAGCAAGATTTACACTGATGATTATTGAGCATATATCCTGTTTTTTTTTTTTTTACTGTAGGACAAAATTAAGTTTCTCTAAATACATTAGAAGAACATGATGATGGATGTGGTGAAACTCTTCAGAAAGACAAGCTATGTTTATTTTACAATAGAGCTGAGTCTACAGACTTGCCATTCTGGGAAGCCAACCTTTGTCAAAGGAGCTAGATTCTATTCCCTTTGCCTGCCAAGGCAATCGGGAGCAACTTCGAAGCATTCGGGAGAGTTACACTTCTGTGAATTGTTGTGAGAGGATAAATTGGCCCTTATCAATAGCTCCAATGAATAAGATTAAAGAAAACAACTCAGGTAAAAAGTCTGAGAAGCTCAAACTATAGATATGTAAATGTGTAACTCACTTCATGATGGTATAGGCAGCTTCATGATATATAGATCACATGCTCAGTGTCATAGGATGTGAAATTTAAATGACTCAGATATCAGGCAAGACATGGAAATCCTAACAAAAATCCATTCAAGCTAATAAAGTGATAATGAGTGTTTACATGATCACCAGAATTCAATTGCCTGCTGGAGAAGACRTGTGGGAGTGTATCGGTCTAATGTGAGTCCGTGCTGATTTTTGTGTTTAAACCTGCCTATATCAATAATGCCCATGTTGTTGAGGCACATTATCTTCATTAGCATACATTAGTGTCAATGCTTCTCCTGTCACAAGGGTTTTTTCTGTGCTGGAAGAGTGGGATGTTTCTCCAGAAGTGATAAGCATGATTCAGAACCCATTGAAGTCAGTCATATTGATTTCTATAGGCTTTGCTTCACTTCCTAAGTGTAGTATGCTTAGAGTTAGTGATGATTAAAAATCTGTTGCAAAAAAGAGAGGTCATTTATTATAAGATCAAAATAATTCACTTTTATTTTTTTTACCCTTTATTCTTTGTAGAACAACTTCTGTTGGGTTAAAGTTCACCCTAGGGCAGAGGGCTTGCAGAAAAAGCTGTTAACAAGGAGCTGAGCTCATGTAAAGAGCTTGGGTGAAGGTTAAGTGATAGGAGAGAGATTCATCTTTGTACTTAGTAAAGCAAAGCAACTGATATTGTGAGCATGAGGAATGGCAGATAGGCATTTCTAGTCTTCCAGACTATTTCTGTTTGCATWTGCTTTGCAGTTAGAATGTAAGGGGAAAAAAAAAAGGCAATTTGAGTTTCTATGTATAGAAGGTACTCCTAAAACCTGCCAGCTGTTGGTGGCAGCTTTGAAGAGTGAGCACAGAAGCCACTCTGCTTTCTGGTGTCTCTGGCATGAGATGCTGCATAAATCACTGGAGTCAAAACTGGTGGTTTCTGTGAAACAGCTCAAAAGGGCTCTGCCCTCCTGTTTTCTTCAACATAAATCTATTGCTGCTTGCTTGTAGCCACAAGGAGGCAATGTCCCGGGCCTCTAAGCTCCTGTGATTGCAGATCAGCTGCTGTGAATCATGTCTCATTTCCACTGCAATAAAGAGCTTATGAGCCTTGTCCTTTAAGTGATGTCTCCAAAAGCAAACAAGCAATCCTCTGTTAAATACTCTTTTTTTATTTTTTTTTTTTTTTCTGACTGAGACAGAGTATCTTCTTTTAATATATGGGGTGGCCTTAACCTGGATGTAACCTTGCGTGTAGGAGCAATTTAGGGTGCATCAAAATGGCAAGGAGGAAGCCTGACTGCTCTGCTGGCTCTAGGCTTCGGTCTATGAGGTAGGTTAACATAGATTAACAGCAGCTGAGTGCTTGGCTCGCAGTTGCAGCGTGTTAGGTGTGTGCTGCACCCAACTGCTGCTGCTGGTTCTGSCCCCAATGTTCGTGTGCCACCCCGCAGCAGTTTGCAAATGCAGTTAATTTATAGGAAATTTATAGGAGCCTTTGTTTCTTTGCAGCGTAGCCTTACATACCTGTATGCTAGTCAAAGAAAAATAAGCCTGTTGTTTGTGAGCATGCTTGCATTTGCAGGTCCTCAGAAGTAAACCACAAAGCTCATGAAATTCATGGATCGAGAATTGTTTTTTTATGGGCTGAGAACTATTTCTTTCTTTCTTTCTTTCCTCTAAAAGGCTTTAAATACCTATTTTTATTCTTCTTTTCAATGAATATTTCTGTATTTGGATCACTCAGTGGATAGCTCCAAGTGTGATTCTCAACATCAGTTTTGTAGTTATTTCATTATAGCCTGGTCTCTTTCAAAGTGGTGTTTTTTTTTCTTTATTTCTTTTGTCTCTTTTTTTAAGTTTAAACATAAATTTACTGGCAGTGCTTTTTGGGGATGCTTCTATAACAGACTTGGTCTTTGAAGTGGCTGAAAAGTTCTACCTTGATGCTGCTTAAAAATCCAGGCACTTGTTTGCATGCTGAGGTGGTGATTCAGGGGACTTGAATTTGACAACTGGGTTTGTTTATTTTAAATTATTGCTACTAGTCAATCTAGTCCTTTTTTCCATCAAAAGGGGCTATTTTCTACAAAGATTTGTGTTATTCCTCCTGCAGCATCAACATTTTGGTCATTCTGTCAGCCCTTCCATAGCTGCAAGGGAAGAAATGTACCCAGTATGGTAATTTTTCCTCTAGGGTCCTAAGCCTGCTGTATATTTGTATTTATTGACTATCTTCAAGCATTCGTTTGCCCCTCTCCATCCCTTCTTGCCGGGAGGGGCACTTACAGGTGGCAAAGATGCTCTTAAATCATTTTTGTGTGGTCTTTTTGCTGAAATCCACCCACGTATCAGGAATAATAGCTACTGCCACCGGCAAGCCCTCAACCTGGCTTTTTATGTCTCTGTGTTTCCTTTCTTCTATTCACAAAATGAAAGGAGAGGTCTCCCTTTTCAGAGCAGAGGTGAAAGGCTGCCCCTTTGCTTGTTTTTCTTGTCATAGACAAAGTGCTTTGGATATAATCATTATGCCTCTGTGCAGTGGTAATGCAGCACTTCACAGGCCATACTTTTCCCCAAAAAATCCTAAATGAGACCAAGAATGGGTATCCTTTGGTGTCATGGGCTTGCTTTGGTGTAGTCCAGCGGGAAATGCCGCTGTTCTGGCAGTAAAAATCCTAATTYTACAGAGCACAAAAGTGCATGAAAGCCATTGTCAGGGCTGACAAAAACATCCGGCGTGTCATTTGTGGGGAAAGCTGCAGCAGGCTTCTCATGTGGCCCATTGTTCTTTATTGTGGCTGCATCTGCGGCTTGAGAAATAATCCCTCTGGTGACACATTCCTGCCTCTCAACACAAGAAGGGAAGAAAAGATAGATGCAACTGCTCCCTTCAAACGCTTTACTCACCTCCTGCTCCCATTTTTATCCCCGCTGGGTGCACCCCACTCCAAATGGCCCAGGCTGTGCTTTCGTACAGGGTGATGGAGTGTTCCTGAAAATCAGGAGGGTCCCCTGTGCTCAGAGCCTGTCCCTATGTGTTTCACAGGGGGGRAAAAAAGTTTCTTCCCAGCTAGCTGAGCTGGTGTCACTAACAGCAGGCTGAATGAGGGCTTTTGTACCGCAGGGACCGCTTGCAGCTTTCTCCTGCAGTCCTGATGTCAGTGCTCCCTCCGCAATGCCTAGCAGCGCACGGCAGCGCCAGCCAGCCGGGATGTGCCGAGTGGAGATGGTTTTGGGCACTGCTCTGGGTCAGGGGGCTGGGGCAGCTCAGCTGCAGCTGCCAATATCTGCTGCTGGGTCCCGATCCGGCGCTGCTGGGTCCCGATCCGGCGCTGCTGGGTCCTGATTTGGTGCTGGTGTCCCCATTTCTGCTCACGCTGCCATGAGCTTTAGGGCTTGGCGTGAGAGGGCAAATGGTAAAGAGGAGTGGAAGGGAAGAGCAATCATGGCAGCTGCAGGGAAGAATAAAAGGGAAGGTTGAAGCAACGGGAAAGAAAGCATGAATAAGAGGAGGAAAAAAGAGCATAGAAAATATGAAGGGATGGGCAGGCTATTCTTCCTTTTCTCATCCTTTCCCTATTTAGGAAACTCTGCCTAATCCCCCAAAATATCGAAGTCTGAACCTTCCTGTCCCATGACATTTGTTGCCCTTCTGCCCTGTGCAAATCCATTTGTCCTCTACATGTGAGTTTGAATGTAAACATCGCCTCTGCTCATTAAGCTGTAATAAATAGTTGCGGCCATTCTCACTCTGGCAGTGCAGAGTTACTGGTGAAGCCTTTCTGCTTTTGTTTGCACATGAGTTTGTCTCTGATGTGGGGTTTGTGACAGCTCGTGTTCTTGTCGTGGTGTGATCACCATCGTGCCAGGCATCCCCTGGCACACAGCACCTCAGCTTGCTTTGGATCCATCACAGCAAGGCTGTGCTGCCATCCAAACGTGGGTTTGCAGCCTTTGCAGGCACCTGGGATAGCGCTGAACTCCCTCTCTTGCATRCAGATTACGTGTTGCTGCAGCAGCATGGCCTGCAGCTCCTGAGTATGGAAGACCTCAGGGTTTATACAGCCTGTGCAGAATTTTTTCTCCATAATTTCACTGCTATCTTTGTCTGGATTGCGTGGTTTAAAGCTAGCTCGTGCCTGCCTCATGTGAGCTCCGTTGCCTCTCTTAAGCTTGATTGTGTCTACACTGCAATTCCTAGATCTATATTCTGCAGGWTATGGGCACAGATGAGAAAAGATGTGCTAGAGTATGGATATTTTACTAAGCTTGTTACAGTCTGTTCTTTATTGTAACATGAAAACATACTGCTGCAGGGGGAAACTATCATTTCAGCCAGCAACGGTTAAAATTCACTGGTCTCACAGAATCACAGAGTGGTTGAGGTTGGAAGGGACCTCAAGAGATCACCTAGTCCAACCCCCCTGCTCAAGCAGGGCACCTAGAGCAAGTGGCACTCCTTACTGGTTTATATGTGAGATTCTTGGGATCTATATGTGAGGGATAAAATTCTTGACTACTGTAAATCAGTGTAGTTCAGATGAAATTAGCTCTGCTAATTTAGCCTGACAATTTACTATTGCTGGTGCCGTGTGATTGATTCTTTTGTCAGCTTTGCTATATCCCTCCCTTGCTGAACCCACTGAAATCAGTTTCTGTCACCCCCTACACATCTTCCCATGCAACTGGGAACTCCTGCTAGATATGGTCACCAGGAGGTTAGCAGGGGGGTGAAGCTGAACAATTTTCCAAGCTCTCTTTGCACTTGCAAGTAGTGCCTATCCCATCTTAGCACCCAGCACAGCCTTTGTTTTCCATGCTGCCTGTCATTTGTGCCACCGGTGCTGATTGCATTTCCTGTCTTTGTCCTTTTGTGATGTTCCTCAGGCCTGGAATATTCTCCTGGCAGTGATTCAGGAGACCACTCTTTCACTACCACCCTCTGTGAAACTAATTTGTAGCACAACATCCATTAGATGAACTGATATGGGGAGRAAAGGAGGAGGGAGCAGCCTGTTTCCATTACCTGGCTTTCTCCATTGACTGTGGAGATTATGGGTTTGATCACTTGGTGTCCTTTGGATCTTTTGCCTTGTGCTGCTTGGCATTTCAGGCATTTCAAATATTCAAGTAGTGATTAGGATGTCATGAGGACTGCCATTACCTGCATCCTAATCATTTCTAGTGTCTGGGAAGTCTGCATGCTCAGATGCTTTCATCCAGCAGATATGCAAGCGCTGTTGCCTTTGCAATAGGGTGAGAGATAGCTGTAGTTACTTGGGAAAGTTTTTGAACTGTCCAAAAAATGTGAAATTTGCCACATGGTGATTTCCATGTCATCTCGGATTACTGGTCCCTCTAGTCCAAAGGGTCCTGTTTCTAGCAGTAGCCTTGATGGTCGGGAGATGCAGGAGATGCTGGAGCAGTTGTGGAACAGTTCTTGTGTGAAAGTTTCATCTTAAATCTCTAGAGCAAGAGATTGTTTTAAGCCCTGAGACATATTTTTCTTTTTTCCAGCACTTTTCCTATACTGGCAAATATTGTAACTTCAGCTGCTGTTGGCAATTTGCACATCTCAATTGCCCTTCGCAGGCAGCTGTGAGCAAGGACTGMCGGCAGCAGATGCCTGCAGGGTTTCGTGGGGGAGCAGATGGGGAATTTTAGCCATTCTTCGGCTTCTTGCTTGTAAGCCTGGACACCAACTGAGTCCAGTGCATTTAGTGACAGGACTGGGGTGTCACTATTTTGGTATCATCGGGAACCTGGACAGCGAGCTACAGCTGGGCCTTGGGCGAAGGGCTTTTYTGGGTACTGATGTCTACGGGGTTACCAAGACAGAGGAAATCTCATGGGCACTGCCTGTGGTGGGTTTAGATTTTCTAGTCTGTCTTTGCAAGGAATAAAGAGAGGACTATCTCTGTAAGATGAGTTTTTACGTAAGAGAGCATGAGTAACATATATRGAAACTGTTAGGACTATTTTGTGGGACTAGGAAGGCCAATTTTGAACCTCCATGAAACCTTTTTCCTTGGTAAAGAAGCACTTTTCTTTTTCTCTTCTGTCAATCCAAAAGCTTCTCTGAGTGAGAGGCTCTTCATTATTAATAATCCTGGGAAGTAGTATTTTAAATTTTTATGGTCTGCACTTTGCAGCACCTGAACCACAATATATTACATGCACCATGGCAGTGAAGTGGGAATTATAGCAGGGCTGCATGTCCTTTTCCAAATGAATAATTTAAAGTTTTCACAATGCCATTTATGTTAAATATTATTACTCATTTCTTCAGGGAAAACCATAGAGCTCAAACGCAACTATAAAGTGGCAATAAATGATGTTACGTTTAGTCAGAGAGAGACAAGACTCGGCATTCATATCAGTTCRTTTTCTGAAACACTTACTTCATCCCACTGCAAGAAAATCCTTTTTAAGGTTCCATGCTTAACGTGCTATTTTTCCATTTGTCACATTTCACATCTATGCTACATCTTCTCTCTAAAAGCAAATGCTTTTAATGCAGTCCACTAGCTTGGAAGCTTGCTTGCTTTTTCTTATCCGGATTTCTCAACGCTTTCCTACTGTTACTCTCCCAAGGTTGTCGATGATGGATTTCCTGCTGGCGTATACAGCCTCGGATCTGTTGCTTCTCACCTCGACGTACCTGTGATTTTCCAAGTTATCATTGTAGAAAAGGTGCCTGTCCTGCATTCATTAAAGACCAGGAAAGGTTTCCTATTCATTCCAGTATTGTCATCAGCATTAAGCCTACTATAATAAGCACATTTGGGTTTAGAACCTGATACACATATTGGTAAACAGTGTTATTAGACAAAATCTTTCTTATGTAGACCAGTAAAGATATGGCTTGTGCCCTATCACACTTGTGTTTCTATAATTTTAACAGTCCATTCCCTATAGATTTAGTACCGGACTCTCACAGAAAAAGCATTTCACGTGCGAGTAGAGTGACGAATGAGAAGACAGAAGAAAGGGAAGAGAGTTTAAAGCTTCCAAGGCAAGCAGGGCGAGCTTACAAAGGGCTCAGCTGCAATGACCGAGGGCAGCAGCTCTGCAGAGAACTGCCATTCCCATCGTATTTCTGATTCCTCCCCACACCAGCCACAATGCGTGATACGATAGCCCCTCATTCCAAGAATGCAGTATTTATATGGAGAATGTCTTGGAACTGTTATTATCGCCCTAGGTGCACAGCTTAGAAGATGTTGAGAAAACACGGGGCACTCTGAGTAACTGCAAGGCCTGGTGTCTCTTCCTCTCTTTCAGATTGCTGCTGTGACTCAGGGCGTGATGAAACTTTATTAATACCCTCCTCAGCCTTTTTTTTCTCCCCTTTTTCCTTCCCTATTCCCACTTCCATGCTATGGGGATGCCGGGTACATGCTACTTTGTTGTTGTGTTGCCAATGGGTACCATGAGTGCCCCAAGTAACAATATTATAACTGGCTATGGGAATATGGGTTGAGGCAATGCTTAGGCTCTGATCTGGACTTAAATGCACACTTGACTTCAAATATATGACTAACCCTGCTGCTGTGAGTAGGACTACTTAGATAAGTGCTTTGATTAGAAAGTTAATGAGTTCAAGTGCTAGATAAACTTAATTTTGGAGGGAGCTGTAAGGCCCAGAAGTGCAGACCCTAGTAATTAGGCATGACTTTTGCCTGGTCACTTTTCTCTCTTTAACACTGCATTTTTACACTTTGCCTGCAAACTTCTCCTAGGAAGTAACTTTCAAAGAATGATTTTGCTTCAGATGCAAAATGAAGAAAATCCTGTGTGCTATTTCCTTAGCATTTAGTGCTATTTCTTGCATCTGTCATAATCAGTGCCGTCTTTCTTCAGTTTACAGAGGGGGAGTCTCTAGGAAATTGTGTGAAAAATTCAAGAACAGTTACAGCAGCCACACAAATTTGCAGGGAGATCCCCTTGAGCTGGTATTGATCTAGACCCCATTCACAAATGTCCAAGTTTAAAGGGTATTTATGCGGCAAGCACAAAGGCTCAGCTAGTAAGCTCCTGGCATGTACAGGTTGTTTCATGAGTTGATAAAAAGGGATTTTCTGCCCCAGAAATTTTACAGCTGACCTGCACAAGAGTGTTGCCCCGCGAGTGCCAGACCCTTTCCACCATGAGGTGCATCAGYTGAATCAAGGCTTAGGGAGCAGCAGGAGGAGGTGAGGGAGCAAGGAGGTGTGTGCTGAAAGCTGACCGAGAATGTCCAGAATGCTGGTGTTTCAATGGGGATGAAAAAGAGGGCAATTATTCTATTTTGGGAGCATTCAAGAGGCTATTGTCTACTTAAGCACTGCTTTGGGTGTTTGCACTTATTTTCTGTACTCATGAGGCCAAAGAACACTGGAAGCTTTGCAGTACTACAAATCTGGAATTTACCTCCTTCCAGCAATGCATTTCCACCATCACAACATTGCAGAGCAAATGACATGGGCATTTCTTTCACTTCGGTACGCTTTGAATTTAAGCCCATACAGATCCCTAATTCTTGTATTCCCTTTCACCAGCCTCAGTCAAGAATAACTCTACCAAAATCAGCAAGGCTGCAAAATTAACAAGAAGAATTAATCAGGATCTTTCTATTTTCTGTGGTTTGTTATAACGCCAGTAGCTCTCCCAGGATACCTGCCTTGGAGTGAGTTGAATTTGCTTTGTTTGCATTCAAATGGGAGAATCTTGGTCTCTAAGGGAACTGCTCTGTGATAAATGAACTCCGATCATTGCACTGACTGTGGAGTTGGCAGGGTTTTATTGCTGCACAGTCCAACAGCAATGTGATTACAATTTCTGGTAGACTGAACTGTCGGGAATTCTCTCTCAGTGGCAAAAAGGAAAGAAAGGATGAAAAAAGGGTGGTAGGAAGGTCTCACCCTAACAATCCAAATCAGAAAAYTGGCACATGAAAGCAGAACAAACAAATAAAACAGCAAGCAAAAATGAATGCTAAAAATATAGTGAAGAATTCTTTATTAATTATTCCTTTCCTGAGTTTGCATGCTAAATAATGCATGTACTGCAGCGAAGCTCTTGTGCTTTTACCAGCTCTTGTTTGACTTGCTCCAGAGCCCTTTGTGCTTGATGGGTGCATGGGCAGCTGCCAGCACTGGGGAGCGCTCCCCCAAAATCGTGTGTGTAGGTTGTGATCCGATGGAGTTTCCTTCTGCTCTGTGGGCACTGCTGAAGCGGCTCTCTCTGGGATACCTTCCCAGTGCAGGAGGCACAAGGTGATTGCTGAGCACCACTCAGCTGCCAAGAACCTTTGCTGGAGCATCCTGGGGGCAAACTTGTGGGATGGAGAAGGGTTGAACGTTCCTGCAGATCCATCCTCGGGCTTATTTAGTTAGGCTGTAGGTCAGTGGACAAGAGGGAGCTATTTTCTTCTGAATGTGCACCCTGTACCTTCAGCAAAACCGCTATCTTTGCTGCCACAGTCCTAAATGTTTCCCCCCTCCTCGCTACAGGTTTTTAGTTTTCTGTTTTTCCTCTCTCTTTTGATTCCTGTGTTCTCTTTAGAGACCTTTCCAACCGCTGTGTCTTTCTTCTGCTGAGTAATTTCACCAGGTGTCTAATAAAGATATTTCTGGAGAGCAGATATTTTACTTTTTCTTTGCCAAATGGCATTTAGCAAAGGATATATCTTGGCTCCAAAGCTAAAGCTTTTTGATAACACTGCAAATTTCTCTGAAAACACTGACCAGTAGGATAGCTGTGGCTCATGCAAACCCAATTTCACTGCTGGCACAGTGAGCAAAATGGGTTTCAAGTGTTTTGGTGCTGGAGGGACAATGAGGTTATTTATTTAACCTGAACAACCTACGTACCTTGTGAAGGGCTGTGTGGGTGCATTTGCAGTCTCACACTGCCCTTGTCTGTAGATAGCAGAAGTCAAGCTCTTCTACACAGAGAATATTTATTGAATGTAAAGACAAAGTAAAAAATATGAGTAAGAAAAACAGAATCGGTGAAAGAGTGGGAAAGAAATTTAAATTATGTATAGAAACAAGGAAGGTTTTTAATTCTCCACCCACCCCCATGGTCCTTCATTAAGACCTAATGTCAGAGCATGTGGGAAAGCCTTCTTATGTATATTTAAAGAGTTTATCTACAACCGGGATCTATATTAAACAGGAAGCCAGGATCGGGGAGAATTCAAAGAGATTAACTAAAAATAAAYCAGGCGCTGCAGCGAGGGAAAGCGAATGCTGGAAAGCTTGGGTTCAACTGCGCACAGTCCAGAGTGTGCCTGGCAAATTTTGAGCCAGAAAATTAAATAACTGTTTGTTCATAGCAGAGCTAAGTTGGACTGGTTTGTCCTCATGGAGAGAGCTTTGCCTTCTTGGTCCGCAGCATGTTGAGCTGCACTTTGGAGAAGAGATTTGGCCCAAACCCCGCTGAATCCACCGGGTCCAAACGTGCTGTATCCCACCATTTCTGCTGTGYCATGAGAAATCCTCAGTTCCAAAATGCTAATATTTGGGTGCTTTATTCTCCTCTCTCTCTTTCCCAAGGTGTGATGTTGCAAGTGGCACTGTACTGGATATTATGGAGAGGGATTTGCTGAAGGATATAAATATTCATTGGTCTCTAATGATTTTCATTAGAATCCAGAAAATTGACTTTTATCTCTATGCTGATTACACTGATTTTCCTTCGCTCTCATCTTCACATACATTAAGCGCAGTAGTATTAAATACCTAGAGCTCGCTGGTCCAAATCAGACTTTACTATCTTCATTTGGAAATACGTTCTTCAAAAGCTACTGACTCAACCTWGTGCACCACTTTACATGGTTTTCTACAGCACTCAAGACTTTACGTATCCAACTTCAGCTCTTGACCAAGGATGAAAACGGAGCCATTTCGTCTTCTCCGGCATTTCCCAGCTAGATTCAGGCAGTGTCGTCTCTCTCGCTGCTCTCACGCTGTTCATTTGCTGTGTAGACTCGGGCATGTGGAGTCTTTTAGGTCTCCTCAGTTTCACAAAAGGGATGCGATCTCTGGGGAGTTTTTAGCTCCAGAGCACAGCCCTGTTGCGAGTCCTCTCTGGGATTAGCTGGCATTAGATGCTGCATTTATTTTTAGTTGTGGTGGGTGGATTTTCTCCAAAATGTTTAAGTTAGTTATGATTTACAAATTAGCTCAATGTAGATTGAAGATGCAGTTTTGTTAATTTAATCATATCCTTTTAAAAGCCTCTTACAGGCTTTCCTGCTGGAGTAAGACACTTCTCTCTTTTTTAATTTTTCTTTTCTTTAATAAAATTAGCAGGAACTGGATTAGTCAGTATTTGAAACGGATCTACTGCAGAAAAAAACCCAGTGGTAATATGAGATTAATATCGATAATTTGGAGTCTGAATAAATATGAATACAAATAACCTCAATTTACACTGACTTCAGTTGAATTTCTTAAGACTGGGCTTTTAATAAGTGAGGCTATTTTTTTAGGATTGACTGATGCTCTGCATGTCCTGCATATAAAATATAATTTTTTTTGCCTGATCCGACAAAAAAGTCTGTTTGAAACAATTTGTGGTCAGCTATTTTAAGACTTAATGTGATAAACACACTATAAGTAGATCTGTGTATCTGCCTGTCTATTGATCCGTCTCTTTTACTTCCCAAGGGCATCATGAGTTTGTGTTAATTTACTGCTATAAGATAGTTGCATTGGTTCAGAGAAAGGTTAGCATAGAAAAATGGGGGCTTGGAAAGCAAAAATATGTGCATGCTCTGTGCAGAAATCTTAAGTGTTGTCATTTTCCAGGTAATTGTGAAAACAAGAACAGAATATCAGCCCGACCAGAAGAACAAAGGAAAACTCAGAGTGCCCAAAATTGCTGAATTCACAGTCAGTTTCACTGATGGTGTAACAGAAAGGCTAAAGGTAAGAAATGGATATTTTGGTACCTTACAATGCAAGTGCGTTTAGAATAACTGAATCGAAGTGACAGGAAAGGCATAACACATTTAACTCTCCACCCATCACTAGGGACAAAGAGAGGTTATCTGCAGGAGTATTAAGTTTTCTCTTTTTTGGCARATGTGAAAACACTACCATATTTAGATCTCCATTAGAAAATGTTGTTTTCTCCCAGGAAAAATTGTCATCACTTTTTCCTGCCCAAACTGAAACAGGTTTAAATATATATTTTTTTCCTTCAAACTGTTTGTGTTGATCATAATTAATAAATATTGATTGAAACATTTTGTCTTAACCTTAAAAAAAACCCTTTTGGTCCATAACCAACCATTTTTTTAATATTTTAAATGTTTTACCACTCTACATTTTTATTATGAAAAGTCATTTCAAAATAGATAAGAGATATGAGAAAAACATGTGAGCATAACTTGTACTGCAGTAGTTTTAGCTGAGAGAAAGTAGAATTTTTGAGGAAAATGTTTCTTTTGAAATTTTTCAAAAAGTTGTACTCAAAACATAGGAAGAAACTCATGAATTATTGAATAAACTCAATTCCTGTCTACTGCCATGAATTAGAACATCTCAATTCCTCCTGAAATCAGACTCCAAGGATGTAGCAACTAGTATTGCCTCCTGTTTGTATTGAGGAATTATGTGCCTTTTCCTGAATGATAAAAATGTGAGATCTGATTTCATATTTCTAAATTWAAAAAAAAAATCACAGATTAATTAATAGTAAGTTTAGACAGAATCAAGAGGGAAGAAGAAGCCCCGTCTTTTGAAGAATTAGGATTGGAATTGTAAATTTTTGCAAAAGGWTATATGATATTTTCCTTGAACCTCAACAGGAATTGACTCAAAGAAATGAACAGTATCTCATTTTGTCCAGCTGTCCTTAGTTTTCCCTAGAAACTAGAAAAATCAGTGTTCTTCTAAATGACTAGGAAATAATTAAACATTTCTGTCACTTTCAGAATGGTAACGTAATCCAGATATCTTTGAGTTTATCAAAGATGAAYGCTAACAGGTTAAGACTTGTTCAGCTTACTGAAAATAGAAAGTTTAAGATACTAGCTTCTGTAGCACTACACAATGGCACAGTTTTCTGTTTTTCCAGAAATTCACTGACATTTATTTAATGAGGGTATTTCTGCTGTCTTGATCCAGAATATTTAAATCCATGTTTTATTTTAACGTGTGATTTAACATTTAACTAGCTYTTATTTATTTATTTGTTTRTTTATTTATTTATTTATTTTTCCCAGTTGACATAATGTGCTCTGATCTAAATTACTTACCAGGGCTTATCAATTTGACTAAATTCTTTATTGATCCTATTGCTTGTCTACCTCTAGAAATAGTTCTAGTAAAGTAAATGCTGGTTTAACCACAGCTTGGAAATCACACTTTTGGAAACTACTGCAGGCATTTTCCAGTGTGAACAACATACAAATCAGAACCAGATATGGCATGTTTGAGAAACAGCAGTAAAATCTAGAGTCTCCTGGAAGTGCTACGTTGAGCCAATGACTCTTACTAAATGGCACTGTTGTAGAGATTGTAAGTACCAGTGCTTTTCAGTACCAGTGCATCACTTGATATTTAAAATCTAATGCTGCAGTCCCAAACAGTGATAACATCAGCACAAGGCCAAATTTYAATCCCATCCTAAGACCTGGCCCTGTTATTTAAAAAAGCAGCCAAGAACATCTTATCCGTGCCTACTGAGCACGTTGGAGGCCCGTTGGTGAAGTGTAGCTCATGCACTGCAATAGATAGATCACATTTCATCTACTATTACTATGGAGTATCTTTTTTTTTCCAATTATTCAAACCTGCAGCTTGGCCTTGCATTCAAACCCCACCTTTTGAAGTTGGTTTTTTTTTTCCCCTTCATCTTCTTGGGTTAGCTCTTCTGTTGCTCATGTGTGTGAGCGACTCCAGCACGTCCAGGATGGGTGCCCAACACGTGCTCCCCTGCGCAGCACCATGCGGATTGCTCTGGGAGCTGGCTCTCTTCTTAAGCAGCCTGGCAACATGACAGTTTCATTTTTAAAGCTATTTCCTTTCCCTAWAGTCCATATGATTTTCATTCTCTGCTCTTCAATGCCAACTTATTAATCACTCAGCCTCTTGCCTAATACTGGATAAGATTATAAGCCTCTCCCTGCCTGCTTTTCATAAGGCTTTCATGTATCGTATTAAGTTTGTAGTATTATTTCCTGACCAAAATGAGCTGTGATAATAGGTAATATTTCATTACCTTTTGTACTTTTTTTTATTGCACCACATTTTTATATTGGTGCATACTTTTAGTGAAGTTATTAAAAATATTGCCCTCTGGTTATAAGCAGGCCTATTATCTGATACTGATGAAATCATTTTACATTTCTTTTTTTGTAATAGCAAATCATAGTAAATACTTAACTTTTATTATCTCAGTTTGGCAACATCTTTAAAAGCATTTTTTTTTAAAGGCAGTATAAATGAGATCATCATATTTTATGTTGCTGGCTGGATGCTTTCCAGTAAGACGTGTGTTGGAAATATCATTCACAAGTTCTTGCTAATGCACTGATTAAAATTACAAGTATTCATAYGTGCTTGAGCCAGATTGTTGGTAGTTGCACACTGGAAGAAGCAAGTGACTCATCCCATTGACTTCTGCAAGACACATGATGAAGGCCAAAGGTCCATCCAAACGTAGGTGGACTGATATATATCTCAGTGTCTGGTGCCTATATGCTAGGAAAAGAGGCAGGACAATAACAGCATGTGAAGAAATAGCTAAGAGAGTGTTATTGCACTGCTTTGGGAATACGGATTCCCTTTCCCTATTCCCAAGATAGGGAATCTTGGAGAATATGCAATTATTTTTCATTCCAAAGCTTCAATTATCATTAAATGAGACAATTGTAGCAAAGTCAATCTCCATCATTAATAAGTGCATCTCTGTGTGTAAAACTGCTGCTGGTGCTCCCTATAAATATGCTCCCTACTCATCCACAAGCTCTTTGGAGTGGGTTTTTTTTTCACATTCCTATATCAGTTTGCAAGGGGCTTTTCTTTTCTCACTAATTCTTGTCATTCGGTGTGGGAATGCTCTCAGGGAAGAAGGAAGCTTTTTCACCAAGTTCCTGTTTTTTTTTTTTTTTTTTTTNTTTTTTTTTTTTTTTTTTTTTCCTGAATCATGTTGGCTGCATTATAAAGAAAGGCAAGATCTCTGGGGGAAGTTTTGGGACCTTATGAACACGGCAGTCAAATTCACAGATGCCCTTTATACTGTCTTTTGGAAATCTTTTATTGAAGAGGCTAATAAATTATTAGACAACTCTCYAGTGTGAGCATGCCAAAGCCATAATCTGAGCTTATGCATGCATATTTTTTCATCCATCCAGAATAGTGCAGATCTGAGCTCTTTAATTATCATTAAGAAGAGACTGTCCCTAGGCAACAGTTCTTATTTCACACCACCTCTTCTGGGAATTTTAGATAGCACTTCTGCAACGTGTCACATCTCCTAATAGATGAGATTATGATTCTTTATAGCTCAGCACACAGTGTCCTGGAGGTCTGACCAATTAGGCTTATTCTTCAGCTAGATGAGTCACCCCATACATACTTTATAACAAGTGTATAAGTAGTTGTGTGTAGATGGGTTACAAGAAAATGAYATTAAAACAGAATTATGTTTGAGCCATACATGCATAAGAAAATTCTTTCATTGTTTTACTCCGCCACGGAGAAGCAATGACAATGGTTTTCTAAGCTGACTGGCAGGGATTGCAGACCTTGTCTTCTCCAGACTGTTTATGCCTTTGGAGAGTTCTCTAGGAAGTTTCTGAACCTCAAAGTTCTCACTCTGTAGCAATGATGTGTATCAATGGCTTTCAGTCTGGAGGGGAATGGTGTCTGGTGTCTGCTTTCCACTTTGCTTGCTTTCAAGATAGTGCCTCTTGCCATGCTTTGTCATCCAGCGGTGATAGGTCAGTGTAGCAGAAAATGTGCAAATGACTCTCCGTATCCTAGTCTTTTCTGGAACAACAGATCTAAGCCTATATATTCAAGATAGGACTTACCGTTGTCTTTGCCAATGATAACCTATGTTACAGATCTGAGAATTTTCTCATATGTAAGTCTCATCATTCCCATGAGTTTCCACCTTTACTTCTTTCTGTCAGTGATGAAAGGAGATCAAATGCTCCTTTGCTTTTCATGCAGGTTATCCACTGAATCAAAAGTCTAGTTACTTCTCTAAGACAAGGTTTCCAGCAACTCCTTTTGTCTTTTTCCTTGTAATGTGTTCAGCCAGCACAGGTACCACAGAAGCCATCCAGAAGCTTTTGTGAGGTGAAGAGTGGATTTGAAAGCAAACTTAAGCCTTCTATGCACTATTTCAACTGTCACTTAGCTGGAGCTTGGGTTCAAGACATCAGCACCCTGCTGAAGCAGCAGTGAGCTGGAGCTATAGTTGCTGATAGACAGACCTGATAGTCTGTTATAGTCAGACTTCATGAAAAGGAGTATAGGTTGTCCTGTGCTAATCCTGAGTTTACCCAGATTTTTCCACGCCTTTAGGCTCCTCTGAAGTCTAGTCTTAGCACAGGCTTATCTAGAGTCTGTAACATGGAAAATGAGGCTGAATCTACATATAACTACCAGTCAGTTACTGGTTTTGCACAGGTTGAACTATTACACAAGTAAGTTCAATGCACATATGACCACTGTTACCACTAAGTGGTCTAAGAACTGTTCATTACTGCCCTTTCAGAGAGACAGTGATTTAAGCAAGTACCTGGCTGATAGCTGCCCTCCATAGTTCCCTGATCTCTCCAGTCTTTCACAGTGCTTTCCTTTCATGGATCATTTTTCTCAAGGAAGTTATAGTTACCAATTTCCCAGGACTGCAACAATTAAACCATGTACATGCCTGTAGCAGAACAAGTTGGGAGTGGGTGTATGGGGGAGAAATTGAGATATCTAAGAAGACATTTTCTTGTGAGCTGGAAAATTTATCTAGGTGGAAAAATCAGTTGCAAGTATTGATCACTGGTTCACTGAACAAGACTGGGAACTTCACTCTTTTTGCTGTAATGTGGCAAGGCTCATTTTCGGAGTCAATGCCTGTGTAATCCATTCCTGTGGAGTACACRATGACAACAGATTTCTTATCACTAGATCAATGCACCCTCCTCCCCTGAAACTGCTTAATGTGTGTGATTCCAGTATCCAGTGGATATAATGATTCAACACACTCTTCATCAGGTTCTTAAAATATAGTGGAACCCGTTCAAATGTCTTGGTAATTAAAATAGTCATACTGAAACAATTAATTTCCTCTGACCTAATGCAAAAGACATAGAACGAATTCTGTCTCCAGACACACCCTACAAAACAGACTGTGATGCAATAATCGTTTATTATCAAAGCCAATCAAAAGCAAACTTGTATCTGAAATGCTGGCTCCTAATTCAGATATTATTTATTTATTTATTTATTTATTTATTTTTCTTCTGGGCCAGGGTCTGATTTCCTCTTGGTGTAGTAGCTTTGATGAAATGCGAGTTTGCAGCAGAATTTGACCCATGAAATGCCCACGGTCTTTAGTTAGATCTCATAGTGGAGGACTCCTTCTCTTCAGCGAAGGGAAGGGCCTTGGCTTGTTTGCCTGGGGAAGCAAATGAGAAGTTTGACCGTCCAGCAGATGCAGATCTGGATCCCTTTTGTGGGTGTCAGTAAGATCTGCCAAGATAGAAGCCTASTGTGAAGCACAGAATTGCTGCGTGTCCACTGGAGACGTTCTGCCAAATGTATGCACCTTGAGTGGAGCTTGGTGAAATGCCTCAATTCCCTGAATGTCCATCTCATCCTTGTTTATAAAGGGCACAATGTTAGTGCAGCTATGTGGGAGGGTCACCTCGTATGCTCTCCTGCACCACTCAGGCTGTGGTATTCCCGTATTTCTGTGCCCCCAGCACTTTTCCCGTAGTCCCTTCCATGCTGTGATTCCCACAAGCTTCTCTATAGGATTTTCTGCTCTCACCTGACACCTTTACACTGATAGCTCCACCTCTGACCTGCCAAGGAGTGAATCCCAGGAAAGGGAGCTGGGGGCAGGGTTCACTGTGCTCGTTCAACAGATAAATAAAATTAGAGGATCCTTTAATTGTTAAGTTACCACAGGGCAGGAGCAGCTYGCAGAGAAGGGGTCCTCTGAGTGTGAGCAGAACAATTTTCCTCACAGCTTTTTAATACTAACAATAACAACGTTACCATGGCAACTGCCACATCATATCAGTTATCTCCGAGATGCAGAGTGGCTGCTGAAAGATCCCATTACACTGACTAATGTGAGTGGTGCTCGAGGGAGGGAACACGCTCTAATACACTGAGATTTTTCTCACTTTGGTGATAATTGCTAATGGGGCTGAGATACTGTTTCCAGGCTGCACACCGCTCTGACGGGCTGTGAGATYCAGCACAGCAAGGGGAAAAGCAGAGGAAAAGTGGAAAGGTGACGGGTGCAAGGAGCATGTAAGCGGTGGCCTTCAGGGGTCTTCATGTCCTGCTGGCAACAGCATAGGGGAGAGTGTAGTAATTTCCTTTTGGGACATTTCTTCAAGAAGGTCTTGGGTAGTTTTCAGTACGAGGATGTTTCTTAGTGTCCAGGGACTGATTTGGATGCTTATTCATTCCCTTTGGGAATGCTCAACTATACTATAGAAGAGATGTCAGGCAGCACCTCACTGTACTCAAGTCTTCTCCAGGGAGTGATGGAGTCACTTGTCTCTGGAACTTGAGCTGTTGGTCGTRTTTGGAGGTTGCTCATAAGACTTATTTCCACTGCAGGGTGGAGTCACAGTTTCCCCACTTGGGACATGCCCAACACCCTGCCTTGCCTGGTCTCTGGTCTACTATCTATCTGCTGCAAAGTAGCACCTGTACGGATGCAGGTGCTCGTACACTCTCACTTGTGGTGTACATGGGAGGAAATGAGAAATGCTGCTCATCATCTTTCTGCTGGAGCTCAGCAATCATTCTCCTTCCCCTTTTCTACTGGTAATGGGAACAGCAGAGCATAGGTCGGATTGGTCCCAGTCAGCCTCACAGCTTGCACGGAGATAGACTGATGGTACCGTTTGTGCTCATCAGTGAAAATTCCAAGCTGGGAGGCTGAGCTGAGGGTGGATTTGTGGCCCAGCCACACAAAGAGAGGTAGGTCTGACAGCYTCCCTAGCTCCGGAACAGTAAACTCTGCTGGCCTTCCTCCTGCCCGTCTGTGTGAAAGTCTGATGTTCTTCCGATACTTGCCAGCTAAAACCTTGTTCTCTGGCACAGATTAGGTCCAAAGAAGGTCAAGCCACAAGGAGGTTTCRAGTCTAAAACATATATTTTGATTTAGCTAGATTGGTACATAGACTGGATTGGGGACCACCTAGCAAAAGAAAGAGGAAAAAAAAGATACAGCTTTTAATATAAATTATTAAATGGATCAATCCTTAAAGGATTTTCATATGTTTTTTTCATATGCATATGTCATTATGTTTCCTTCTGGTTACCCCTGGTCCCCTCCTTCCCAATAAACCCCACTTGTTGGGGAGTTCCCTTGTCAGCATTTGAGGTGGAACGAAATAGGCCTAAGGCCAGTTTGGCTAATGTAGCAGAAGGGACCTAAAGGAATAGAGGGGAAGAGATTTCAGCTGTCTAAAGCATAGGCAAAGTTTATTGACTGTTGTGAAGTGCATTTTGAACATTGCAGCCAAACCACAGAATGATTTAAAAAAAAAACAGGAAAATGAAATTCTTTGTTTTAATTTTTCTTTTTTTCCCACCCTCTTCATGTCATGTTCCACTTCTCTATTTATAAAGCAGCACAGGCTGCTGATGGAATGTTAAGCAGACCTGAGCTCCCTCCTGTTAATGCTTGCAGATATATTAACCCTGTTGGGCCAAATCCATTGCTAATGGAACTGGCCTCATGCCTTTGAAGGCATCATGAGCAGCAAGATCATTAATTTTTGTTGTTGGTTTTAAAGATATTAACTTTTGTAAGTCATTGGAAGGGAGAAAGCTTCATGTTTCTAATTTAAAATGGAAGGGCTTTGAATTCATTGATTATCCAGGGAAATTTTGATAGCCAAACCCCACTATTTTGTGCCCCAACCCAACACAGCAAGACTTGAACCGTAAGCTTTGCCTTTAATATTTACCTTTAGTATGAAAGAAGGCACAAACCAATCATGTCTCAGCTCTTCTTTCAAGCGAGTCAGATCCTTGTCTTGGGGTAGAAGCCGTGTTTGGGTGGCTTTCCATGCTTGGTCCCTCGGGAGACCAAGCTTTAGGAGACTTGGGCTCTTGCTGTTTGGATGGATCCTACTGGAGAGTCTGTGGAGTTTGTCGGGTTGATGTGGTTTGCTCCTGTGGAAAGAAGTCATAAAGTTTTCTGCAGACACGACAGAGGATAAATAATTGACTTTTGCACATTACATGTGACATGGCACATACTCCAAAGTGTTTGTACTTAGCATGCAAAAACCAGCTGTTTGGTCTTTCCTCCAGTCAACATTTATTAAGCTATTAGAAAAAATATTTCATATAGCATTAAATGCCAGAAAAGAAAACGAAGCAAAACAAACAGAGCTTTTTATCTATCTAAGTGGRAATCCACTAATATTCAGCAGTGAAAGCACTCTCTTTGGAAATGGCATTTTAGAATTTCCGTAGGGAATGGGGGCTTGTAACTTGAGCCATGAATTTTCCATTCCAGGGTTTTGACTTGGCACAGAAAGACATTGTGCAGACCGCAGCTGGCACCAGGCACAGTTAAAAAGATCTGAGGCTATTAGTGCCTAAACAGCCACTAGAAATTATATTACATGATGGAGGTTGGCTAATGTAATTGAGCCAGCTAGTTATTGTGCACATAATTTAATTATTTGACAAATTGCTTAGAAACATGGTGTTCTTGTTCCACGCTCATGCTCCACTCACAGTGCTACAAGGCACAGAGCAGAGGAATTGCTGGTGGGTATCTAGTCATCTCAGGAGATAGCTGCTGCTGCTGCTGCTTAGATTTGCAAATGTGGAGGCGTTGCTGGTGGAGCAGCAGTGGGTTAGAGCCAAAGGACATGTGGCTGACACAACAAATTGGCTCAAAGATATCTCGTGCTGCTTCGAGTGGGTATCTCTGGGACTTTGGGGGACTCTATTTTCACATCTCTACCCTGGAAGTCATTTGGACTTTGATTCCTGAACTGTATGAGCTGAAGGAGTCCCATGAAATAGCGGAGCAGATGTAAGAGGTTTCTCTACTCTCCTACTCCTCGTGGATAATCAGTGTTCTTAGAAGTCAAAAGGAGAGTTGGGGTCTATTTTTTTTCTAAGATAAGAACAAAAAACGCCTTAAACTTTGTGCAAGAAGCCATGTAGCACAGAGCCTTATTTTCCAAAGCTCTGAAGACTTGGGTGCCAACTGAGGACACTTCCCTTCTACAAAGCATCTCCCATAGGCTGCTTAAGAATCTGGAAACCATCTGAAATACAGCTGTGCTCTAATAATGAAAGAGAAATCCTACATCTTCCTGAACAGCACCAAGCTGCTATGAAAAGTCAAGCGTGCCACTATTTTTTGATTAGCCTGATTTGCCCTTCCTGAAGAAGGAAGCTCAGTGCAGTGCACTGTTTCTTTGCCTGACTCTGAGAGGTGGGGCAGCTATGTTCAATGGTGAATTTTTAAGTCCTTCTCCCTGTGGATCCCAGTGACCTGCCAATCCTGAAGCATATCCCACACTGATTCAGATGGTGGGGTGGTTCACATTGGATTCCATCCTGGCATACTGGTGGGAGGCAGCCAGGAATTATAGCGGGTTCTGGGAAGAGTTCCGGAGCCTGCTGGTTTGGCCATAGCTTTCATGTCCAGATTTGATGTTGTCAACCTTAACGTCTAACTGTCAGCTTGAAGAAGTTATGGGATGAATGGGAAAAATTTCTATCCTAAATTTTTCACTGTCAAAACAAATCCTCATAATGGAATCCTCTTGAACTTGTAGTGAGTTGCTGTTATAGCTGAATCCTTGTGGAGTGKTATTAGCCTGCACTATGGAAAAAGCCTGTCGTTCACTGCTGTTAAAGCCTCCTGTGAAGATAATCTTCATGGAAATTCTGCCAATTTTGTTTAGCACTGAATTTTCCTACATTCACAGTCCTTCTTTTATAAAGTCAAGAGAATTTTTATGGCTGATTTGCCTATAAAAAATCACAAATTTCCCAGTACCTAGTGACAGTCAGTGTATCTTGGAGAACCAGACCTTATATCTGGGAGGATATTTTTAAATGTCATGAGAGCATGAGAATACAGTGCAGGAAATGGCAGAATGGGCTTTTGAGGTCCCCCTGAGGTCCACAGACTGGAACCTGTGTCCAGATCTCTTCTGGAAACTCATTTACTGATAGTAAATGAGGGATAGGCAGGAAATGGCAGAATGGGCTTTTGAGGTCCCCCTGAGGTCCACAGACTGGAACCTGTGTCCAGATCTCTTCTGGAAACTCATTTACTGATAGTAAATGAGGGATAGTAAATGAGGGATAGTAAATTGCACAGGGATATGTGCAAAAGCCCAGAACAGACAATCTTTACCCCTTTAAAACCACCTGGCTCTATAGGAGGTGCCTAATTACTGCTGATTTCAGTGTCCTGTAGGAAATTATGGGATTGGGTCTTGGTCTGAATGACTGGTCTCTGCCTTCAAAGTGGCAGAACTCAGTGGGGGAAGGCAGAGCTGCCCCTTTTATGGGTTTGAATCCTAGTTTAAGCCGTGTGGAGGCTCTTCATATGAATGTCTGTTGCTTTTAGAGACTTTAATAGAGTCCTTCTGTTAACAATATTGTACAGTGTAAATTTGCAAGATTCACAGTATTTAATTTCATAGTTAATTGGCTTAGAAAAAAGTCCTTCATGTCTTTAAAAATTGTTATTTCACAGTTTTGTAAGATACCATCTTCTGCATTCTTTCGGGAGGTAACTTGCACTTGAGTGCCCGTGTTAATTTTTCTATCTGCTTTTTTTCTTTCTACYATTTTATCTTGGGTCCCCCAAGATAAGTAGGTAAGCTACTCCATCAGCACAGCCTGTGAACAAAGCATAAAGGTAGAATAACAAGCTCTGATACCAGAACAATGATTATAAGTTATGTTCCTCCAGCTGGTAATGCAAGTAATATTAGGCTTAAATCAGAAAAAAATCACACCCCCACAACTCACCAACACAGGCTGGATGCAGAATACTAATAGAGAGCAGTCTCCATCTAATCCCCTGGAAAAAGAATATTTTTCAACTTAGTTCAAACAGAGCATGAATGTGAGGGAACTGCCATCTGCTGACAGACCCTTCCCCCTCTGACACTGCCTGAAAAATGTTCCTTATGGGTATCTGCTCTGCACAGTAGTATTCCCACCAACCTCGGCTTGGGATCTACTTTTCTTGTTTTCTTTTATTTTCATTTCTTTTTTTCCTTTCTTTCCTTTTTTTTTTTCCCCCCAGCTATTTCCAGAGAGTTCATATTTCTTGGCGCTCTTGGGCCCTGAACGACTTTGCTGATTTGTGGGCCAGCCCGTGGCAGCCCAAGGGCCCCTGCGTGGCAGCCCGTGGCAGCCTCRGTAGCTCGGCAGGTTGTCAGTGCTGTTGTCAGATCCTCGTGCGCACGTCCAAGCCCATACGGCTCGATGTRCAGAGGGACCAGGCACTCCCAGCTCTTGCTGACTTCCATGGGGAGTGAAGAGGGCACATCCACTCGGAAAACCGAGGTCAAGACAGAGAAAAGTCTTGCCAGGCAAAACATAAGGAATAAAAATGTAGAAACCTTGAAGACCCCTGTTAAAGGAAAGCTCTGCTGTTTGGATGTGGCACTATTCTGTGTTTTGCTTTTAAGACTTTTCATTGCAGCTAGGGAAGGACAACGAGCAGCCATTTGAAAGAAACCCAGTTAGATATTTGGTTGGATACTCTATGAAAGCCAGGTCAATAGGAACACAATTGCAATTAGTTACCATCTCTCTGGAGGAAGACCTAATGGCAACTTGTGTCCTGTTGCTTTGTGTGGTAATGTCTGTTTTTATCCACGTCGTTGGGAAAGTGCAGCATGTCCTTCATCTCTGGGAAAGGTGGGGAGGAACCAAGTGTGCTATTATTGATGGAAGTTGACATAATCTTTCACTGATGTCAAGGGCCTTAGATAAATCTTTTCCCCCTTGTTTTGTGGTTGTTGGGGAGTTTTTAGTGTGGTAGCAATGTTGTCTCTTCTTTATTCGGTCACTTTTAAGTGAATCTTTGGACACTACGAATGGCTTTGGAGATGGGAAGGGCAAAACAAGCCCCTTTCAGTTACCCTGTAGAGCAGTCACACACGACAGATTCATCCCTGCTGCACTCCTAGGTTTTATCTGCTCACTAAATTTTATTTCCCCTCCATGAGTGTTTATATTGCTTAGAGACTGCCAAGGTTCATGTTATTCATAAAAAAAAAAGTGGAGGTTTATTAGGTATTGCAGCCCTGTGATTCTTTGGTATTTGAATGTTAATGAAGCTTTGTGTTCTCTAGAATAGTTAGAGAGGTGGACCTTAGCTCTGRCTTATCAGTATAGCCAGGGATGGGTTTTTCCTCCCTTTCCTTGGSTTTTAACATTTTACGTGACATTTCATCCCAGAGCAATTTTACACTATGTATCATCATGTGTAACACCGTGTCATGCTGTAATTTTGCAAGTGCATGAAAGGGCAGGAGGGAGGTGAGAGGGGCTTCAATTACACCCAGGAGGGAGGTGAAAGCTCAGCGGAGGGACCTGCCCCTGCAAGGTAATGAATTGGGTGTCAGCACTTTGCTGGCGCAGAGCAGCAGAGCAGAGGGGAATTTATTACCTTTAGGGACTTGTTGGGCAGGTAAGAGGAAAGGAGCCAGTCTTGTCACATTACTAATGGTCATTTCCATTGGTTTGTATTTAACAGTACAAGAGAAATTCATCCCAGTCCCAGACAGCTCAGTTATTTCTTTCTCAAAGGATAAAGAAAGAACTCGACCCCTTCAACTGCCTCAGGGTGATAAGAGTTGAAGGAGACTTTGATAGCCCCTTTTGGGGAAGGAAAACAAGGAGTCATTCAGGGCGAGGGAGATACCCCACAGGTCAGGGGCTATTCCCCTTTCATGGCCTCTTCTGTAGGCACAAGAAGAGTCTTCTGGGGTTGAGAAAACTCATGCAAGGCAGGAGAAAAGAACAAAATAGATGCCGGGGCAACAGGAATTACATGTGCAGGAGAGTATGGGTGTCTGTACGTGGGTGTCTGTAGCTAGCCCTGCTTTGGATGGCTGTATTCAATAAAAATGGCTAGGAAATGTGCAGCTTCAGGTTCTCAGAAACAAGAGCTTCTTTCACTCTGAGCATTGTTTTATRTTGGATAGTATTCAATGTAATCTTGGTGCCCCTTGTCTCCTCCTCTGCCCTAAGACCTAGTATTTTCTTTCAGGTTAGCACAAGTGGGAATTCTTCATTCACTGCACATTGTAATTAGGGCAGAACAGCCACATCAGAAAGCTGAACCATTCCTGTTTTCTGAATTTTTGGCTAGGACTGCTCTCTRAACTTTGGCTTTGATAGAGCAACATGCATGGAATTAGTGCCTTCAAATTAACCTTGAAGGGGAACTGTAGCAATGCCATCTTGGGTAATGCTACTGAATTTGCTATCCAAGGAGCTGCCAGACTTTGCATGCTTTTATTTTAAATGGAGGAAGAGCTGATGGCCATTTATTCTACATGGGAAAAATACTCTTCCATGTTGATTTATCAGAGCAGGGTTGTGATGTGTCATACTGGAAAATGGGCTTTACCCCTGATCTTCCATTGCAGAAGTAGACAGTGTTGGCATATTTAATCCAGGAATAATCTTTTTGACAATTTTTTTTTCAAAGTGACTTTTTTCTTCTTTTTTTTTTTTTTTTTTTTTACTTTTTCAGGTTTAATCTGTCTTCTTTTTAGAGTTGAAACCATGGTAAATTCTGCTTCCCTCCCCTCTAGACTCCAACTTCTTCCTTTGCAGCAGTATAAAAAGGGAGATTGCTTCCTTGGGTTGGGAAGTAGAATTTCCTCTTTCCTGTCAAGCTTTCCATTCAAACTTGTATGCAAATGTGCATTGCTGGAGGAGAAATGGACCTATTTTCTTGGTCAGACTATTGAAATCCTTGCAGTTGTTCTGTGTGTCTACCATCTACCTCTTTAGTGCACTAGGACCCACTTACACATGTATTTTGATGAGATCCAGCCGTACATGCTTTTCCCTTTGAGGCTGCCTTTTGCTTAATTGACCCCTTTTGCAGAAGACTAGGACCCAGGGAGGAGGTTAGTATGAATAATTATGCTAAAAGGAGGGTCAGAGCTTCAGTGAACTATTCATCTCTGGGAAAGCCCGTTAGCCCCAACCTTCTTATCTTTTTATGTTTTATTCTAAAGCATTGACTTAACAATGAACTTACGAATCTCTCCTGCTAGACATAATCTCCATTCCTCTCAATTTCCTGAGCTTTGAACTGGGTATGTTGGGTCAAATTGAACAGCAGATGTAGATTTAACTTCACTCTTTCGTGTCCTCTTCCTTAAAATAGCCACCAAATTGCAGTTCTGGATGTTCCAGCATTGCAGGTGGCATTACCAGGGCTTTTTTAACTTCTGCCAGTGTTAGTGAAAATGCTCTGTGTGCTTAGGAATGCACCTCAACAGGCAGCACACCTTTCTGCAAAATTGGTGAGGAGTCTCTTGCAATGCAAGCCATTGCAGCAGCCTTTCGAGTCTGTGCAGTGACTGCACACCATATAGATTCTCAGAATTAGAGCTGCCACAATGACCAAAACAGAGAATCAGAGCAAAATTCAGTATGAATCAACATTAAGCAACTCATATCTTTATTGATATATCACTAATATATAATATTATTATTATATTCATAATATTATCTTGATGAATTCTGAAATTTGTCCAGATTGCTCTTCATAAGCTGCAGTTCTGTGTCTGATACACTGAAGGAATTAYCTCCGTATTTCCCCACCTTCTACCATCAACTGGTATTGTATATACTTTGGTGRAGGAGCAGCTTCTACCTTTAATTGCTTAGACACTCATATGAAAAAAATAAGGTGATTAGGACGTAACTGTAACAACAAAATGCATGGTGCGGCTGCATGCCACAAGCTTGCAGGATGGGATGTTGTCCAGGCGAGCAGTACCTGCCTCTTCAGACCACTGCTGTTCCCAGCTGAAGGATTCCTGGTGTGACCAGTGGCTGGGGAGAACTTGCAGCCCAGGATGGGCTCCTGTGCCTGGTGGGAAAGTGGAATTCAGGAGCAGACTGAGGTGACAGGAATTGCAGTAAGTAATTCCTCTCTTACTGCAAACTTGGCCTCCACCTTTTGCTGTAGGAATTTCATTAATCTCACACTGGCTGCCCACACTGTTGTCAGTGCAAGTTTTACATGTTTACCCAACTGCTGTACTTGCCCCTTCGTCTCAGTGAGTGCGTGCATTTGATTATGAGCTCTAGCTTGCATGGTAGCATTGGAGCCCCAGGGATTTTGCTGTATTTTTTATGCCAATCCAGATCAGTGGGAGACAGCAGATTCAGCAGGATGGGTTGCTGCAATTTAGGCAAGAGAAGTACAAAACCTTTTACCTTGCACTTTCTTAATTCCAGCTGGGACCAAAAAAGATTTGGAGAAGGGAGGAGGGAGGCGGGGCTGGTGCTGATAAAACATGCACCTTAGCTGAACTTTGCTGAAGGAGTCAATATGAACTTGAGCCTTTCCCTAGAGGCACAAGAATGCCTCTGGGAGCCTTGCTCATTCCTTAGGGAGGATATAGCTAAAATAGCAGATTAGGGACTTAGTTCAAGCATTTCAATGAGGGTTTTCCTTTTTTAGGAAAGGGGGCTGCAGCAAAGAACCAAAACAGTTCAGCAATGGGAACATCAATTTCAGAATGAGGAGAGGAGGAATATTTGAACCCTCCACAACTTGTTGTGTCAGGTGCTTCCAGCACTGTGATCTGAGATGCTTGCAGAGGCAACAGCCATGCATGCAGTCTGCCTTCTCTTGGATGTATTGTGGGATATGTCAGTTGGMCTTTCTCAGTAGTTGTGATATTTTCATTTTACAGCTTTGATAAGTAAAGAAGGGTTCCCATTCTCCCGCCCTCCCTTTTACAAGTTACTCAAGGCAGAATTTAACTTTGTAGTGTCACCCAGAAAGTGCAATGGGGCCTGTGTTACAGGGGCTTTATTCTTCATACTTGCTCCCCTACCTCTGCTATCRGAAAACTAAGACCTTGCCAGGACTATAAGGCAGGCTTATCTGCACAGATTGGACCGTGCCTGCGGATTCCGGGTGGCTGCTGGTTGATCCTGCTGGGCTAGCAGATGATGCTTTCTGTTGAACAGCTGAGAGCATGGGAACAAAAAGCCTCTGAGAACACATAAATTCCCGTAAATTCGCAAGGAGTTAAACACAAGAACATGCTCTACTGAAGGTCTAAGGGGGGCAGGGGAAGAAACGATGTCAGAATTCAGAGCTATTGAATGTAGCGTTCATTCAATTACCATGCTTAGTTAAGCCCTACACAGTGGAGTGAAGACTGCAGTCTGTTAGGATGGATGTTACTATAACTCATTTAATTATGAGGTTGCTCATATGCCATTTTAACATATGTAGAGTAATATTATCCCTCTTTTGYAGGTCACTATTCTCATAAGCCTGGCTCTTGCATTCCTTGCCTGCATAGTGTTTCTCGTGGTATACAAAGCCTTTACTTACGACCACAGTTGCCCAGATGGATTTGTTTATAAGGTAAGAAACTTCAGATGGATGAATTGCTTGAGATAATGATAGGCTCTAATTGACTACATGGTTACAGTCTAGTCTGCCTTTTTTTTTCTTATATTTTTTTTTGACCAGGCCAAACAGAACATTTGGCAAGAATGTGTTGCAATGGGAAAAGTGTTATGGGAAATGTAGACTTGCATTTGTCTCTGTCAGCTACTGTTACATTGCAGTTGTTCGGATTAAYGTTTGGGGAACACTACAGACAGATGTTCAGGAACAATCTCTCCTATTTGTGAATGGATTTATTGCAGCTGGAATCCTGCGTTTGCTTCCCACACATTCAAGAGATTGAGGTTTACTGGCATACATTTTAATACAAAGCAAACTCTCGGAGTGCTGGCACATGTGTCCTTTGTGAAAGAAATCCAAATTTACCCACATAGTACACTTTTCAAGTTGCTTTTCAGACTCTACTGGGAACAAAACCATATAACTTAATTGCTTAAGCCTTTCTATCCAGTGGGTTTATATAAAATATCCACAGAGAAAATTTTGCCTGGTCTGCTGACATTTAAAAGAAAAAAAGTTTGCAAAATAGTTCATTGCTGTGGATAAACTCATGAACTCCCAGGAGCCTTGACTATATGGGGGATAGTCTATGAGCTGGAAAACACAGTAAGCGTCCTGGTGTATTAGTCATTGTTAATTACTCTCTTAGGTTATAAAAAAGTGGATTTGGGACTGAATCATGCATTTCAGAATCCGATCCAAAGCTGAACTTCTGAAAAGACTAAAGGTTTTGGACTCAGATTTTGGCTAGTAACATTGAACTGGGAGTTATCTCACGGTTTAATAATAATTGTTCCTGAGACCCTTTATGGCCTTGGTAATACTTTACTTCTGGTCCAACATTTGTTACTGTTTGATTGCCCTATTACGGCTATGGCAAAATAAACTGTTTGATCCATGCAGTTCTTAGCATCTAAGTGTCCACACTAGAGCAGAGGTGATTCATTGGCAGGGTCTGCACAGACAAGAAGCTCTGAAAAGGGCTGGCCWGTTGGGCCACACTTCCTACCAGCACCTCTCAGGTGGTCATGCTCCAGGTCAGGTAACACCCTATAACACAGCAGCATCTAAGAAGCTTATTCTGTCRGTCCTCTACCTGTCTGAGGATTAATTCTGGACTTTACAGAGCTTGCAATCTAGCACATAATGGGAACAGCTCAACATGCTCTGCTAAGACTCCAGAAAAGGGGCTTATTCTCTGCATACCGGTAATGTACCAAACTAGTGAGATCTTCATTTTATAGCTCCCATTTCCAGTCCAGGAAGGAATCAACTTGACATCAGGGTTGCCAACAGCAACAGGTTTTGAGGGCTGCCGACCGAGCCTTAGCTCRGCGTTCCCACCGAACTCCGCATTCCCACAGCAGACAAAGAGCAGGGGGGTCTGCACCAGCACACTGACTGCAGCACATCTCAGTCAAACATCAACCTTGCAACTTACTGACACTGAGATTTTTCAAAATGACCTGAGCCTGACGGGACCTCTATTTACCTCTCTTGCTCTTTCCTTCTTTCCAGCATAAGCGATGCATCCCGGCCTCCCTGGATGCATACTACTCAGCACAGGATTCAAACTCCCGGGGCAGGTTCTATACTGTCATCAGCCACTACAGCATGGCCAAGCAAACCAGCTCCCGGTCTGTATCGCCTTGGCTTTCTTCAGGACCGGTAAACCATGAAGCTAAGGCTGCCAAGACAGAAGGTCATTAAAATTAATGAGTGGTGATGGGAAAGTGGGAGGGTGGGGAAAAAAAACCCACCTTGTCTATACTGCATTGCTGTAGTTGAGAGAGGGCGCTGTGCTAACAGCATGACAAGAATAAATAATACCCAAGTGCAGGAGTCATCTTAATGGATATTTCTTTTCGTGCATTGTTCTCGTTGATTTGTAACCGAGTCAAGCTCTTGTACAAAGGCATGTTTGATGTTGACTGTACCTTACGATGTAAAATATTTTTAAATCATTGCTTAACTATTTGTTAGAAAAAAAGAAATTAAAAAACAAAAAAAGCAAATTAGAAAAACAGCCAGAGAGGATGAAAGCAGCAAGGAGAATCCCATGGAGTTGCTTCATTGCTGGAGAGTTGTGACAGGAGTGTAACATGCAATGAACAAAGAGCTGCWATCATTTTGAGAGAAGGAGTGGAGAGGACCTGTTACAAACCACATTGCTGTGTTGCTTATTTTGCCAAGAGAGGTAAGGGTGGAGTTTGCTGCAAACTGAATCCAGTTTCAGAGTACATTTGCTGATGGAGAAATACATGCATCCTTCTTCCCTTGAGTGCACACACACACAGCTCTGCATAGTGGCCTCAGTAAGTTCAGGAAGATCTAGGCATTCCTAACAGGCTGTCCCTGTGCTGCTGTTCTCGGGTGGATTCTGCAGATCAAATCCTGGTTGGTATTTGGACATGGCAGCAGGTGGGAACAGAGAGAGGCCACTGTAATGGAATCTTGAATATACTTCATAGCGTTGGAAGGCAGGAGAGCAGGGCTTTATTGATGCTTCTGGCATGGCTTTACTGTAACTTCCCTTTGCAAAGTTCAGTGAGTCTTCAGCCTTAGGAACCTGCACACTGAGCATCACCATAAGACAAAGAAATCTCCTGATGAAAGGAGGCACCCTCAAGTGTGACCATAGTATATCAACATATTCAGCCTCTACCTTCTCAGCTCTTGATTTTCTCCTCAGCCATCAAATGGGGATGCTCCTGCTTCACTCCTTCAGCTTCAGCTATGTGAGGGTYTAAGGTAGGTAGAAAGGTAGGCTGTAGAGCTCTCAGAGTGCAAGGGTCTCCCTGGAGCTCTGCCTACAAAGACAAACCAGACCAGAAGCTTAGTGCAATCCTGGACACTCCTCTCCTCTCTCCAGAGACAGCAGGTATGGACTGGTGGGAGTTGACCAATGCTTGATCAGAATSGGATTCCCTTCCCCAGAGCTGCCACCTGGCCCATTGCTGCAAGCTGGTTCTGCTCTGTGGCCTTGCAGGGTGACTGAACTGCAGGAGCAGACACACGTGCAGGGCAAGCTCACATTCCACTAAGGCTGCTTGTTCAGATTTGTTGCTAGACTGGGACGGAAATTAGGAACCGACCCCTTTTTCCCCCGCCTTGGGCAGTTTTGCTCTCCATTTTGCATACATAGACACCAGAGGGTGTAAACGAGGGCAGAACTCCTCAGTCCTAACAGGCATCATGATAAATAACTGTATAGCGTAGCTAAAAATGTAGTGCCAAATGCCATCGTCTGATTTCCTATCCTGCCTTCCCTTTCAAACCTGTAAATCCATTTCTCACTCAAAATGTACAAACTGCTCCCTCCACCGAAAACCAGAACTCCAGCAAACCACTGAACAGTTTATAATTTTGTGGTGTATTTTTTGTCAGTAGGTAGCAGAGACTGAAGTATTTTTTGGTGTAACTCTTGAACTTTTCTGACAGGATAAAATAAAGCTAGATGTGACCGAGTGTCCTGGTGGCTCTGGCACCTTTTTTTGGTCTGACTCTGCTGTGTGCTGCGAGGTGGCGGACGGGGATGTTTGTTTGCTGCAAGTGCTGAACGTGGATGCTTGCTTGCAGGGCAACTGAGATGGCTGTAGCTTTCAGGAGGCATTTTCAGAACTTTTTATTTGCCACTTGGATGACTGGGGGTCTTTTTCCCTATACTCATCCCTATTTTTCAATAGAAAATATAACGCCAGTACTTAAAAATAAGATGATTTTCAAAACAAACAGCATGGATCATGCTGTCTGCCCAGAACTGCTGGGTTCATTACTCTGTTACATAGAAGCCTGTTTTTCTTTTCCTCAATGTTTTGACAGTAAAAAACAGGCAAAAATGCTTTTCTCCAGCCCACACCATCACGGCGTGAGCATTTTGTGCTATTCCTATCAGTGATTATATGGAAACGAAGCATTGCAATAGAGGTAACAGAAATGTGATGGTTACCAAGCCCTTCTCTGTGCGTCCTGACACGGGGTGCTCTCAGGACTGTCCTGTAATCTTGCAGAGAACATGGTTCAGGGGTGTAATTTTAGCTGAGAGCAACATCAGCCCTTTCTCAAATGTTTTCTCAAACATAGTGATGTAACAGCGGAAAATAAGGGCTAGCACTTTCTATCAGTGATTCGTGACTCTCCCGAGGGACCTTCCCTGCCTTTTTAAGGCCAGTGACTGATTGAAACTTTGCCTGGCAGCAGTGTCCTTGGCCAGCTCCTCCTGCGCCCACGTTCACGTGCTCCAGAGCAGGGGCTGTTGCAAAACGAGGGCTGCAGGAGAACACAGCTGACAAAAGAAGCGCTTGGATGGGGCTCCTGCTGAACTCTGACAAAGCTCAGATCTGTATCTGAGCTCTGCTGCTCGCTTTGTAACGAAACCACAACTATACCCCTCTCATGCTGTTCAGAAGGCAGATCGTGTTGCTTCGAAGCCTTCAGCTCTTTGAAAAGGAATGATATTCTTGCATTAATTTGGCTCATTCCCAAAGGCTCAAGGATGCTTTATAAAAGCCTTTGGATAGATTCCCTTTGGGGAAAAAAAAAAAACTCTTCAGAGTTGCGAAAATGAGCTACTGCAAAAGGGAAACCACTTTTCCCACTAAGGGAATTAGTGGTCACCAGCAAGTACTTGTGAAATGCTTTCAAAAAAGGTTCTGTGCACTTTGCAAAATTGAGTCATGATATAATTTGACCATGGCATTTCTATGGCCACTCTCTGAGTAATACCCTAACTGTATGATTATTTAGGGGAAAAAAAAGATCAAATCATTTGTTTTGAAAGGTTGTAGCTATTATTAGGTAAGTGACTCACKGGGGATAGCCATTTCCTTTTCCTTACAGGAAAGTCCAAAATCTAGAGGGAGCAGAAAGGGCAGGGGAAAAAGGCCACAAGGAAGACTCATGGGAAAGCAAAAGAAAGCAGAGAGCCCAACTTTGACCGAAAATTCCAATACCATCAATGTTGTATGTTTCTTTTCTTTACAAGCTGCTTTAGAGCTTCTAAGATCAGACACATATTTTAATCACAAAAGAGAGAGAGACTAAATTTAAACTGTATCGTCCTCTCATTTCAATCTTTAAAAGACTCTTCAAGGCTGATCTTATGTTTTTAGGGCTGAACAAAATAGCCTATTTGGCGACAGACCATCTCCTCCTGACTGCTCTGTGAAGACTAAAGCTGCCAACTGTCTCTTCAGAATGCTGTTTAAGCAGCTAAGATCTGGGTTAGGACTGAGCCTCAAGCTCCTAATGGTCCTACAGGACCCTTCCTCTTGCTCCTTCCATTGTTTATTTGGAGATCAGGTAATRTCAGCTCCTACCTCATCATCTCAGGCTGATCCTAAGGGTGGAGGCTGCTGTATCTCTGCGTGCCTTGGGGTTGTCTTCACCATCACCACTCTGTGGCTGGGGACTCAACAAGATTTCTCTACTTTCTCTGCTGTTGGCTATTTCTGGTACATGGGAAAAGCTAACACATGGTAAGTTGCTGGTGTGGTGCAGAAATTTTGAGTGCTACCCCAAAATTCCTTTTTTGGCCCCTGGGAATGGAGGAGTTCATTTATTTTTCGGGACAGTCGTGTAGGAGATGTGTGCGTGGCTTGTGTGTCACAGCTGGAGAGGTGCGAGCAAATGAATGAGACCTGTCAGCACAGGAACGATGTCACCTCCGAGAGACACCGGCATGCGACGGGGCAGCAAGTTCTCTCTTAATGACCRCAATCAAAGGACGCAGAACATGTGGGGAGAAAACCCCGCAGGATTAAAGGTGAGGGTGCTGGGGTGGAAACTCAGCTGCTCCTCAGCATAGGTTTGGGAAGGGAAGGGAGCAATCATAGCTGTTTGAGAAGGAAAGGGATTACTACCAGCCAAGAATTGCTTTTTATCTTCTACCTTTATGATCCTAAAGGACAGATCCTGCTTGACTAATACAGCTGGGCTTGCTCTGGAAGGGCTGCCCATTGCTGCTACAAACATCTGCTGACTGTGGCTGTCCTGTAGCGGCCCAGTCCAGCAGCCAGGCTGATCCCTTGGGACTTACTTCCATGCTGAGAAAAACAAGGAGAGAGAAAAACAGGGAGCTGAAGGCAAGTCCCAGCCTGGCGGGCTGCAAAGGGCACAGTTTGATTTCACAGCACTGACTGCAAAGGTATCATTTGAAGGCCTGGCTAATTCTTGGAGACAATTCCATGCGTTGGATCCATGCGTGAAAGGCAGCTCCAAGCAGTGTCAGTACTTTGTTTCTGCGCTCAGAAAAGGAAAAGTCTGTGTCCCTTTTGCATGTGTTTTTTCCCTTTCCTCTTTTATCCTCCCTCTCTACACTTGCCAGCTGCTTCAGAGTTGTAATAATACCTCCAGAGATAAGTGTAAGGGTCATGCACTGAACTGCCTACAATCACATTTTATACGATTAGTCTTTTTTTTTTTTTTTTTTTTTTTTTTAAAGCACCCTAATTATTTCAGTCTCTCAAACAGGATTAAGCTATTGCTCTAATAGATTTTCAGTTCCTGTAAAATAGGTCACAAAAATGACTTCGGGGAGGAGTGGGAGTGGAGGGAAAGCTCCTTCCTGCTGCCGCTTTTGCTTCGTGTGCTTTTTGAAAGTGCCACGCAGTGGCACAGGTGCGAAAGGGATCCCATGCAGGGCAGTGCATGATTCCCCACCAAAACTGGAGGTCTCCAGTCCTGGCATGGACTGGTGCCTTTCTGAGGCGCCAACACGCACCCTTGGGCACTTTGCATCGTGTCTGCAGGCAAATTACAGCAAAATCCTCCGACTCGSACGTTGCTTAGGAGAGTGGGTGACAGCTGTTCAATGGGTTGCAGGTGGCTCCACCATGGAAAATAATCCAGGGTGAGTTCAGATAGAGGAAGGTGATCAAGGCAGTGTCATTACGCCTGAGCTGCTGAGTGCTGGCAAGACGTGTGCAGTGTCCAAGAGGCTTTTACSCTGCAATATGAGCAGTAAAACAGAGCAGGAGGAAACGGAAAAGGCTCTTAGGGCAGGTTGCATAGCTTGTCTTKGCGCTGCTGGTGCTCTGCTCTGCTCCTATGTGCTGGATGGCCGGGAGCAGAGCTGGAGCCCTTTCCAGCACTCCGAGGTGCCACTGCGGATGCGCAGGAATCAAGCACATGGAGCTCCCTGGTGTGCAGGCACCTSGTTGCTGCCTCCCGCAGTGTACAAATGCGGACCGGAGGCCAAGCACCACGTGGCTCCCCTCGCTGACAGCACCAAGCACAAGTAAGGCTGGTGCGAGCAGCAACAGCAACGCTGAAAACGAAGGCAGCCGTTAATAAATAATTTACATTGCTCTCTYGAGCTGCAATTGGGCAAGGGGAGCCGCTCCTGAGGCTCAGACCAGCAGAGTCCACGGGGCTGCAAAGCCACAGCAAGCCCYGTGCTCACAGGAGGGGAGCAGGGCTTGCTAAGGGCTTCTTCTGGATGTGCTTCAGACATGGTCCAGTCRTGGCTGCATATCCAGGATGGGCAAATTGATTTCTGCGTCTATTTTGTATGCCAAGTTATTACAATTACTCTTTGGGATCCTTGGGGATAAGAGACTATTAGAGAAATGAAAGCTCATTAACAATAAACAGAAAGGGTCAAAACGCCCCATAAAAATGTATTAGAAACAGATTCCAGTTTGGAAATGTAAATACAGTGTTTGGCAGAGTTCCGGACTGGCTGCTCTAGCTTAATCCACGGGGGAGATGTGCCGATTCTTAAAGCAGAAAGGAGAGGATTCTTAAAGCAGAAACTGTGTGAGTTGCATGAGTTTTGCATTTTTTTTTTGCTGGAAAAACAGTCCGGACAGCRTGTTTTGTTTTGCAAAGTCTCAGCCTTTATTGCAAAGCAGCAGTTGCCATTTTCTTAAGCTTAGAGCCACCAAGGGCATCCAAGACCYTTGCAAGGAGGGTGAAAGCAAACCTGCGGGGCCAGGTCTGGAGCTGCAGCCTGCTCCTTGCACCTAGGCCGGGASAGCATTTCAAATGCAGCCTCCCTTGCTACTGAATGACCAAGGGAAATGTTGCCTAAGGACACGTCAGAGCTTTGCACAGTCTCCTCAGAGCTTTGGTTTGATGCTGCCATCAACAGGTGTTTTAGATGGGCTGTTTTTCTCACACTGATGGTCTGGAAGAGGAAGATGGAACAAGAGAAATGGGTTTGATATTTGCTGAGGAGGCAGCAGTGTCAGCAGGCGAGGGGCACCACAGGTGGCTGTGACACCTTTTGGTGCTGTCCAGGTCAGGCTCCAGCTCACAGAGGTGCCCATTTAACCTTTAAAAAGGTTWAAAAAAAATTGTTAAAAAAAAMCCMMMAAAAACAAACAAAAAACTTCCTTAAAGCTGTAGCAACCTCTCTTTGCTCYATGTTCTCTCTTGAGAAGGCATTTTCCTCATCTTTCTGATCAATTGGCATAATCAGTGAGGYTTTGAGGTGAACAATTAGCATGCTAAGCACTTTGACTCACACAAATGATATTAATCTAAGCACGCTCCATGCCCGGGCAATTACCCGAGCCTGCAACTTGCTCTGTTACCTGCTCACTTCTGTGCCTTGACCTGTGCCTTTGCTTAAGAAATGGCAACGAAGCTTTACAGAAAGGAGCGAGACTGTCGCTTTAATATCTCCAAACTAAATAAATAAAGAAGGTGAGGGGGAAATATGTCCTGTTTCTTATTCAGCACCATGACTTCCTTGCTTTTCCCCTGCCACATTCAATCTCAGCAGCACAGTGGTGATTGTCTATAAAAAAGGGATGACTTCCCCCCCCCCCCCCCGCCTTCTGCCTTTTATTTCCAGTAATATTTTGGCACACACACAAGGGAGAAGCTGCTGATTTTCACACAGAACCATAATAACAACTTCCCTGAGAGAGGGAGAGAGAAAGGGCTGGCAAGGAGGAGGATATCAAACATTTGAGTCCCTACAGCTGATATTTAGCAGGTATCCGAGGTTTCTTCTGTGAGAAGTTTATTATGAGGCCCAACAAACATGCAGCAAGAGTGAGAGTGTTGGGGTGCTCCATTAGTGAATATGATGGAAAAAGATAAAGGGTGGCCTTTTTCTGGAGGGAACAGAAAAGGAAAAGAGTAGCTGGCTTGGCTGCTAACCTATAGCTTTACTGATGTATAGGGCAGTGGGTGCATGCTGCATGCATGCGAATAGCTGCATCCCTCTGCCTTTCTGAACATCTCCACRTGCTCACACGAGTGACAAAACACACAGCAAGATGAAGAAACATCAGGAAACCAAAAACATGCTTTGAAAACACAGCACCTTCCACTACTGCTATTATACTGAGGGAGATACAGTCATAATCCACCTGCTAGCACTAATTCTGATTCGGTGAGCATTTACTGCTATTAAAATAGCATTGTTTTGAATGCAATGGACTTTATGCTGCTTTTTATTGTGGACCTTGTATACAGAGTCACTGCTACAGAGAGGACAGCCTGAAGGGCCCGTGTGAACATGGTGTTTCACTGCTATGGTCTCTGCAAACATGCTGCAAAAAGGCAGTCGCTTGCCTTAGGAAGCAGTGATTTAAAAGAGCAGGTAGCTAAAGGAGGAAGGACCAGAAGTTCTGCACACCTGCCTGAGGGGGGACTCCCTGATTCTGTGTGATTGCCTTAGATGAGGAGTAAAACAAAGCTGATCTGGGCAGTTAATAGACACTCGGAGCTGAAACATGGAGAGGTTTTTCAAGTGATCAGGTCAGAGGACTTGGAAATAAATAAAGGAAAGCGGAGAAAAACCTTCACCCTTGCAAAGATCCTTGCACTGGGAGCCCTGGCCCCAGGAGAGGCACRATGTGGCCCTAATGTCGCTGTTTCTTTGAAGGACTTTTCCCCTCTTGGACTCCTTAAGAGGACTTACTTTAGTCCTTTTCTTTGGCAAATGACAGTTGTTAGAGTGGCTAAGCACCAAGAAGAGAAAATAAGCTCTGCAGAAACCATGTACCTGCACTCGCAGGCTGTCTCTGGGCAAGCAGCATGTTAAAACATCAGTTCACAAAGCAATGAACACCCAGGAATGTCTCCCTTGGCCATCACCCTCCAGCACCGTCTAATCCTCCACCTGATTAAAATGCACAGAACCATTTTCTGTAACAATTTGCCCTTGTTTATTAAGATAGATAAATGAATAGCACTGGGTGAGATGGAGATGCCTGCTAATTGGTTTGGAGCTGCAGGGAATTGTTTTTGCAGCCAGACAATGCAAGTTTGGTATCAAGAGTATATAGCACCACATAATCTACAGAGAAAGAGCAAAGTAAGTCCTCCAGTGTGTCATGCAACAGGTAGAGAGTATTTCCCTAAAACTTTTTCTGGGTGGTAACCCTCTCCATCATGAAGTTTTCACTCTCTTCTTTGTAGATTCATCCAAATGTTTTGTCCTTGCAGCATGGTGTAAGATCTTGTGGTAAGATACTATGATGGGCATCAGGATGGAGCCAACACTCTGTAAAGGGCTGATGGGGCAAGCAGRGTGAGTTTGCACTGTGTATTGCAGAAGAGTTGCACACGTGGGGTCAGCTTGTGCCCAGGGAGACCTTGTGTCACCTCAAGAACAGTGCCCAAACCATCGTGCTCCACCTGCGTGGAACATGGCTTGAAATAACATCAGTAGCTGACACAAACTGCTAAGTCTGCATGGTCCTAACTTACCTAATTCAATCTCAAATCCCATCACTGGCTCCCCGTAATGGGGCCTTCAGGGAGAGACATGCAAACGGAGCCTGTGGCTCCACGGTGGAAGAAAGTCTGTTTAGAGAATACAAATGACAACTTCAGCTAAGTGTATTTAAATCTGCCTCTATCCTGCYACAGATAATAAAATTATTCCTGGGGGAGCTCTTTAAAAATTGACACAAGGCAGTGAAATGCAGGAGAGTGGTGGCGGCGGCAAGTTTACGGGATAGAGAGAGCAAAGAGGCTGATTGGAAAACAAGCTGGGCAGTATGTAGAGCTCTATATTTCAGCAATCAGCACTTGCTGACAAATGGCTTTAAAATGATCACAGGGCACAGACAGAGCACACCGGTGGTGGCTGTCGGCACAGCCAAGCGCTGAGGGCTGCAGGRCTCTGGAGGACCAGGACTAGACTCTTGCCCAGCGTCAGGAAAGTGAAGACTTATTGAAGTCATGACCTGCTAAACAGGCAGTTTAAGAAACAGTGTCCTACCTGACCGCTTGCCTTTGTTTGGGCAATGTTGAGCCTCTCTTTTCTGTGCCACGTGGGCTCGGTGAGGCTCACGTTGGAGCACACAGGCGGGCAAAGGCAGGGCACAGCTCGGCCTCCTTCTYGCCCTCTCACTTGCCTGCAGAAAGGGGATCATCCCCTATGCCTCTTATCTCCAAAACAGGGTTGCCATTAACACTGCTCACTCTGGAGCTAAGACCAGGGATGTGAATGRAAAAATGCCCATTGAGACAGAGAGATTGATGACCGTGCCCTGTGCCATCAGAGGGCAAGGCTGTGGCCAACGTGTTCGCCAACGATGCCAACGTGTTCACAGCCTTTGGCTATGCAGCTCTCTACATTAGACAGCTTCCTTGCTCCCCTGAGACCACAGACACTGAAATTTTAGTGCTCTTCCTTTTTTTTTTTTTTTAATTAGTGAACAGCAGTGCTGCTCTTCTCCCTATTCAGCGCTGCACTGGCAATGAGCTGCTCCCGCGGCGCGGCTGGTGCGACATGTTGATGAGCCACGGGCTTCGTGTCAGGCACGWATTTAAAACCAGATGACACAAACAAGCTCTTGAAGCACGCCAAGGCAAGGGCAAGGCTGCTTTTATCTAGGCTGTGTCTGCTGCGAGCAATTCCAGCACTCTCAGGAGCAAGAGCCTCTTCGTAATCACTAAACTAGGGACTAAACTAGACAACCTCATTACTACCAGAGAAAGCATTTTGCAGCGCATAATTGGGTGGAAAGATGAGAGGAAGTTTGTAGTGGTGGCGAGGCTGCTGGTGTGGCGTCTCTGATTACCTCTGCTGTGATGCATTTTGTGCCGGGGAGCTGCATGCAGCGGGACAGAAAACCCATCAGGGCAGTTTTAGCGAGTGAGTTTGATGCCACAGTCTGGCTTGCTTGCTGAAGCAAGGGCCCCTTGAGGGTAAGGGCACGGCTAGGGCTGCAGTGCAGGGGCAAGCACTGCTGCTGGCCTTCTGGACTCCGCAATGTGCCTACACAAGCTCTGTGGCAGCAGCACGGCCGGCTCTCAGGGTTGGTCTCAGCCTTGTCAAGCAGTCGTGGMGTGAAGCAGCAGGTGATATAAAATTTCAATTGGAATTCTCATCTCTGGACTGTTTGAAAACCATTACATTCACTTGCACTGTAAAGAAGGGCATTGTAATTGAGACAAAACAGCTTTTCTCTTTTTCTTTCTGTGTTTTTTTTTTCTTCTCTCCTTTCATTTGCTTCTGCAGAAATCACTTCTCCACTGGCATCCCCTTCTCTCTGAAGTCTGTTCTTTATTGCCTCTCCCTGTATTAGGACGTTGTAATGACACCAGGAACATGAGGCAAATAGCACGTTTCCAAAGGAAATGGATGCCCTGCTGGACACCTATCTCTTCAGACTTGTGGAAACAAGAAACCACAAGACCACAATCTGTGACTGATAGGCAACATCTTCCCTGCATGGTTAACTGACCCAGAGAGGCACAAGGTGCAGGGAGTTGGATTTCCTAAAATGAGGCACAAGCTGCCATGTGCCCTAGTTGATGGTTTCACCCAACACTGGATTTGAAGTCCAACTTCTTTGAGGCTGAAGTTTGTGGCTCTTATGGGCTGCCATTGATCAATGGAGTGTCCTCTGCCCAGACCACTGCAGAAGCCACCAGGAGATACCAGGAGAAGGTATTTTCCATTTGTCCTTCCACTCACGATCCTGTTCCCTGAGGCCCTATTTCCTTGCTGGGAATGCCACAGCCAGCCCCAAGAATAAGGTTTTGCACCATAAATGAAAATCACCATACCAAAATAAATTTAAAAAGGTATTTCCCATTAAGTCTGAAGTCTGGCTGGAAGGAGAGGTAGTGAACTTTAGGGACATTTCATCAGCACTCTAAAACAATGAATGGCAAGGTRTGCTAATGGTTCACTGCTAAGGCTGCCTATTCCTGAGATAACAGGAGACATATAGGCATTATCGGATTAATTATCAATGTAATGAGTCTGTACTATAAAAAGGATCAGTTACTRTGTAACTCCAAAGAATTGTGAGCATCTGCTGACAAATGGCTCTGCACAGAAATAAGAGGATGCCACTGTCTGATCCCCTGAATATAGGGCATGCCAAGACTATCAAATTTATTCCAATTCTGCCTCACAACTGCTAGACTGGAGCTATATCCCTGTAGCTCCATTGGAGAAGAATGGGGCACATCTTTGCTTTGTGAGGAGCTATCGCTCATTCTCATCACAGACAGTCCCCMACATTGGGTGCAAGTTCTTGGACCTGTTGGAATCAACAGCAAATCTCCCATTGCCTGAAAACACAATATTTTTACTTAGGCAATTTTTAGATAYGGAATGACTATTATAAAGTAATTTCAGGTGTTTCAGATGCTTTATATAATGCCAAGGAAACTTGCTTTAGAGATTAGTAATGAACAGCCTTTAGGATGTATTTTTAGCTTTCTAAAACATCTTTCAAACTGTTTTTTGGTACCACTTATACCATACACAATATTTATGACTGAGTGGAGTGGCTTAAGGGAGTTTTCAAATTGTTCTCAGCATAGTCAGAGTGATTTACTCCAAGCCTCACCAATACAGAATAATATACTCATTCCAAAATATAAGACAATTTCTTGTCTGACCCTTGTTTCGTCAAAGATRTCTATCTAAACACAGGTATAATTCTCTMTATATAGTAGAGAAGCTAAGGACTATGCCCATTGATACCAGTGGAAGTGGCTGGCTGTTTTTTAATAATTCACACCACTGACTTTTAGCTTGTCTGCATGCCTGCAATCACCTGCAGCTTTTGCAAATTACAATGTGAACTCAAGCCATCAGGCTGCTCCGTATTCTCATACAGTTCTATTGTGTCTCTCCTTGAAGCTCTGTTTATGCCAGCTATAACTCTCTTTAATAGTCCTGTCCATTTTCAGCAATTTTCCCACTCAGGAGCTAAGCAAACTAGAAGAAAATGATTTAATTTGGTGAGAGGTAGAATAAAGAACAGCTGTTTCTATTAGTCATTAATGTATTTTATTCTCTGCTCTTGGCACCTACATTTTGTCAAAATATAAATGCAAGGTACCACCTTAAAGGCTTTTATCCTGTATTAATTGTGCTAATGCTCGAGATTAAATCTCAGGCATTCCAAAGAGAAAGTATAATTAAAGGAACCTTGATGGGGCCTGAAGTATGACATGGTTCCTCTGACCYTGGTCTATTTGCTATGTGAGATTATGGAAGTCTGAAACTGAGCTTCATGGGTTTTGCTCCCAGAAGAGAAGTTYTCCCAGGTGAAGGAGCCTTCCCCTCCAGAGCTCTCCTACCATGATCATCCAAGGTGTGCAGATCCAGCCTTTGCATGTGAGGCCATTGTAYTGGCAGGAAAACTACTTTTTTATTACGAACATCTCATTTTTCAGTTGAAAGTTCCTAAAGATTATGTTGAAGAATGACTGTGTGGGGAGGAGGTGGTAGAGGGGAGTACAAAGTCGGAGGAGGATTTGAAAATGGAAGCTGTTTCTTTGACACTCTCCTTTTCATATGATCATTTCCCTCTTTCCAAGCAGGGAAAGTTTAGCACTTCTACCCACCTACAGAGTGGGGTTAGGAAGGAGAGAAAGACTTTTTGCTGTTGCCTTTGTTCTGACTAGTTCTGCTGTGTGGAGACTGATACCGGTGTTAATGTCCTCCAGCTGCTAATCAAAGTGATATACAGGATATTAAAGTGCATTTGTGTTGCTTTTAACTACAGGAGGCTGTTCAAGTCCCAGCTTAGTCAATGCAAAGGGGTGGCAGGGCCATGGATGCAGGAAAGATGTGTCAAAGCCAGCYGTGTTGCACAACCCTCCTTGGTCACCCTGTTGGGTTTGCGAAGACTRTGAGATAAAGACAACTCCGCTTCAGCCTCAGAAGTAGACAAAGACACKGGCTGGATGTAGGGATTAGGGATGTTATAGTGCAGCCCATTCACACATGATGAAGCCATCCCAAGAAAAGGCAGGGAGAGAGAGCTTTGTGAATTCTGCTATATTGATATTACATTTGGATATCACATTACATTTGGAAAGAAAAGTGCCTCAACGCACCTTTAATTCTTTAAATAGAACAGGTGAAGTTTAAATACTTGCTATTGAGGACCAAATGCCTCCAGCTTGTGCAGTTGGGCAAACATCAGAAAGCTGGAAAAATGCAAAAAGTAATTATGGTTCCTCTGATCCTGAACATGCATGGTCTCACCCAACAGAAGGGATGGAGGTGGGAGGACCTCTGCCGAATGTGAAGCCCAGAGGGAAGGGTGTTCAGCAAAGCTAAATGGCCTGGCTGTAGTTCTGAGCAGAGATGACATCTGAATAGAAATCCCACTCTGGAATCATCATCCCAGGAGCGTGCTGCTGCAACTCCAGTGCACCAAAAACCGAACAGGAAATCCATGGGTAACTCACTGCTAGAAAGAGCCAAGCTGACTGCCCGACACAGGCCCAGCTTTGTCTTTGGGTGACTCTGCAGGACAAGGTGACATTCCTTTCATAGTGAATGAGGCATGTGTASCACACACTTATTTATTAACTCAGCTTGTGGCAAAAGCTTGCCATTTTTATACAAACACATATATAATTTAACAGAGTCCCTTTCAAAAAAAGTGCACAGTGGGTAGGCCTGACCCTCCAAGCACTTGGCTGATATTTATAATCCAAACAAAGGCTATGCAGTCACTGTGCTTTTGTTTACAAATCAGACGTTCAGGCACCTTCTACAGGCTGCTAAATGTGGCTTTGAGGATAAGGCTGTATAAATTGTACCAGCCAGCAAAATACGAATTGCTGAGCACGGTATTTCAAGATACTGAAACAGTAAATCTAGTAGCTGGGCTAGGAGAAGAGGGAATTATTATGAGTGTAATATAACGTTTGGTAGCGTGAGATCCTCCAGCGACTCTTTTCCGGACTTAACCCGTTTCTAGTTTGTGACATTCCCATGACAAAACCATAGGGATTTATTCATCAGCAGTGACTGACTGCTACATCCCCTCTAGCACAAGCACAGGGCAAGGCTGGCCAGGGAATCCTTCCATAACCTTTCCTTCAAACCTTAGACACTGGCCAATATAGCTCTCGGAAGGGCTGAGATCTACTAGATCCAGTCATTCAGCTGTGTGGTGGGAAACCTCTTCCATGAAGTCCACAGGCCAGGAGAATAATTGGTGTTCCCATGTGCACCTCCTTAATCATGGATGCACGGATGGGCAGGAGCCCATCAGTGCAGTTTGTAAATGGCTTTGAAGTCCTCACCAAGGAATGGAGAGGAGTTGGTTGCATTTCCTCCATGTAGATGAGTATAGCCAGAAAACAAGCCCAAATTGGTAAGCTGGCAGCGCTAACATGCTAACCTTGCAGCTACTCAGCCCAGTAAGAATTTCAAGAACACTAAGGAGACGTTACCATGGAGATCATGGGAGCATCCTAGCTAAATCTGGTATTTTATGAAGCCAGGTACCTCCAGTGAAAGACAGTTCAGGACTGTGGTTAAAGAGACAAATGGTAAAGGAGGGGAAGGGATGTAAGGCAATGCGAGCAGCAGACCTAAAGTCATGCACAAATCAGAGAGAGTTAAAATCTTCCCTTCCTGCAGGATACTGGCTTCATTAAATCACAGTTTTTCCTAATGCAACCTTGGAGCTGTCTCTCATCCGCATCTTAGCCAGACWGTGCAGTTGCTTAAAGCACTGGAGTGGCATAACAGACCATGCTAACAACTAGGGATATGATTATTTTCACCACATGTTCAAAACAGTTGTACTCACTCACCTGGAATGGTATTTTTCCTGCAAGGTGCATTCCTCTTGGCTGTATTGCCTGTACAGTGACGGATGCTGGAATTGCAGCCTGATGCTGTTGCCTTGAGCCTTGGGGGATTTGCTACTTGCAACAGCAAAAACTTGCTGTTTTGGGAGGTTGTAAGGAATCAGATTTTGTTGAAGAGAAGGAAATTGCAGCATGGGATTCAGGGAATGGGAAAATGAGTGTCTCTAATCAACTGTTATTTCTGCTATGCAGGTGTGATATTGTATAAGCRAGGAAAGCTCAAGCTTGTCTCTGAAATGTTTGCCGAAATGCCTTTGCACCTGCCTTTGAATGACCCATCCATTAAGAAGKAGCATTCCTTGAAAACCTGCTCTTGCTTGTGACAAATCCTCTGGTTAGGAGGAGGCAGGATGATCGCTTAGAGCCTCAGTTCAGTTGCTACATGCTGTTCAAGCCTTCACAGCCAAGCACTAGAACTGTCCTTAGGAAGAGAAGAAACATCAAAATGAAGCATGCTGCTTGGAATACATAAAGAAAAACATAAACTATTCCCCTGCAACTTTCAGGATGGTTAATGAGGAGAGCACAGATTGCTCTAATGGGCCACTTTGATCACTTCCTTCACACACTGTCTCGTCCTGCAAAATGCTGAATGCATCCTGCTACGAACGAAGGCTCTCACAGTCCCAGCGCGGAGCTGAGGACACTCAACATCACACAGAATGAGGGCCCTGGTGCTAATTTGATCCTGACAAAGAATTCTTGTGGAGAAGTAGCTCTATTGAGCTTCACATGCAACAAGGTAATTAACAGATCATAGGGCCAATGGGAAATTGAAGACCTGGAGCATCCAATGCACCAAAGGGCTGTAAATTCTACCAAGGCAAACACAGCTTGGCTTTATTAAAATAAGAAGTGAAAGAAGGGAAATAAAGAGGTTTTGAATTTTTTTGAGCTATAGCTCTGAGCCGCCGCTTTTTTTCCTACCATCTGAAATCTTAGTAACCTGTAATTGATTTTTTTGCCTTTTTTTTTTTTTTTTTTTTCCCTTTTTTTTTTTTTTCTTGCCTTTTTTTTTTTTTTTTTTTTCCCTTTCTCATTCCACTCCTTCCTTTTTTGATTGCTTGGTTTTCATCGCGTCCAAATGACTCCGAGATGTATGACTTCCAAGAAAGCTTTTGAAGTAGTTCATAAATGCAGGGGAAAAAAATAGTTGTAAACAGTAATTGAAAAAGGTAAGAAGAAAGCATTGTCTGGCTTTTTTAAAGGCATTGTTCACTAGGAGATCAAATGCATATTCAGCTCATTTTGTATAAATGAGGTGGAAAAAAAAAATCTCTCAGTCTTTGACCTGTCTTTTTAGGCTGGGAGCCCCACAATGCACACTCCACTTCTTATTATGTACACAGACTGAGCAGAACAGGCTCTCCTTGCCTTTCCCAGCCTAATCACCCTCATTTCAGCTAAAAGAAATGGGAAAGCAGCTGTCTGAAGCCTCAGCCTGCAGAAGAACCAGCTTGGCTACGTCAGGGAAGGCACTGGTTGTGTCTAAGGAACCACAAGCAACTGGTGCAGGAGGTTCTCCACCGCACGTGGACCCCAAAGCAGCTCAGGAGCACACGCTCTTGGGAGGCCCTGGCAGCAAGTGTGCTGGCCGGTCCCTAACTGGGCACCTGAGAGCAAATGTGAGAGCACGGCTTGGGTCTACTTGTCACCTGGTTCCCATTAAGCCTTGAATTTAACTCCCGTTCCCCAGAAATGGAGCCTCTGGCCACCAGTTCATCCTCCTGTCTCTCACTTGACTTCCTMTTTTCCCCACCATTTTCCTCTCCCCTCTTCCTTGCCGCTGGGCTGTATGAAATGTGAAATCACCCCAAAGTGTTCACAGTTTACAGGCTGCTCTAAAATTTGTAACTGCAGGTAAAGCAGGAAGTCATTAACCAGGATTAAATAGCTAGTATCCATCAGCCTATGCTGGCCAAATTTGGTGAGGTGTCCTTAGGCAGCTGTCACTAGTATTTGCTCTTAGATGAGAAAAAAAATCATTATCTATCATCATTTATTGACATGATTATTTTTTTTTTTGCAAAAACAAACAAATAACGTTCCACCTTTTTCCTATATATATATGGGTGTGTGTGTGTGTGTGTGTGTGTGTGCGCGTGTATATATATATATATATATTTTTTTTTTCCATGTTAGAATGTGCTGGAGACTTGGAGCCAGATTCTTCCTGATGTCGATCAAAACAACTTTACTCTTATCAGTGGAGTTGTTTTCTTTGGTAACATGTCAGAATCTGATACTACCTGTCTTCCAAAAATGGGACACAGGAAGAAAAGCCAATCAACAGAAAAGCAAGCAGTGCTATCTTAAAAATAAAAGACAAAAGGAAAAATCTTAACTCCTGCCTTATTATTGGCTTTGCAGGGATTCTGCTGTGTATTGGGTCTTTACACTAAAGAACAGAATAGACAGTTTATCTGATAAATAATCTAGTGTTCCAATTTCCTTCTGTAGCATGAAAATCATTAACAATTTTGTATTCATTTCTAAATGAACATCTTTCTTTCACTTTTCTACCTCTCCTATCACTGTAGTGCCTAGATGCCAACATAAATAATCCTTTCTTTACAGCATCTTCATGAGACTTCAAACATTTAAGGAAATAAAGAAAATAAACCTAGTTATTGTCTGAATAATCACTCGTTTATTGATGGGGACAAGTATGCTCATTTTTCTTGCTCTCTGGTGATTAGATTATGATAAAATGTGACATTTAGTGACAAACTTKATATGGTTGGTTACATACAGCTCAAAAAAGTGCCTATCCAATTATTCTTTCATGTGCTGGTAGAATGTATTAGCCACCTGTGAAGGATACTGCAGCAGTTATGAAACAAACTGTGTACCTTCATGTGTAAGCTGCAGTGACAAGACTGAAGGTCACATATGTCCCCTGGCCTCTGAATGCCATTTTTGTTCCCTCCCTTTGCTCTCCCATATCAGAGCAAAACCTGAAACCCCAGTCATAATGGTAATGAAGACTGTGCATTGAATAGGGATTGAATGTAGAAACAGCTGGGACCAGGACAGAGAAAGCTGGTTTCACATGGTATGCTAAACGTCACCAAGGTTCAGAGCTGAGCATCAACTCAAATCACAGTGGAGGACTGAACATAACAGCTTCAAATACAGTATCAGGCCTAGCTCCAGGACTAATMTAGTTCCATCCAAACAAGCACATCTCATGACATTATGTATGGAGCTCTGCTCTTGCAGTAACAGTCAGGCCCTTATTGCACCTAATGGTTTTAAGTATCTTGAAGCACTCATTGCTCTTATAGGTGTTGGCACAACAACCAGGTAGGAGTGATTGGTATTGGCAACTGAAGTACTCTCATTTCCTCAGTGGTTCCTTGCCTGCTTGCACTGCAATATTTGGAGCTGGTTATTTAAACTGATGTCCTTATCACTTTTTCRGTCATTGGTGTCCCATAACTCTGGGCTTACTCCCTGACTCATTTTGAGCACCCAGCCAGAAAGTGCACTGCCAAAGACAGCATATTTCTATCTACCTGTCTCTGCAGCATGGCTAATGCTGTGGGCGCCTGTAGTTAATAACAAGAACGGCCAGAGATCCCCACGGATTAGTTGTGTTTCCTCCCAGATAAGTTTGTGTCTCAAGGCCAGGTAGCCAAAGAACCGAGACCTAATGAAGGAGCAAACAGTCCCATTCACTGAGGGCTTGATCATCTCTATCATCAGGAGGCTTCTGTTATGAAGCTGATTTTTCAGGATGCAACCGTATCTCAGCAGCAACAATAAGGCATCTAGGCCAGCCAATGAGTTAAACAATCCAAACAAGGTGAAGCGGATTATTTTCTAGAAGGAAAGGAACCAGCAAGTCCCTGAGGGAGCAAGGTATGGCGCAGACTCTAAAGAAGGCGTGTAATTAAATTCTTGGCCACAGATTGATCTTTTTTTTTTCAGGGCCTTTTMCTCTGTCCTTCTCTACTCCTTCCCCCGGGGCAAAGAGTCTGTGTGGGAGCTTGTCTGCCTTGACTGGAGCTTGGAGATGGAAGTGTGGGATGCTCTGGGGAGAAGTAAGGGGCTTTTGGGCAACAAGTCCTCCTTACTCCATGCATTCACTGGTTCCCTGCTTGTGCTTTGGTTAAGGTGCACCTAGACACAAAGATCCCCAGTCCTGCACTGCGGTGCCTGTGCCTGGCTGCGCTGCTGTGTCACTGCTCCCCTTCTCCGTCTCTTCCGCGGGCAGCTCCGTGCCTGCAGCACTGCAGCCTGCCAAGCTGCAGGGGTCTTTGACTAACGACCGAACACGCGCAGCTCCCTTGCTGCTTTACCACCTGTATTCCCTGGCCTTCAGCTTAGCAACTGGAAGATCATATATTACCCCCAGGCTACGGGGAACTGCCTCGACTCATGCTCATGCCTCTGATTTGCTCTGCAATCCACAGTCCGCACATCCCCTCACCACRTCGTGCTTCTCCTCGGCGGCTCTCAACAGCACTTGCTTTACCTGCACCTTCCAGGAGCTGCCTTCTCCTCTGGGATAACAGGTGAGGGCTCATCATCAGCTCTGGATGAACCTTTCATAGCTCGAGCTGCTGCCTTTTGGGATTCCCTAATAGCCAGAGGAGTCAAACCCCGGTGTGAAGCCAGGCTATGGCTCCCAATCATAGACGGGTGAAGCAGCTGGGAACCTGCCTGCTGGCAGAGCAAAGGATGGGAGAATTTATTTTCCTCCTAACTTCACTAACTCTTTCTGGCATTGCAGTCTCATGGTAATAAGAGTCAATAGCAGGTGCACATACTGTGGATGAGGATGTGATAACTAAAGCTCAGCAGTTGCCTGCAGCGAAGGATAGCTGAACAGCAAGGTGTGTGACACAGCAGAATATATACATATACACAAATGCCATTGTGAGGCATTTTATGGCCCTGGGATACGTGCCTCTTACCTCTTCTGCCCTCTCTTCTGCAATCAGCCTCTTGCAAAGATAGTCTCTTTGCACTATGCTCAAGTTTAATACCAGAAGCGACAGCACCTAGGATGCTGTGAGCTCATCTGGGCTAGCACTAAGAGCACCATCCTAGTCTCTTGGCCCATCTTCTCTACGCCTGCCTTGCTGCAGTCTTGACTCCATGCACCTTCCCCTATCCCCGGCACACGTTACCCTGGAAATGTGATTTAACAGAAGGCATAAAAACTGTGTTACTATATTTACTGTCTGTGCCCTTCAAACTTGCACATATGACACACGCTCGGCATAAGCTCTAGCACAGAACTTAAGTGCAATATTACAGGGCATGCTTTCCTTCTATCAGACCAGGCTTTTAGTACCCATCTGGAGTCAGCTGAACATGAGCTACACAGGCAGGAACAGCTTACAGACTACTCAGAGTGTCCTGCGCACAGCACAGGAAAGGCATCAAAGCAGTGGTGCCTCCCTGCTAGTGCAGCTGAGCCTTGGGGTGACTGCCCATCGCACCTTGACGTCTTACACCTGAGAGGCACGTGATGCTGTGAGCTCTGATTGCACTCGTATTCGCCTTGCAGGACCACGGCACGTTTGTTGGCACCCCCTCAAAAATAACTGCTACGATGACAATGACAACAACTGCTGCTACTGGACAACAATGACAACTACTACTACTGCTAGAGTGGTAGTATATTACTACTACTACTACTATTACTAAACAACTCTATTTGCAGAACAGGAAAACACAAAGCGGGCTGTCAAGTACAAATAATTTATTTTGACTTTCTAGAATGTTAACTAGTGTTAATATTCTAAATACATAAACCATAGTATTCTAATATATAAACCATACATATTTTTTTTCTTTTGTCCTGTACTGCTTTTACTTTCACTTCTATTTTTTCTGGGTTCTCCTTTTTCCATCTGGAATTATATATCTAACTTTTTATTCTTACTTATACCTCTGTATTTCTCTTTGTCTTGCCTTATTTTTTCCATTTACTTTGTCTTTTAAGATTCCTCTTTTTTGTTTTCTTTCCACCCACCCTTCCCAAAGAGGCGTCCTGTCCTCCTGCACCTGGTTCTGAATTCAGATTTGCATTTCAGGCAGAAAATCAGCAAGCCACTTAAGCTTATATAGAATGAAGTTTGTGATTAAGTCCTTCCCTTAAGAATAGCAGGCTTAAATGCTGAAGTTCTCTCCAGAATCAGAATTGCTGCATGAAGCAACCATGAGCTGGACCTGTTTCAGCCATTTTTCTGCTTTTCTCTCTTGCTTTTTCTACCACTTTAGTTTTAAGGCAGCTGGGGTATAAATAAGCAATATCCCCATAGATGAGGCTTGGTAGTGGAGCCATAACAGCTTCCTGCAAGGTCCAACAGCCTACTGAGGCACAGCATGGGTAATTCAAGGTTTATAGCACACCAAGAAGCTGGTAACAACTGTATTGAACATAAACAGCAACACTTTCCAGGGGTCTTTACTTGGCTGCCAGGGTATGGGAAATAGCTGATACGCAGTGTACCAAGTTGTACTGTGTACCAAGTTTCCCAGCCAATGTCCAAGGAAATATAAGCTTGTGGAAAAAAACTATTTATCCCGTTGGGTTTGCTAATTATAAGACGAATTGGCAACCAGAAAGCACATTATTCAGGAAAAAAAAAAAACCAAAACAAAACTAGTGAAGAGTGACCATGTGTTTCTAAAATTTATTCTAAGTATTATTAGACTTATTTAGAGCAACACATCTTTGTTTTTTGAATGCTTACATATGCTTCTCCAGGTTAAGCCCCAGGAAATGACTTAAGCACATACCTAACACTAAACTCAGGAGGAGTTCCACTGACATCACCTGGGTTTCTTGTGCATATGCCCAAAAGACTGTTGAGATTCATTGCCCTGACAGCTGCAGTAATTTAGGTAATTCCTTAGCACCTAGACACCACATATTACCAGATTATAGGATTACGTTCTGCACTGTATGCGTGTGTATGTGCACAGATGTGAATTCTCCCTTTAGAGACATCTAGAGCTACATGCAACTAAGACCCAAAAACTTGAGGTTCCACAGACAGACTCCTACCGGCAAGCAAAAGTAGATTTTTCTTTTTGGTTCATTGAGGCTTTTGCGTTAGAAACATCTCCTTGCAATTAAAGTTTTATTTTGGTGGTGGCCCACAGCGTACCCTCTGGCAGTACACAGAAAGGTACTGGAAGAACAAGAAAGATTCGTTTCGGGATGTATATATGTCAGAAATTTAGAGGTAAGATGTCAAAGAAAAATATCAGTCTCTATTACGGACAGGCTGCTCTAAGTAATGTGCTGCAGAACTAAGAATTCAAAACTCAGCAGCACCTGAAACTCCAGGCCAAAGGCTTAGTGACAGTATTTAGCTCATCAGAGCATGGCAGCAATCACTGGGAATACGCATAAGCTTAATAATTGAGACAYTGACACTCCTATTTTCCATCTGTTCAGAACTGTCACACAGACACTATTTCAGATCCTACCCACGGCTAAAGCAGGAGGRTAAAATGTGCAGAGATTTGCAGAGAAGAAAATACTCATCTAGCATGTTCAGATCAGAGATATATGTGAACAGTGGTTAAGACAGGGTGTAATTTTACATACATGTCCATGTTGTATCTTTAGGTGCCCCGCTGGAATGACCTTCATGGGCACTGGGAGAGGAAGCAATGCAATATTGACTTCCAAGCTTTGGCTTACCACTGCTCATTTTCCAAGTTCCTCATTTAATTGCAACTGGTAGTGTTTCATGGCAGTGTCAAAGATAATACATGGCAACACTGAAGGAATAACCCCAATTCCCTGATTGCAACATCTCTTGTAGTGCTGCATTGGGCTCAGAATGCAGTTTTTAAAATGTGTTTATGACAGCATCCAGAGAGTCTCCTAACAGAAGAGGGTATCTGGAAAAGCCAGATTCATGCTTGGTGAGCTCGCAGCCCTTCTACTGGYCTGAAGCCTTTCCCATCATGTTGGTTATCACTAGCTTTTTAAGTAATGTCAAGTAGGTTCATCTATGGAATAGACCACTTAGTAGCTGGTTAGATTATTAGCTGGTTAGACTCTGCACTGCTATAGGCTTCATCTGTCACTGCTGAGGTACTTTGCCCACTTTATTAGTTAATTAAGTCCCATGGCACCAACCGGGTGGGTGTTGTCTATGACTCCAACGAGGAAAATGAAGTTCACTGACACCAGGTGCTCTGCTCCTCATCACACCTCCCAACCAGGGCAGCCCTCCCTGTTACGCACTGTGTAACTGGGCTCTTAGTTTTGCCTCATAAGCACAAACAATCATTGAATTAATTTGATAAGAGGGTTGTTAACTTTCCAGCTCTATGTCTGATCCCTCAGCTATAATATGAAGAAGCCCTGAGCTCAGGTGGGGAAGAGTCCTGGGTTGATGGGGAGGTGGCTCCTGGCCACCAGGAAAGTGCCTTCTCCTCTCCCTTGTCCTTGATCAGCTCATCACAAGGAAGGGGAATGCCTGGCAGGGAGCAGGGCATGCAGGAACAAGCTGCTAGGGGAAGAGAAATGGGCATGTCTTAAAACGACCATAAAAAGGAAAAAGCAATTAAAATTTGTGGAAGTGATATTAGATAACCAGGTACCATTTAATAGCTCTACTAGGATATCTTGAAGGATATCTCTTACTCACATATCTCAGAATTTATTCCATTTTCTTTATTATTCAAATTCATTTTAAATTCAGTGCCAAGAGCACCTTGGCACCTTGGAGGACTTTTAATATTTCGATTTGTTACCAAACTGCGTTGGAAAGGTGCTTCAACTAAGAAGGCATAAGACAGATTCTTTGTGACATTTTTGTTTTTAATTAGAAGTGCACAGGAGAAAAGGGAGAGAGAGGAATTGAGTTACTTCATTTGTTCCTGTGGCATTAATATTCTCTGGAAAATCACTTACAAAGAGGTGGCACTTTTGGAGAGATTCAACTGATATTATGATATGCAATTAAACTTACTGAGGAGAAGATTAAGAGATGATTTAATCGCAGTTCGTGAATACCTATATAGGGAGAACATTTGATACAAGACGATTTTTATTCTATCAGACAAAGGCATTAAATTGCTGGAAGTTGAATTCGACAAAGATTAAATTAGAAATACAGTGGGTTTTGTTTGTTTTTCAGACAGCAAGGGCACTTTACTATTGGAATAAGTGATCAAGAGAGCCAGGAAATCCTTTATCATTTGCTACCTTTTATCCAAGACTCCATGAAATTACGTGCTCTATTCCCACAGCTGCCACAGGTCCCTGGGACTCTGGGTGATCGGTCCCTGTGCTGCTCCCAAAGTGCAAACAGGTAGGTCAAGGTACATTCACAGATCACAAATTGCAGGGATCTGCCCACAAATCATGAGCAAGACCCCAGAGCAGTAATTACACAGGGGATCAGAGTATATAATTTTAACAGACCCACAACTGATTGCAAGTAACTGGGACATTTACAGCATGGTGGTGAAGAAAAAAGGATCATCTGCCCCCAACTAGCATCAGGATAGTATCTCTAAAGTACATTTTGCAAGGTTTTAAATTATCCCAGTGTCCATAAGGCACAACACTGAAAATCTCCTCTGGTCTACACCCATGCAGGGCCTGAGCATCTCCAAAGGAAGAGGAATTAAGGTGGCATTTGAGCCATGCCCTGCGAACCACAGGAGCCAGAGCCTGCACGGAGACCGTGCTGAAATGCCTGGGGAGAATTYAGAAGCACAAGGGCTGTGTCCTGCCCTGTGGGTGCCACCGAGTCTCCCAGCAGTGCTTGGCAAGCCAGGAGGCTGACGTAGTTTCGATCCATCCTACACAGAAATCAAATCGCTCCAGCTCTCAYGGAAAAGATGCTGCTTTTTAGCAGTACGGATTCACTGCGTAGTCTCAACGCAAATGCTGATTTTAAGGAAATCAAGAAGAAAGTGCCAAGCTGAGTATTTTAGCTAATGTCTAAGATCTTAAATTACTTTCTCTCCTGAACTGTGAAAAAAAATAAGATTCTTTTCCTAAGCAGTACCAGCCACATGGCTTCGAGTTGTACCACAGGGGAGCTGGAAGCCATGTATTTCCTAGAAGAGAATATATTTTTCTCCTAATTTTCATGTTAGCTACATTCCACTGTCTTCCCATTAACAGTTTTGGCACCTAAGTGCAGTAGTGATGTAAACATCAATATTGTAACGTCAAAGAAGAATACAAAATGCAATTGAATTCCTGCAAGCATAAAGAAAATACTACAATGGTTTTCCTATTGAATCCTCTGCAGATTCCAGATAATGGATTATTCATAGACATTCAGCTCATAATAAGTTGCCCTTTCTTCCTGGAATTTGAAGCATTTCTCTCTTAAACTGCAATTATTTTCTGATTCCATTACCAAGTTGAGGTTTGACACAGTGATACAATTTCCTTATCTCTGTCTTTAAAAGCCACTATATTATACCGTGTAAATGAAAACAGCAACATTTTCCATGGGTATTTTTTTCACATATGTGTGATGTTTATTAAAAGAAAGCCAAGTGACACTTCACGGGAAAACCAAATGGTGTGGAACAGGGAATACAGCTGTACTTTGCAGGTGCCTTCTGGCTGATATATAATCAGCTCTGCTTGGCCACACACACAGTAGCATTTAATAAAAAGCAGAAACATCCCAAATTCCAGCAAGGGCTGCCTATTTGCAAAGACACAAATATGAAGAATATTCATAAAAGCTGCAAAGCGCTAATTTGTCCCAGTTCACTAGGAATGCCATCTTTTGCCCAACTTGAGTATGGACCTGACCACTCATTCATACAAACCTATGGACACACGTAAATTGTGCTGTTGAGGATGAAGGGCAGCCACAAGGTCTATAGAAATTTGAGTCTAGAGAGCTTAAAAGTACACAGAAACCTGCTTGTGAAAGACTTTTAGCTATATTTTTGCACCTAAAGAGTTAGTAAGCTTTGCAGAACTATAAGGGTTAAAAATGTTATCAAGGTGAAGGCAGGTGTGGAAAATATTAGCTCTGTCTCTGGGGGTTTTGGTCTCTTTTTTTTTTTGGTTCAATACAAGGATCTATTTCAATTTGGCTGCTCCTTGTGAAACTCAGCTKTGAAAACACAGTGCAATTCTGAAATCCTCTGCTAGTTGTGGAAAGCTGTACTCTTATATAGAAGGTAGCATTTGTCTTTCACAGATCAAGGAGTTCCCTAATTTCTCTACCCGACACAGTTCCCCAAGTTTATATTGATGTTTTATTTCTCTGGCATTTTTTAGATATAAAACAAGGGTAGAGATTGATTTCCCAGTTAACACCATACTAAAATCACCTTAACACTTATTTTTTTAAAAAATTAAGATTTTTAAACYTCTACTGCATAAAATTCACATTGCTATTTAAAAATAATTCTGCATTAAAAGGGAAGCAACTTAATGGCTGTACAGGCTTTTATGATCATTTGCCACTAATATTAAGATTGGCTTTAGATGAACTGAACTTTTGAAGCCTTAATTTTCATTTTTTAAATGCATGCTAATTCAGCAGGGCATTAGATGACTTAGTATCGCAAAACTCTTGATGCGTTCAGATGCTCGAGCCTACAGAACAACTAGTATTAGGCAGAAAAAATCAAAGCCCACCTACAATTWTTTCCTGTAAACAATTTTCAAACCCCGATCATAGCCATGCAAAGGGATTTGGTTGCCTTGCACCAAATCCTCCATGATGCTGATGACTTTGAGGAACTTTGAGGAAAAAAAAGAACGATAAAAGCAACTTTAGCACTCAATAGCGAYCTGTTTGATAATATGGTTTACCAGAAGCAGCTCACTTGGTGTCCCAACTCTAGCACAAGATGATTGACYTTAATATAGTTGTGTGCCTTTGCCTTTGATTTGGGCCACGCAGCTAAATTTGTGGTCAATTACAGAGCCTGCGAGAGAGCATATGAAGGCATAATTAAAGGTTAGCATGAGGTGGACACAAAAGAACTACCTCTGAAATGAAACTCCACTAATTCACTCTGTTTATAGGGACATAAACAAGCTCTTAGCTACGCAGAGTTCAGARCATCGTCTGTGCTGGACTGACAGGCAGCCCTGACTTACTATTGCCAGGGGTCTTCAGGGCAGCAGAGACTGAACATGCCCATTTTGTTAAATGGATAAAACAGACACTTAATCCATGAATAATTTTTCCTTACGTTAGAAAGTACACTTTTCTATAAAGGAATATAATTCATATCTTTCTATCCATTGAGCTTGCTGTCAAGATGCAGAACTCCAACCAAACTCAACGTGTGGGTTGACAGCACTTTTGATCCTCACACAACAGGAAAAAAGCCCAAGTGGAAGTAGACAGCTGTACAGACCTCTGGATAAAACAATGATTAGTTTAGAGTTTAAATAAGGGAAGTGAGATTCAGAATTTTAGTGTTATATTTGATTTCGTGCTATCCTATCCTCTGCAACACAGTTCTGGCATGATCTTAGATGCAACAGTTCTCCTCCTGATTACTCAGATTCCTCATCCATAAAGTGATAATAATAACATTTATCCATCTCTAAGGAATGCTGCAGATCTCATTTAATAATACATATTTGAATATCTTTGTATGAAAGGTATTATACAAACTATGAAGTGTTGTAAGAAGTCTCCTCCCAAAGGTTTTTTTTTTTTTATTTTTTCTAAATTCTCTAATCAAATATAATCTTGATAAATGCAACTCTAAAAGAAGCCTGGGGTAGCTTTGAATGCAGCACTGAATGTTTTTCATATAATTCCAATCTATTAAAATAAAAGAAGGCACGACAGGAATTCATGGGTCCACACCTTCCAGCAATATGCAAACAACTGCATTCAGGAGACACACACACACACACACACACACACACACATATACATATATATATATGTATAAACCTCTTCTGGGATGACTACTTATTGCAATGAAAACAGAGAAAACAATATACAACCCAAATGATTAAAGTCAAGAAGCAAAAGTCCACTGTAAAAGCAGCAGCCGAGAATGTATGTTAAAAGTGAGTTATGGAAACAGCCTCATATATCCAAAGCAGTTTCACGGAACTGTTCTGATAACAACAAACATGATAATATGCAATAGGAATAACAATGCTGAGAATTATTTCAACCAATAAATTTTTCCGGGATAGTCACTTTAATTTTCTCTTTGCATCTGTAAATGGTAGCTGAATTAATGATTAACACGAGGCAAGCAACAAAAGCTTCTACATTATATTCTATTAGAGGCTCCTTTTCCCCCACCTGGAAGTAGTCTGAAGATACTCTTTACAACTGAACTGTGGATGATCTTGTGCCTAGTGAACCATAGTTGGTTCAGAGAAACTAAGAGGCTGGGGAAGAACAAAAAGCCTCTAAGGTCACTTAGAGGCTGCCTACCACGTTGTGAGGATCTGCGTAGTTTAATATTTCTCTGTAAAGCRATTTCTGTCCTGGGATCTCAGAGCACTTTGCAAATATTAACACTAAGATTCACACAGAGCTATTACCTTGTGTAGGTAATTTTTCAGAGCTGAATTTTGCTACTGTTATTAAGGGAGAGCAGTTCTGGGGTGCTACTGGAACTAATAGGCAGCTTGAATGGGAAGGGACCCTTCAGATCATCAAGGGTAAACACAACCACCCCAAAGTGAGATGGWCTTTATGTGCAGTTATATAAAGGAGACCAAAGCTGGCCAATTTCAATGGAAGGGAAAAATTTGCTTCCACATTCGAGCTGTGTCTCCTTCATCAAACACCCTGTTATGTAACAGAGACTGTGCAGTGAAAATCAGCCTCCTCCATGCAAAAGGATGTACTTTAAGCATGGGATATTATTATTTTTTGGATGCAGCTATGAAGGGGTGAAGGATAGGAAGGGGCTGCCCCATTTCCTTGGAYCTTAACCGGGGAAGTATGGAAAGGGGAGCGACTGCCCTCCTGTTGCCCCTGACTGCATCAGCCCTGCATGGAAACGCAGTACATGCATTAGGCAGACAGGCAGTTGGTGCCTCTGGCTCATCCTGGGCATTCCCACATTCTCCCTTCTTGCACTGGCTTTGTTATATGCATCTGTGCACACCAAGGGATGTCTCCTAGACAGCTCTTTCTCACTGGGCTATTTCCTAAAGACATTTAGATCTGGGACCTCCAAAAGTGCCTCTGCTCATCTTGGCTTTGGCAAGAGGCAAAACTGCACAGTGTGCCTGAGGCCAGGACCACCAAGCCACTTTCTCCCTCTATCAGGATTATCATAAAGCCATGTATCTCTCAGGGAAAAAAAAAAAATCCTATCCAGGCAACAAAACAACACCCAAATCAGCTCATGTTTGCACAAGCAAAMTTTTATCAAAGCATCCAGACAAAGCACTGGGAATACAGGCTGCACTGTTAAGTGCTCTCGGAGTGGGGAATCAAGGGCCAACTGCAGAGATTCTTTTCCTTCTATATGTGCTTCATCCCTTTACCTGTATATTTTTATTGGACTAGAAGCCCTCATTCCAGAGCAGAGTAATTTGTTGCTCTTCTCCTTGGAGATTTGCTTTTGCCCAATGTTGTGGGGAACAGCCTACGTTCACAAAGTGAGTAAGGGTATTGCTTTCCCAGGCTGCTTTAAACAAATATTAGAGAGCAGTGCTCCCTTGGGGACCATTACAGCAAACAGCAATTTCCAAGCAAGCTCCAGAGGAGATTGCTCCGGAGATGCTTCTGTATTTGTAGGATGTGTATTATGTGTTTATGGCATCCGTGAGGGGGATGGTGGTTGGGAATATCTGGCCACGTACCTGAACAACAGTATGCTAAAATGATAAACTGCTGCCAGGAGCAAACTAGGAAAAATACAGTGATTGCACTACCCGTCCTCTTATTATGAGCAGCACTAAGCAGCGAGTGTTATTTTTATCAGAGTACTTTGAAACCTGTAGCTCACATCTCCTAAGTCAACAGTCTCCAAAACAGGGCTCACTGACAAAAGGGCTAACGAATGCATGTGTAATGAGACCCTTATGCAAGTTAAATGTGCTCTTTTTCTTAATAAGCTGTTAATCTGTGCAAAAACGAAGCATGCCTTGTCTTCAAGGCTCTCTAGTCATGACAGGGAAAGAACGCCAAGCATTTCTGATTTATCTTCCAAGAATGAGAGCCTACGGAGTGACCAGATGTTGCTCCTTCATTAGCTAACAAGGTCTGGTAATGCCAGGGTGGAACGTGGAAGTCAGTGCTCTGTGCACAGGGCTATCTGCATGCAAGACATTGCATCTGTACCCCTGCTGCTGGGACACCCTGGCAGGCAACAGTGATTTGGCTTAGAAGTTTGGTCTGTGGGGTGCTGATGCTCCTGGAGCTGTGCATGCCTCTGGGTGTATTAAGGGGAACATGTATTKAGGAGGGTCTCCATACTGCCTAATACTGGATCAGACCAGCTAGTGAAAATAGAGATGCTGTCTCAGATGTACTTCATTGGTATTCTAGAGGCAGCTGGACTAGAGACTGCACAAAATTATTTTCAAATAAGAATTACAATTGGAAAGGCAAAATGAGAGAGACTGAGCAAGTTTTGGGGGCATTTGTCAGCTGAGAGCCTCAAGATTGTATTCAAGCTGCCTTGATGATGACAGAATGAACACAGGAAAGCCTGAAACAAATGGTGCTTCGAGGATCAGAAAGCTAGACCCTGCCACAGATACTTAGTGTTAAAAAGCTTTTCATTGTGGAAGGAACCCAATCTGACTCTGTGATGAATAGTAAAACAAAGCTTTTCTGCTAAACACCGGCTGGCAAGAGCGTGCTGCTCAGGGTAAACCCTGCACATCCTTCTAAAGCCAGATTTATGCTACAAAGCATCAATGCCTTACATGCTGAAGTAACGTTCCGATTCCTGCCTGCTATTGTGCTGGTAGACATGATGCTTAATTCTGCCAAATTTGTCACTCTTGACCCACAAGTCTGATCTTTGGAAAATTCTATTCATTGCTGAATAAATAATGCATGGGCAGTCATGCATTTTTCATGCTAAGACTTTTAAAGGCCACTGTAGTGATGCATGTAAATTCAATCCCCGCTTCCGCCTCTGCACACTCAGCTGCTAAATAACTATTGACATCTGACTTGCAGCATGGTGAGCTCTGCACCAGCCGGAGGATCCTCTGCTGCTTTGACATTGCTGCCCCCTCACCACCTCTGGTAAAGTCAAGGCAAGAGAATGTCAGGCAGTAGTGAGGCAGTCTGTCTCTCTTCCTCCTCTTTTATTTCCCCTTCCACCCCCATTGCAATTCTTTTTTTGTTCATTTCATTTGTATAAGGCTCAGCAGAAACATACGTGTATGAAGTAGAGCAGAACAAAGGGAGCAGCTTGTGGATTTGCTACTGCTCTGGAAGCACACTAATCCCTTCCAGGAAAGCAAAGCCGTGCCTGTATTTGTAGCTCCTGGCTTATCCATATGTCAGGGAACAGTAGCCCAGCCATAGGTCTCGGGGCAGCTTTATCAGGTGGGTGCCTGAAGGGCTCCAGCTGATGGAGAAGCAATGCTGCTAAGAAAGGGTTTAGAAAACAAAACCAGAGAGCAAATCCAGSATGATGGAGGTTGGGAGTGGGAACGTCAAAATCCTCTGGGTTAACTCCCTGCGCGCTACAGTCAGCTGASGATAACATGTGGCTATCCCTCCGTGATGCTTTGGGATGCTCTAGGTGGGGCAGCACAACCCTTAACATGAGAGAGTCGGCCAGGAGATTGCAGGGAAGAAGCCAGTGGGGTTTTTCTCAGCTCCTGGTGACCCGGCTGAGGTAGAAAGGGTCAGGAAAATCCTCCCCCTGCTTTCCCATCCAGACTGCTGGGTCAGATTCACCAGGCAACTTCGGTTGCCCTTTGGGGAAGGGGAGGAAGCAAACCTAGCTTTCTAAAGCTTCACTCACTAGACCCAAGATGAGGAGGATGTCACCACGGAGCCTCTGCACATTAATGTTAGTATGAAGACTCAAAGGTAGAAGACCTGGATTCTGAGCAATTCTCAGACTCACAGACAGAAGTAAACTGCACATACAGTTGCAGCAATTGCATCTGTACTTGAGTAATTTACCCCCAAAAAAGTTAAGGGTGATGATCTATGCTGGTGATTTCCTGATTTGTTCACACACTACGACTCTGAACTACTATTTTCCCAATCTGGCAAAGAACAAAATCAAGTTTCCTACTGAAACTGTGTCTCCATACATAGTCTGTGAGATTACTCATACTCTTAAAGTGTGTGTTTAAATGCTTTGCAGCCTTGGGACCTAGCTTTGTCATTATATGCTTAACTTGATGACATTTCAGACCTAAAAAATCATGTTAAATCAGGGTGAAACAGACTATAGAWTTTTTTTGCTCCAGTGATTTTTGGGCTTTTCTTATGAAATATGTGAAGTCATTCTGCAGGTCAGGGGAGGTGAGCTTGCTTTTTCATAAAGTCACAACYGCTCTCAAGAAAAGTGCACACGACTGGCATGAGAACTGAAGCAATTTTATGCAACAGTGGCAGAGAGGAAAGCTGAGGAGGAAGAGAAGAAAGATGTGAAGGATACTGAGGTCTTTATAGAATGGAAAGACAACTTGTCAGTTAGCAGCATCCACTGTTCCTGTCTTGGGGGACCTCATGTGTCCACAATCAGCCTGATCCCGTGCACTACTATTAAAAAGAAGAAAAGGAATCCATCCATATGTAATTTAATGTTTACTTTTAAAACAGCACTCCACACTGAAAGATCTTGGCTAAAGCRACTCAAACCTTTTATAAATTCTGCCTAGGTTCAAGAGCATGAAATAATGACGAGGGCTGACTGCAAAAACATCCAGAGAACTCTGGGAGAAACCTATCCAAGACAAATTATGGAAATGAAATGCCCATCTTCACAGATCAATGCAAGGGAATCCCTGGTGAGGAGTGTATAGATCATTTAAAAGAGCTTTCATTCTATTCAATGGAATTCAACTTCCAAGTACAGAGACTGATGTGGGGCTTTTGGCAATAGTGTTGGCATTAGGCATCCTTTGCCCATGACTTCTCCTGCCCCTTTCTTTTAAGGTTTAAATTTCTGGTCTGGTAATAAATTTGCAATTAGGTGAGTGTAAACTGGTCACAGTAAGGACGGAAAGGGAAGAAGGCCACTTATTGATCTCGACAGCRAAGTTTTCCCTTCAGTAGGCTATTTTAATTGACAGTGAAAATGATAAATTGCTCACTCAAGAGAAAAGGGACCTCCCTCTCTAGTTTAAAATCCTGCCCTGCTCCAAGCCACCACTGCCGTATCCCAGACTCAGTAGAGAATTGCTTCTGTCCCTCACTTCTGCAGCAGATTTTTGTTATGCCTCCCGGGTGCAAAGCAGCAGGTACTCCCGCATGCTGCTCAATTCCAGACACTGCCCTTCTAGAGGCAGACCTGCACCCCAGGATGAAGATGCTTCATTAGCACTAGGGTGCCCTTGGATCAYGAGCCAAACCTTTTGGAGAGGAGACCTACTTTCCTGCCTCCTCTGAGGGAGCCCAGGGGCCCCTCTGTGAGGGTGAACTCTGAGAAATTTCAGGAAATCCACATGTCTGMTCCCGAGCGCAGCACAGTTGTCAATCCCTGTAATGAAGAAGTTGAAGACCAGGATGGAAAAAGCTGTTAAATAAATCATGGTCATGCTCTGCATTTTTATAAGCATTTTCATGTCTCGCTCACTGAACTCCTTACAAAGGGAGGTAAAAATCATTGTTCCTCCTTCACAAACAGCCACACTGAAGCCCAGTGAGATCAAACAGCTGCCTCAAGGTCACCCACAAAGTCAGAGGAAAGCCTCAAACCCTCACCTGTTGCTGCCCAGTTTCACTGCAGGAGGCAATGCCTCCTCCACTCATGGCCTTGAAGAGCTAATCACTTAGAAGAAGGGTAGGTGTTATATAAGGGGCACTGAAGGGCTGCCATGCAGCCAGTTGGAAAGGGCAGCGCTGTCAAGATGCGATGCGAGGGCTTGACAAAGCACCGCTAGCGCCTCCAGCAAAAGCCCAGGGGTTGCAAGGATGCAGCCTGAGACCATAAATTGTGGAGACTCCCTCTAAGCATCATGTGAATCTCTGTGCAGGAAGAATGTGATTAGAGACAAACTCTCCTATTAATCTAGAGCATATAAAAGAGCCTTATAAGATGCTCTGACACCAGAAGCATTTTTCTTTAGGGGAATCTTTCCCCAGTTCCTCCATCCTAACACCAGTCAGGTCTTGCTTTCCATCTCCCTCCTGCCAGAAGGACCTCAGCCCCCTGACACTCATATTTATGGATACACCGCATTTGTCCTGCACCACATTCAGCAACAGAAAGAGATATAAATGCAACCACAGCCAGGGGTGCATGGTATGGACCCTCCTCCCGCCACTTCCCCCCATACCATGCGTATTCAGGACTCCTCTGCTCTCTGCCTGGACCAGAAGCAGCCTCAAATCGCTGCATCCTGTTGCTAGGTTACCCGGCTGCGAATTCCCCATCGCCGCTGGTAACCTCACATCAAATTGCATCTCACATACTGGGCTATTTTTAGCTTCCTGAGGAGGTGACGGATGGATGGACGGACACAGCAGCAGAAGGAAGGGAAATGCACAGTCTTATTCCAGTRCTAGGGTCCTCTGGCCATTGGGTTATTTGGTGTATGCTTGGGAGAGCCCGTGAATACAAATGTATGCATCTCCCTTAAATAGGGAGAAGGTATGTGGGGCCATAATGAAATATCTGACTAATGAATATTAAGTGACACCTTTTGTGCTATTTTGAATTCTTGATAATTTGTCTTGTGTTCTGTTATAGTCAGAAAAAGAGCTGGAAACAACTTTGCAAAATGCACTGATGCATCAGAAAAGCTGTGAAGGGCTGGCAAGTTGGGAATAAAAAGCTCTCCACATTTACACAGCCACAGGATACTTGCATTTTGATGGGATTCTGATGATCTCTTCACAAGGATGACAAGAATATGGGATGGATGGGCTCCAGAATTTTCTGTACTTCTTTTCTTCCCATCAAATGTGCTAGCATCATGTGGGGTAAGGAATGCACTGGAGCTCCAATCTCTATCACTGCTGTATGATGGGTTGAGGAAAGGCTTTCTGATTGTGCTATTGGGAATTTGGAAAAAAAAACATAAGAGAAATGGCTTAAAAAGTGGTCTCTCTAATCCTCTTCCCTGTTTTCATTAATTGAGATCCTCATTCAGCAGGTGGATCCAAAACAGCAGGCGAACTTGCTCTGACTGCAGATGAGCTGCCTGCATGGATCAAATCTTGGAGGTATCTGGGAAACCAAGGAACTTATCAACTGATCTCCCAGGGAGCAGAATGATGCACAAAATTACTGCAGCTGTGAAATGAGMAGAAGAAAAAGGTAGAGGGCAAAGCCAACACCCTATCTGGGATCCCTTTAAACTTCACCTCTTAAGAAATTACCCCCAGTGCTGTCAGGAGCAAATATTCCTTTGTTTTCCGTCAAGTATGGATTTCCCCTTAAACTGAGACTGCCAATTGCGTATGAAACAAATGCAAGCCACAAAACGCTGCCCAGATCACTTTGCTGCCCCATTCCCTCTGCTCTCCTGCACATCAAACAGCTAACCAAGGCTGAGACCCGGCACCTCCCCGCGACGCCTGCAGCAGACGTATTGTTGGCATTTGCAATCACAGGCTCAATCAGCAACAAGGAGATTATTTCTATTTTCTCAGCAGCTGTTTGAAGGGAAATAATCCTGGAGGAGCCTAATGAATTAGCGTTACGAGAGTTGTCTGAACTAATGAGAAGGAATGGAAATGGGCTGGGGGAAAAGGGCTGCCTTTCAACAAAATGCAGTGCCTTTATTGGCTCTCTTATGTGGATGTTCAATGACCCTTCTTTCTTTCCTCCACAGCAATTTATTTCCTGAGTGAYTGAAGAACAGAAACAATTACAAACTGTACCAATTTCTTTTTTTTCTCTTTTCCTCTTAGCTTTCTCATTTTCACTTAGTGAAATGACCAAACCAGCTATGTTCCCTTCCCTCCTCTGCAAGACCAGAATAATTAGAGACTAGCTAGAAACAAAAACAAAACAAAAAAAAAAAAATCAGAGTAGCAGAACCCTTTTCAGATATGCAATGTGTGATACTGTGCCTTGGAGAGCTGGTGGGATTTAGAAAAAATGAAATTAAAAATAAAAAAATCTTTTCAAGTTCTTCTGAGATCAAAGGAGCAACCCTTGAAATTTGATGGTTGGGAACTTCAGAGGAAGGTTACTAAACCAGCCCCGACTTCTGTGTCTGTTTTATCAGTGGGGAGATGGTAATATAGTGCACTCTGAGCAGTTTGCAGATGATACCAAACCGGGTTGCGCGACCAACGCTGCAGAGGGCTGTGCTGCCATTCAGAGGGATCTCAACAGGTTGGAGAGTTGGGCAGAGAGGAACCTCACGAGGTTCAACAAGGACAAGGTCATAGAATCATAGAATCATAGAATGCCGAAGGTTGGAAGGGACCTCAGAGGTCATCGAGTCCAACCCCCCTGCTCACGCAGGGTCACCTAGAGCACGTGGCACAGGGGTCCTGCACCTGGGGAGGAATAACCCCAGATAAAAGTACAGATTAGGGATTGACCAGCAGCTCTGTGGAGAGGGGGATGTGGGAGTCCCAGTTGACAAGTCAACCTTGAGGCAGCAATGTGYATGACAGAGCCGTGGAACAGGCTGCCCTGGAGGGGAGAGMTTGTGGAGTCCCTTCTCTGGAGATCTTCCAAACTCGCCTGAATTACACACTGACTTTTTTTTTCCCCCCCACTAAGGTTGTAYGATGATTTCTGAATACAATCCCCAAGGCTAAGAGTATGCAATGAGACGTCAGGAACTGGCGCTACGCTCACTCTTAAAACAGCGCATCCCTTCACAACAGCAGCTAAGGAGCTGGCTTCCTTCTTTACTGCTCAAGTCCACTGGCCTTTGTAAGAGCACAGCCAAATATATCTGTAGACCTCGCCAGTTAATTGGCAAGTTAATTACTCTCAATTCTCAACCTTATTCTTTAGATCTTCAGAAGAGGCTGCTGCTCACAGCTAAATGCTGCAGATGCTTTCTCATTAGCCATGCCTACTGTGATGCAAAGTCAGTGGCAATACCACGATCAAAGTCAAAACTGGTGCGTGCACGTGCAAATCTGCTATGTGGTTTACTCCAGGCTGAACATGGCCCTGTGCCTTGCCTGCTGCACCCAGCATAGATTTGTTGTCCTTCATCTCTGGAGCTCACCACATGGTCTTCGCTTCTCTGGAAAATAGATATATCCCTCCCTCCTCCTCAGATTTTCTCTCTTCATCATGCAAAGTATTTTCTGATGTTTTACTTCTAGCAGTAGGAGAAAGGCAAAATGGTTCCTGTTTACTTCTCGAAATATTAACACTGAAAAAGCAGGGAAGAGTTGATCCATTAAGATTTTAAAGGAAAGGTTTGAAATAAATGTGACCCCCAGGGTCTCAGCCACATCTCTGAGCAGTTTAGACTGAGGCTATGGACCCAGGTCCTCTCCTGGCACCATCTGTGAAAGCTGGAGAGGTGTGTGCCCCTGCCATCTGCCGCCTGGCCRCCACTGCCCTTCGCCTGTGGCTGTGCTTCTTGTGTGATCATTCCTTAACGACCTTCAGTCAAAACAAATTAAGCTAGCAGTGATCTACTATTTAAACCTGCCCAGCTCCTTTCAGCGACACCAGCTAAAGAGCAACCACATTAACACTTGGCAAGCAGGGCACAGAGGCTGGTGCTGCTCTGCTGGTGCAGCAACATTTTCACCATGAGGCTTTAYAGACCTGTTGGCTACTGCGTCCTTCCTCCCTGGATATCGTACTATTTGTACTACGTATATTTGTATATATTGCACTACTACTCTTTCTTTTCCCACTCTTACTGTAAATAACCTACACTCACAATCTCTGGCACTAATCTCTTTGCCTGTAGATCAGCATGCCTGGCTGCTATGTGTTAYATGTCCTAGGATGCCACGGTCTCGCTGGTGCCCGGTCCCTTTGTCCCAAAGCCCTGGAAGGTGTCCAGGGCTCGGTGACGGATATACTTTTTTTCCTGGTGTGGCAGAAACTGGGAGCAGAACTAATATGTTCACGACTAGCTAGGTACCTGGAAAGGGCACGAGAGCTGTGAGTAGCCCAGCTCTTCTCTAGAGCCCAAGGAGGAACCTCATCTACCTCCTTCAGCTGCCCTAATGATAAAGTGACTCTACCTTTACTGTGGGCAAACTTCAATTCCAGGAAGGAAAAAACATCAGCCAAACAGATGGAAAATGATTTAGCAAGGCCTCCAGTGAATACCTATTTTCTGGTTCAGTTCTACTTTACTGATGGGGAAAGATCTCGCACTTCGGAAATACAAAATTATTACACGAAAACTTGAAAGTAGYTTAAATAATTAGAAATAAGAGTGAAGCTGACTGATGGAGGTTCATCTCACAAAATGTGAAATGTGAAAGGAAAAATCAAGTTAAAGAAGTAGAGAAAAGCTGAAATGGAAATTAGAAGTTTAAAATTCTTCCCTCATTTACAAATCTATAGTGGTGAATTTGTTTAGAAAGAGATTAATTYTATATTCTCTGTCTCTCTAAAATTATAGTTTTAAAATTACATGAAATATTCATGGAGGATGGGGAGGGAACTAACATCACCTTTGCTTTGCTGTTCAAATGAAACGAACTGAAATGAAAAAGACCATAAGTAACTAAAGAGCTGTTCATTCCAGGAGAGTATTAAAAAAGAAAATTTTGGTTTCCTGTATTCAACGATTACAGTGATAATGGCAACATAAGAACCTAGACAGAGAAATTTCCAGCCTCTCAAAATTTCTCTGCAGCTTGCAATTACACATAGTCAAATTTATCACGGGTGCCAGATGGCACAGCTAGAGTATGGCAGGCATTTTTGAAATGAAAGAGGAAAAATAGCTCTCCCATTCTGTGYCTAACTTGGCTTTCTTTTTCTCTCCCAAGAGCTTGCTCCTGTTTCCTCTCTGGAGGGCTTCTGTGTAAATCAGTATTTTGGAGAAAAATGCAATCCAATTTATTTGAGACAAAGTCTTCTCCTAAGACACCCTGAGGCTCTCTTCGGTAAATGGGTGAAATCACTTAGTCCAAAGGTGTTTCTTGCAATTAAATCTATTATTCCCACGGGGGTGACAATAAGAAATGACAGCAGAGGGTGATCCTGCAACAACAAAAAACCTTAAATTGTAATCAGGGAGTAGCTGTCTGGCTAGACAGACAAAGAGGAAGGCACTGATATTGTAAACTTAACACAGGTAAAGTTATTTTGTGGTTGCAACAAYTACATTTGATAAAAGATACAACATCAGGAGATGATTTTGATTTCTAGCACACCTGAATGCCTGATACAGACTTCAAAAAGGGCTCGGGCTCACATGTTTAAGTGCACAGCAACCAGCTACTGCTCGTGTCACTCATGGACAGATTTTCAAAACATCTGAATACCCTAAAAGAGTGCTGTGACATGCAGTCTGCTCTCTGTCTCTAAGGAGATGAAATTTCCTTGAAAGTCAGGCCCAGACAGTCATTGGGATAGGGTCTGGGGTATGATCTGGAGTGAGTTGGGTCCAGGGTTGGACCTGGGATAAGGTCTGAGGTTGGCAGTAGGAGTACTGAGGTTGGGTACTGGGTTGGGTCTGGAGTCAGTGCAAGRTGAGGTCCAAGGTCTGGGCTGGGCTCTGTGTGTCCCAGATCACTCTACATAATTTCCCTAGGAATAACTGACTTTAAAAACATCCCCCTTAGGAGGGACAGGGCTGTTTTAGAGAGTGTCAAGGCAGAAGCAACATAAAGACCGTCGTGGGAGGGTCCTTCTGGAAGCTTGGTAAAGCAGGTTGCTTCAGCWTTGGAACAGACAAGATCCAATTGATCAGCCTTGGAGTAAGAAGACCGTCTCAATCTCCCCTTCTTTGAAATGCAGCTGGATGTTGCTTCAACTGCCTTCATCTGGGATAGCTTTTTGGGGTAGAGAGGGAACATCTGGTCCTTTTAAGTTTCTGGATTTGCAGATTTCCACAGAGAGAATTATCTTGAAGASAGAAAGTACAGAAGGAATTTCTAATCTGTCTGTGGACTTTCCAGGAGCAGCAAAATGAAGCTAAAATCACAGATATGAATGTCAAGGAWCTCCACAGGAGGCAGTGACTCCAGTAGGACCTGTTGATACTTAYGCACTTGCCAGTGGGGCAACCACATCTACTACTTCTCTGAAGTCCTGAAAGACAGCCTCAAATCAATCCCCTGTGCAAGAGATGCCTACTCTGCTCCCTATTTTGCTTATTTATAGTGCCAAATATGTCACCTTTAGTGACGTGGTGACTCTGCTCTTCAACTTGAGCCATGCAGGACCTGAGAACCACTATCAACGTTGTCAATGCGCAGTGCACTTGGACGTGCTACTCAGGAACACGGGGAAAGATAATGACAGATGAGTCTGCTTTGAACCTGAGAATTCCCCTGCCTTTTCTTTTGCTTTGGCTTGAATCGAAGCATTACTGAGCAGTTGGGAGGCTCTCCTCCTCTCCCCGTGTTTGAGCTTGTTGTTATTTAATAGTGCAACACTCTCATTAACTGCTTCCAGCGTAACAGTGCTGGAAATGTGCAGTCTCCATGTGTGGGGGAGAACCCGTCGCAAAAAAAGAAAGAAAACGAGGGAAAAATAATAATGCTACAAATAATTGTCTTGGGCATTCTGGAGAAGAAAGGCAGAGGTTTATGCCTGGAAAAGAGCTTGTCATTTGTCTTTAATAAGGAACAATTGCAAACAGATTTCCTACAGATACTGGGCACATACTGAACTGATTAAAAATCATGCACTTATTGATCATTGCATTCTTTCCTTTTACTGCCACTTTTTCTCCCTTGGAGGGATATGAGGGAGATTCGTTTGCTGCATCCTCAGGCTCTCGGGACCTCGCTGAGGGCTGAGCTTCATGCCAGCGTGTGGCCCTGGATGGTGATGAAAATGAGGGAAATAAAAGTTTTTGTTCTACCTTTCTAGAGTCTGGCTGGGTGGACTCAGATAGGAGACTTGAGCTCCATCCTTAGTTGCCTGCTCAGCCCAGAYGGCCTCATTACTCCCTAGTGTAAACAGCTGTGAGGTTTCTTAGGCTGAATAGAGTAAGTACTCTGAATCCTGTGCATTTTTGCATTTTGTGCATTTTTGACTCCAAAAAAAAATACTGATCTGCTTGCTCCAGGTTAAGGGGGCTGAAACACACCTCACCAGTCCCAGGGTAACAGGGGTGTTAGTGCAACAGCATTGGGGATGAGTTAGAGTGGTGAATACAGCACTAATGTCCCAAAAGAGAGCCTACAGCCTCCCCCCACAATCATCTAAATCTGCACCTAACACATGAACAGACTTAAAAGAAAGACATAAATTAAACCACAGTGCCTGACACCATGTCTTAACACTCATCCTTTGCTCTTTCTTATGCCCTACAGAAATGAGTGTTAGATACCAGAGTGCTCTGCAATAATAAATCTGGATTTTTCCCTCAACCATTTTTTTTTTGCTTTCACTATCCAGCAGCTAGATCAATATCCTTGGACAGTATAAAGCACCTGCCAAAGCTCTGTCATTGGGGGCCTGGAAGATAACGATCAGAGTCCTGTTGATTTGGCTTTTTATTTTTTTATTTTTTTATTTTTTTGTCTTTTAATGAGATGTTTCCTCTCCATGTTGTTTATTCATTTTCTAAATGCACTATTTCCTTTCAAGTATAGATAATTAATCAGGCCTTCCCACCTGAGAATTGGGGACAGTGACCTTCTAGGGCTGTGGAACATCAAGAAAATCAACGCGGACATTGCAAGTTAGAATCAAAGTATTATCCCAGGGGTACCTCTCAACTAACAGAGGAGTTAACAATTTTAAGCTGCGAGTCTTTCCAGTAGGAAAAAAAAAAAAAACCCAAAAAATCCTAGTAACTTCTTTCTGAAACCCCAACTCTGTCAAGCAACTTTCAGGAGTTAAAGGACTGAGCATCACCAGCCAGTGCTGAAAGCTGTACAGTCAATTCAGGCTAGGATAATTTCATGGAAGAAAAAAATAACTAAAAGCAGCTCTGCAACTATTACTCTAAACTGCAGCAACAATAACAAAATGACTGCGCCGCTTCAGAGACATGGGAAAGAGTCAGAGTAAAGAGTTAATTCTCTTTTTATGCTTTTAAAAATATTTGTTGTTACCATGAAGAGTGACTGAAAATAATAATTACAGCTCAAGTGTACTGTTCAGTTGCTTTCTGTCAAAGGGACTAAGTGTGAATCAGCTAGTTCAGGTTTCTTCTGGGAGCGCTCGTAATTAGTCTCCTACAATCATATTCCCTGTTTTCTTACGCAAAAGGGGGAAAACAGACTGCTGATGTATCAGAGAATATTCTACCTAATAACAGAAGCTCACACTTAGAGGATGTTGCAAATTCAAGGGGAAAGGGAAGAATGAAATAAAGAGGATGAGATTTATCCAAATTTGTCMTACAGAACCTATGCCACTTATTTCTCCAGACTTTTTCCTAGCAGCCTCACATTTTTTTTTAAAAGTTACAAAATGGTACTTAGATTAAGACTGTTCAGAGCTCAGCTAAATCTGCTTCCTGAGCATGTACCYATTCATTCATTGACTCCGCTTCTCATCTGGGAAGCGGAGACGATATTCCCTTTCCCTCAATCTTCATCTGCCTGGTCTAGGTAGCCTAAAGAGTCCTGGAGATATAGACACCATCTCTCACCACTATACTGTAACAAGCATGGAGACTGCTCTCAGCTAGGTCTCAGATACATAATCAGAGTAAAAAACACGTTACAGAGATATTTCTTAGCACCAGTGGACTCTGCAACCACATATAACTGACTGAGGTGAACATAATGAATAGAGAAAAAGGGCTCAAAAAGGGCAGATGTCCATGTGTTTTATCCATACAAAAACAAACAAACAAGGAAGAGTGACTTTGCTTCTATTTCATTTTTGAACAAGACGGGTGAAGGACTTGTGCAACTTGAAAATGTCAAAGAATGTCAAAGATTGTGAAATTACCTCCCTTGTTTTTTTCTCTAAAGAAAGTTGTTCAAACAGGGTAGGCAATGTGAATATCAAAGCTTTCAAGAATGAGATCCAACAGCACAAAGTTTTCTTCAGAAAGCTGGTACCAGAGAGAGTGGCTTCATAGCAATCACATGAATGCAGGACTGCTCCTGAGAAGAGAACTCTTCCAAATGCCTGGTGGACATGGAAACAATAGAGGAGTGCCCGTAATGACAATGGAAAGCACTTTCCCTAATGAGAAACATCCTCATTATTCATACCATACCCTTGTGCTGCTTGGTTCTTTGGGCGATGAAATGCAGGGGAGATCCAAAACCTCAAGGGCAGCTCATCCAAGTTATCTAATTGCTAGTAATGTTTTTCTCATTGGTAGGCACAGGAAACAGGCGTAATGAAAAGGAACATTAAAATAGTACTAGGATCCTGTCTTAGAGCACCAAGAGGAAAGAGATATGATCTTCCAGCATTAAGGATGCCAGATACTCCAGCTTCCCAGCCAGTTCTCTCTGAACATTTTGTACAGTATCTGCAACAATACTAATGAAGCAATTAGGATGAATCACGTAGCAAGGATGAATCAAGGGTAAAAAGGGGATCTGGCTGCTCAATAGAAAACTAAAAACCACCCACTGCATCCCTTTCAGAGCAGAAATGGCTTGACCAGAAGACTTTGCAATATGTTTTTGTTTTGTTTTCTGTTCTTTGGACTAACTGGAGCAAGTCCAGCAGAGAGTCACCAAAAGGCCTGGAACATTTCATATATGAGGAAAAACTAAGAGAGCTAGGCCTATTTAGCCTGCACAAGAGAAGACTTGGGGCGAATCTGATCAAAATTTATAAATATCTGATGTGAGGGTAATAAATAAATAAGATGAAGCCACAGAGTCTTCTCACTGGTGACCAGTCACAGGACAAGAGGCAGTGGACCTAAACTGACACAAAACAAAGTCCATCCAAACATAAGAAAACACTTCTCTGCTGTGAAGTTGATTGAACACTCAAATAAGTTGCCCAGAGAGCTTGGGAGTCTCTGTCCTTGGCTATATCCAAACCCTGACATCGTCCAGAGCAACCTCCTACAGGTGATCCTGCTTTGATGGGAGCATTAGACTAGACAGTCTCCAGAGGTTCCTGCCAGTCTCAAGAACGCTGTGATTCCAACGCTGCACCTGTGGCCATGGCAACTTGCCTTGTTTTTAATAAAGGAGCACCTATGTGTCCTGTTAGAAAGGCTCAATTTTGCAGCGACGCCAATTTTGCAGTTGCAATTTCTGTACAGGACAAACATCAATGAGCATCCTTGTTGCTACCCAAGAGGATATTCTCAGCATACCCTGTTAGAATTTGACTAAACAACTGGAAGTAGTTAAACGCTTCTCATACTTAYTCAGTGCTGGGACATTTATTGAGAGTCCAAGTTCTCCACAACTGCTTTAAGCTTAGATTGAAAGCCCACTGTCATCTATCAGTGCATTAACACTAACTAGCAAGGAGGTGCTTGGCCTTTGAAGGGCAGACTCTTCACGTCTGTGCTGAGGTCTGTATAGCACTTTTTTGCAGTTCTGCAGAGAGGAACATGTCTTAATTCCTAATGAAACAGTTTTTTGGCAGGACAGCCAGGTCTTCTTCATTTGGCAGATCATRAAAGATGATGACAGATCACTTATCTGAGTACATATGCTCAACCTCAGCACAGGGTTGMCCAGGACAGTCAAAACTGAGGCCAGGCTAATAGCCAGAAACGAGCAGGGGCAAAGTGTATTCTGCCCCTTTCCTTAATAGCAAACACACCTGCTAGAAGCTTCCACTGACTGGCAAGTGCCTTCCTGAAGACTCTCAGGAGAGGATATAAAGGAAAAAAGAGTAGTTTTGATTGTTGTGACAAGTAGAAATAAGACACTCCATTCAAAGCCACCTGAATTTTGTTACGGACAGGAGGAAAACCTAAATCAGACAAAAGAAAACTAGATTCAGGAGACCAATCAAAAAGAAAATACTAACGACCTTCCCCAGAACTTCTCTCTAGTGGGCAAATTCTGAGCARAGAGTCACTTACTCCTGTTATTTTGAATTCTTTACAGATACAGTTGAATAAATATTGTTTTCCTTTTTTGGGGATATGCATTAGTTGATTTTTAAGTATCAGAGCCAGTAGCCCCCAAGGGCATGCTGGAAAGAACCAACTAACCCATTTCACAGGAAATAATTTATTCCACAAATATTGCTCCCCACCCCAGCTCCTGAGCTGGTTCTGGGCGACTCACAAAATTCTCAGCTTTGTTATTCAGAATTGCTTATAAATTTCTTCCATGAGTAATGAAATTGGGCTGGAGACGGTTCACTAACCATCCTTTGTGAATAGCTGCAATTCACTGTAGAAAATCCATGTTGTGATTTGGTAGGGTAGCTATGTTTTGTGATACTGTCTCTGACTGCACGATTTCTATAGCTCACCAGGGAGTGTGAAGTGAATTGTGATTGTAAAAGTCTTGATTGGCTATTCCAGGTAAAGTGGGAAAAATAATATAAGCATGGATGTTTGTTAGCAGCAGGTATGTTTCTTCACATCTACTTATGCAGACATAATTGGGAGGCAGCTTCACTGATGTCAGCAGAAATGCTGACTGTAAAACTGAGGTGAAAAAGGCATTGCAATGAGTATTTCTGAAATAATACTCTCTCCAGGGACTTCCTGGCTGGCATCTGGGCACAGATTAAAAAATGACAGAAAAAGCAAAACACACTGACTCTGACTACTATTCARTTTCATTTATATGATTTTTTTTTCCAGTGAATCTGGTGCACTTGTGTATTCTCGTGTCACCAGAAAGGGTTCATAAAGGCTTCTCCAGATGCTATTTGCTTTATAGAGGTATAGGCTGTTACAGAGCATTGTTCTGATTGCACTGTTAACCCTAGGTGAACAGAAGGGATAAACACTGGCCTAAAACACGTCCTCCATACCCCTTAAATCCTTCACCGTGTTCACAGGGTTAGCTCTTTTGCTCCTTTTTGTCTGCCGCATCCCCTCCCCTTCGCTATTAGCTGAATCTTTCCTCCAGCCTGTCATTTTCTATCGAAGTCCCCTCRGGCCGTGGCTGCGTTCTTGCCTTTGCACTATGAAAAGGCAACCAGAGATGACAGGAATCAGCATCTTTCCTCCCTCCGTGCAGGGCTGCGGGCTCCCCGCGTCTCTGCGCAACGTGGTACCGGGGGGCCCGAGGCAGCAGCCAAGACCCTGATGCTCCCCTGTGTGAAACGTGGCACCTCCTATCCTTGCAAAGAGGGTCAAAGCTCCCCTTGCAGGGGACAAGGGCTCTGCAGTCGTCCCCGCCCCCCCGTTGCTTAATGGTGACAAGGAAAACCAGAGAGGAGAGGTTGGTAAGTCTAGGTAAGAACCAGCCTCTTACTCATACAGGTTTCCCCAAGTGGAGTCTATGCACTGCTTCCATCCTTTTTTTGTGATTTTTTTCTAAAATGATCTGATCGATTGACTTTTAAAATTATCCTTGTTTTATTTGTCACACTGGTGACACATAGGGCAGACTGAGTTGAGAGAAGAAAGCCCAGCCGTGCTTTATGAACCCAGCCAACTCCATTCTTGCATCAGGAATATCAGCCACTGAGACTAGGTCAGCAGAAGTCCCCATATGCACAACCAACCAAAACCCAAATATAACCTCCCAACAGCCAGCTCTTCTTCTTGCAGTATTTATATTGAGCAGGCACCTCTGCTATCTCTATCCCAATAGATGTGACCAGCTCTCATGTTCCTGGTATTCATGCCCAATTGCACAGGTGGGATATAGTACTGAGCAATGTGTGTGCACGTATGCAAACCAGTGCATCTGAATGCTGAAAGGGCTAAAACAGCCACGTTCACTACTGAAATACAGCTCCAGTTCATGCATTTAGGATTTCTCTCTCTCCAGTTTGGATGGACAAAGTGGGGGGTTCTGCTTTTAAAAGCATCATTAGAATTTTGTAAAGTACCTTTACAAAACAGAAAATACTTTAAAAAATGGAGTTGGGAAGGAGGATACTGATCTTAGTCTGAAACATCCTTTCTGATTTGGGGTATTTTCTTTGTTTTGTTTCCCTCTCTTGCTAATGAAATTCCTAAAGATGAGATGGGTTGTTGTTGCCATGGCAACTCAGCACTGGCAGAAACCAAGACTGCAGTTTTTTTTTTTTTTCTCCCTTCTCTCTTCTTCATGGGGCTTGTTAGTAATAAGAGAGAATTAATATATTGATCTCATCAAGATCTTGCAGCTTTTGCCTTTCTGCAGAACCTCTGGGTAGAAAGAAATGTCAGACTCCACATTGCTGGGCTGAACGTCCCTGTCCTCCCTGGGCGCTGAATCCACTTGCTGCCCACAACAGGGATGCTATCCCTGCCAGACACAGCAGGGAGAAGCCTCAACAGTGATCGAGGGAAACTCACCCTCTTCTGCTTTTCAGAGACTCTAGGAGGAGGTTGGCAGAGAACTGATTGCTCCATTCAGAGATCTCTTGTCTATGAAAGTGTTTTATCCCTCTGGTAACATGTRTAGTTTTTTTTTTGTTTTCAGTATCATGTGTTTTGTAAGTACCAGTGGATGAATCCTTCCCTATTGGATAAAACGCATTTATCCCTCTTTCTGCCTGGAGACAAACAGAGAAATGGGTGAGGAGGACAAATGAATTTTCTTGCAATGCATATGTCAACTTGAAATCCACTCCAGCAGCGCAGAATTGGGGTGGGAATTTAGTATCTCTCCATAACCCTGACTCCTCATGCCYGTTTGCAGTTTTTCTTCCTAAGCTTTTTTTTTTTTTTTTTAAATTATTATTGGTGGGAATAAGCTCTGATCATATCATCTTAAAATTATGTTTCTATTCCTTTTCCCCTCAAACATCACTTTTGTTTATTTTTATACAGTTCTACCAAAAAGAAAAAGTGACACTACAAATAGGTTCATAGCTGTGGAAGGGGAAACAGGCAGCAGTGGAAAACTYCTACGTGATTAGAAAGAGGTAGTCTTTTGTTCATGAGGTCTGCTAACAGCATATAACAGCCTAGGCTACTTAAGGGTCTTGGGCACAAAGTCCAAGAGGCACCAGAAAGTTAAACTGAGAGTCAAAACTTTTTTTTGTTGTTGTTGGTTTTTTTTGTTTGTTTGTTTGTTTTTGTTTCCAGATTGGCACAAATCAACCAGTATAAATCTGTAACCAGACTTGCTCCAAAGTGTGACAAAAGTTCTGTACCACTAGGAGTCACACACAGACTTGGCTAAACCGTGAAGGAGTTGAACCTTTGGAGGATGAAGGCCCTGCTACTTATGGCATTCTACAGACTATATCTCACAGAAATCACAGTGAAGTGCTAAGGAAAAATGTAGTCCAAATAAGTGCACTTTGGTGAAGTTCATAGTAAAAAAGTGCTCCCTGTTTTAAGCTTGCAGATTTCAGAATTATTTTTTATTTAATSATTATTCTTTTCCCACGGTGAGCAAATTCCAAAACAACATCAGGAAAATAAATGATACATGGACAAAGCAAGCAAGGGAAGGGGAAGGAGCACAGCAAAGCAGCGGAGCAGACTACAGTAAACCAATTCCAGCTATGTTTTTTCCTACAACAAAAAGTAGCCAAGATCACTACTCCTACCCYAAATCCATCAAACAGCAGGTTTACTGGTTTACTATAGATAACTCGGGAGGTTTTTATTGAGTTCTGGAGGAGACTGGAGATGGTCATGAGAAGGACATGTAGAAAATGCAGCCCATAAGGCTCCCAGAAGCACTCCAGTATACCTTCACACACATATGTTTGGTTATAAAGACATTTGTTACAGCTACAGATTATTGTTCTTTCACAGCCAAACTACCAGCCAGTGTCTAATGSATCTCTAGGACCAGGCTACAGAAAAGGGTCATTCTAAAGGGAGTAGTTGAATTGGCTTTGAGTCATAAAAAGTTAGGGAGTATTAGTTTTCAGTGGGGTTTCTATTTATGGAGGATTATACTGATACAACTGGACTCATTTTAATAGAAAACATTTATTTCTGTCAAAGGATTAACATTCTCCACCAGCCAATCATTATTCTTTTTTCCTTTTCTTTCTGCGATGCGTGGGTGATTTAAACGCAGAACTGGGAGGTATTTTCTTTTGGGAAACTCATAGAACTTAAAGCAAGTAGGTGTGTGTGTCATCATTATCTTTTTCAGGGCATTTCAGCACCATTCTGAGGTTAGCGCAGCACCAGCAATTTTGCTAAGTATGATTAGCCACTCTGGGAACTGCCCCAAAAATACTTCAGTAGCAAAATGATATACTTACTTCACAGCAATTAAGTTAGTGAATTTAAATCAGAAATCAGTAAACTTCTGACAGGCAAATCATTTCTATACAAATGCTTGAATACAAGGTCTCAGTGCTTAGCACTGGGCTCTCATGTGACTCAAGATACATTAGGATAAGGCATCCTGGGCAAAGTTTTGTGCTTCTTTATTTCACCGGTGTTGCTACAGGTGTAAATTAGTGTAGCACCTGCCCTGCAATCACTAGTAAAGTAAATTAGGATGCCTGAAGGAGCAGCCCGATTAGGAAGTGATCACTAGCAACTATTGTCTATGTTGTGCACTTTGTTCCACTTACAAGACTAATTACTCTAACAAAGTGCATCATTTTAAATGAAAATTCTGGATGACTCTTAGGCAAATGTTCACTACTTTTCCCTGGATGCATCACAACCACATACAGGAAACAAAGGACAGGGGAAAAAAAATCAAAATACAACTAAGTTGAACTAATTATGCAATAGATTTTTGTTAGAGCCCATTGAAAATTTGGGTTTGTCCTCATTCCTTATGAGTTCTTCGTCTGAATTCCTCTAGAAAACCACACCATCTCTAAATCTCTACACAAAATAGGATGGTCCACCAGTGAGTCTATTATACTTCCTGACTTAGGCCCGAAGAACCCAGTTCATCTCCCAGGGGATTCACTGGCTAAGCTCCTCCTAATCTCCCTGACACTGTCCTGAGCACTAATCTGTCACTCAGTCACGTTCTTAACTTGCAACACATCCGCTCTTATTTAACAATGCTTGTCAATGCTGCAGTTGCACTTAAGGAAAAGCTGGGAATTAACTGCAGGTGCAAGTGTCAGCAGATTGAACCTAAAGCCCATACTGGCTGGAATACCCGTGTGATGGTTGTGCAACAAACAACTTTGTCCTGTTTGTGTCAACTCGAGTGAGTTGCTCAGTGATGTGACAGAGAGGTGGAAAGCTGGATGGATTTGTGGAAAGGTGTTGAATGCATGTTCTGCTGGRATCTGCCTAATTGAACCACAGGAGACAAGTTCTACCCCAAATTAATCAGTAAATAGAGATGTTACCTACTGATATTGGGCCTAACTTTGGCACAGAAGGTTTTATGAATGTTCTGTAGTGCTGCCTTCTACTGGAATTGGTTATACAACTGAGATATTTCTGGAAATTTCATCTGTGTGGCAGGAGGCATGAGTTTCATTTGTGACATGAGTGCATGCCTGTGGCAGATTTGGACCCAGCAGCACATTCTTGATGACCCTAGTTGGGAAATACAGTAGCTTAGCCAAGCAAATACAGACCAAGAACTTTCTTTGCAAATGTATGGGYAGAGTGTGATAATTAAGCCCATGCACTGTAATTAGACACTCCTGCAATGTTCAGCAGCTGCTGTCTAGCATTTTTTCAGTTGTCAAACTGCTCGACTCCTGTTYTATCACAACACATTTCCCTCTTAAAGTCTCAGCCCAGTGAAGGTTAATGCCAGCTTTGGAACATGCTGAAACTCACGGCTGCTTGGACCTCATGCCTGGTTAAACCTCTCTACTTAGTCCAAGTTTGAAGGCTAGGGTTTTACAACACCTTTTGTCAAAGCAATCAATTTTCCATTCCTTTCCTCAAGCAGAGTATCACAGCAAGCAGTTCAATGCCTCACTGATTCACCTTTTCAGACTGCCCCTTTCTCCTGCTCGTCATTCCAACCATCATTTACAACTCAGTACAATTATCCTTATCAACATGGTAAAGATCTTTTGTATGAGTCTTTCAGGCCTCAAGAATTGCTACATTCACATAGAGCATCTTTAACATCTCAGTCCTACAAACTACATGGGAAGCCAGCAGCTCTATCCTCTGTTGTGTAATCAGCTGCTGCTTTTAGGCTACAAATTCCATAGTCCTCTTAGTAAAAAATTCAGAGTAAGATGACACAGAGCTTCATGTAGACTCCTCCCATACAACTGGCATGCAATGACATCCAGTCCTGGACCTCACCAGTGTGTAGGAACATCACAAAACAATAGTATCATTATGAGTGCCTCCACTACATTGAGTGACCACCAAGGTGACCTCTGGTGAATCCCTCTGGGATACACGTCCATCTTGTTGCTGAAGGTAATTAGCCTGCATATTTTAGCTGTGCTCCAAGTAGCATGTTGTGCTACCTGGGTCARGAGCATGGGCACAGAGAAGCTTGTTTTGTCACAGACTGTCATGATTTGCAAGGCTGCTTATTATATAGAAGCAAAGGTCACAAATATCCCTGTTACATCGCAAAGAAGACACGAAAAGCAACTGCTGCTATTTAGCTGAGTAAGGTGGGGGCAGACAGCATTACCCAGTTGAGAAAGCTAGCAACAGACTGAAGATGGAAATGGGTGGACAGGTGACCCCCCAGGTAGAAACCTGCCATCCTTTTGCTTAATCCTAAGACTTCACGTCCTTCTGTGTTAACATACGCCAGACTGGGCTCAGCCATCTCAGAAAACTAATTATTCTGGAAGGTGCCTCTTCAGTAATTTGACAAAAAGCCTGTGATGAATGTTGAGGATAATTATCACTTGCCCTGTGTCCTTAAATGTCTCTCAAATGTCAGCCCCGTCAGCTGAAGAGGCAGCGTTGAGAATTCCCATTTCCAAATGCATTGGGAAAACGGCAACCATTTTCATGTCTCTGAATAGTGTATATTAATGCATTTCATTTGTGCAGGGGTATTTTTAGAATTCAGAATATGTAAATTTTCTCCAAATTACAGACAGCCCTGGGATAGCAGCTAGTAGCAGTTGCAGCTGTCAGTGTCCTATGGTGTTGAGCACCCCAGCAAGCTGCAGAAAAGAGTGCAGAAATGGTTCTAGGCATCGTCACAAACCCAAAATATCTGTTAATGGATAGGCAAATCACATGCAAAGCTAACAGGCCTGATATAAGAAGGGAGAAAGATATGAAAATAGATCTTTCCAGTAAGAGCTTCCAAGAGGCTTCTCACTGGTGGTTATTAGACTTGCGATTTCTCTGTGACTCAGGTCATATTGGATGCCATTACCAATACAAACTAGAACGGACAGTTTTATTATCAAGGTCAACAGTACTATTAAAATACTTCCAGGCATCAATCCTCCACTCCTAATGGAGAGCAACACAAAATAAATTAGCTGACCACTTAACCAGTTGGTAGAGACACGGGGGGAAGACTGAATGACAGGTTTATTTCCTCTGTATTTTAGGAGAGAAACCTTTGGAGGGTATAAATCTATCTGTAGAGCAGACACTGCTCCTGGACAATAAACACTAAATGCATTGTTGCATAATTTTTCTGAGAAATTGTCTGAGATAGCTTTTTCATGGAACTGATAGAGAAAGCACTTGAACAAAGTGGCCTTCTGGCCAGTACCTGTCCCCAGAAGTGATATCCTGTGCTATGTGACTATCACAGCCATTAATGTGATTCTATCCCACTCTGTTACTTAGAGATGGAAACTGAGGGATGTGGCAATGGTTCCTCCTTTCTGACTTGCCCAAATGCATCTAAGGTGCGTGCAGCTGAACTAAGATGAGCTACAGGACTTCTGGATGCCAGTCTAGTGTAAGAGTTGATGATGAAGGGGGGAAAAATGTCTGCAATTATCCACACTTCCCCGCCTTGCAAAATTTAGTTGCTATTTTATCCTGGTGGCAATTGCTTTATTTCCTAACTGCAAAACTCATCTTTTACCTGGCTTTTATTGACTAACACCGCAATGCAAGTCCCTGCTAGCAAATTAATGTTAAAGGTGGTTTCTGGAGCAGGTTTAATTGCACAGAGTTCAGATTTGTTTCCTGTATTCCCTTTTCTAGCAGTTAAGGGAGAAAGAAGAAAAAATAAAAGAGCTGTCTGTTAAAAGAGGTTGGCTGTGCAGAGCAGCCTTTCACTGGCAGAGAGCTGGGGCCAGAGTCGGGCTCTCMTAACAAAGTGGCATGTTCTTTGGTCTTACCCTTGCTCTTCTCCTTGAATATCAGACTAATGATCACTAGGGCTTCACAGGACTCCTGAGTTCAAGGGCCACATTAAGCAGGCGGTGAGTTCGATTAGGGCTGAGATGCACACACAGTGCAGGGAGGAAAGAGCTGGGGCACTAAGGGCAGGATGAAGCTGTATGAAAGCTCCGTAGTGACACCCCAAGAGCTCAGCAGGATCATTAGCTGCTGGCTGAAGAGCTTCCTGAAGGCATGCACATCCTGTACTCATAATTTCAGCCCATCACAGCCATTTGTGCAGGATTAATTTACATTGTCATCCAGCTCTCACTCATGAGCAACAAAAAACAGCCACCATCTTTTCTTCATCTTTACAGAAACCCAGAAAATCTGGCAGCCCAAAACAGAAAATAGAAGAGAAGGGGATGTAAATCAACAGGAAATATTTTAAGGCTGCAGAGAGAGTACTGTAACTGGGTAAATATGTGCTAGAGGGTCAGCAGCAGTAGATGGTAGGAATGAATGAGACATAAGTGCAACGGTTCAGGAGGGATAGGCAGGTTGTCATGATAAGTCTTGCGGATCATTTACTAAATTCTGTTTACAATGTAAACATTTTGTTCAAGGGCTGCTAAAAAGATTTAAGAGAACTGCGTAAAAATGTTCTCTGCTCTATAAAATGCTACTGCTTTGCCTTTCTTGTCTGGATAGCAAAATAAATGAGAGGTACAAAAATACTGTTAAAACTAACACTGCACATCATTCTTCAACTGTTCAAACAACCGATCTATATATCCATCCTCCTTGTGATGGGAATAAATTAAAGGGAGGTAGGACAACACTTGRAAGGGTCCCTCAAGTGCTCTGACAATGGGACAGCACTTGGGATCTGCTTGCCTGGTTCTGTGCTTTAATTGTATGAATATACCCAAGTATCATGTGGTTGCATAGCTCATTAGCAAAATTAATTCACTGTGCTCTATTCATTTTTTACAATCTTGACATACAGCCACGGCGCATTTTGCATCCAGCTATTTGAAAGTAAAATCACTCGTGAAACATTTTTTTTCTGGATGATTTTAGTAGAATATAAATTGGATGTTTATGGAAACCATGGAGACTTTTTCAAATGTGGGATTTTTCTCATAACTCCTTTCAACAGACAAATAGTACTATATCAAAGAATGAAGAACACAGGATAAAGCATAAGCCTTTTTACCTTAAACTTTAGTTCAAAGAAATAATGACTTCTGCTTGATAAATGAATTCCATGAAATTTAGGTAAAGTTCTATCACCCAGTTGGTGGAAGGTGAGCAGAAGTCCCATATTCATGTGTATTGTAATTATGTTCAACTCACATAGGATCTACAAAAGGATCTACAAAGATACTTATTCTCACCTGAAATGGAAGATCTGGTACACAGCTGTAAGGAAGACTTCTGAAAACCACAGGTTTTCAGGGGGCTGACCTTTCTTTTCTCAAACTCTGAGTAGGCAAATCATGTTGCTGTCATGTCTTGTGAAATTGGAAAGACAGATTCATCTAATCAATATGTGCAAAAATGATAAGATCCTGCATAAAGAGCTGGTGATAATTTCATGGTTTTATTACTGGTATGAGAAATAACAGGAATAAAGGTGGAGATTAATAAAAAAACTGCTGCTATGCTAAACAGAAATCTAATCACAGCTGCTCAGAAGACTCCTTGTGTCAAGCAAAGCAGCTCTTTCCCTGTTTGCAGTCTAAGATATGGGTCAAATGTTTCACTGTCAGGGGTAACTTTTCAGACTGGAAGCTCAAGTTGGTCCAATCAAACCAGCGAGAAAAGCAGATGCCCAACACTCACGTAGTGTTACACCAACATATTGTTTGGGCATGGAAGAGTCTCAACTCTTAATTGGTTGAGATCTCACCCTGGGAAATCCAAGTCACTGCTGCTCCAAAGCCATTAATGTGCTCTTACGCAAGACCCTCCTCCTGCACTTAATTAGCTATTTGTGTGGGCATTTATCTGCAGACATGAAGACACAGCCAGACCCTCAGCTGACATAAATGAATCCAACTCACTTTGGACTACCACTAGAAGACCAAGCCCAGAAGTCAAGCATGTAGACAGCAAACTCCCAGCTCGTGGGTGGTTCTCTGCTGTTTGCCATTATATATATATATTTTTTGTTGTTGTTATTCTCCACACGGTTTTGTGATCTAAATGCTTTTTCAGGCACTTATGTTTTAGAAATACATCCTTTTTTTTCCCCCTCCCTTCTAACAACCCAAATTGCTCCAAGAAGAGTCAGTTGTCATGACTCCCAGCTTTTAAGGCTGCTGCTGCAGCTTGACAATGAGAGGAACGGAGGACCAAGGGGGACAGAAGAAGGGAAAAAAAGCACCCTAATTATAGACCAGACTAGAGTTCTCTCTCTAAGGTAGAAGGGAATGTATATTATCATTCCTGGCTGCAAAATCAAATAGAACTCCTTATCTCCTGAAATCCCCGCTGCTCTGGCCACCACACAGTTAAGCAACATGCTGCCTCATTATTCCAATGACATACTGCTGCAGGAGAAGAAACTCCCTGGCAGTACAATAAACCTGCAAAAATAAAGGAGATGGCTCACAATTTTCCTCCTCTCTTTCCCAGGTAGATTTTTTWATTTCCCTTTCAAATTAAAACGTATCTGTGTCAGTTTTCCCCTGGATCCTGTACAAGTCTGCTGTAGGGAGAAACATGAACGGATGACCTTTAAAATAACAGACAGTCAGGAAAATAGAAGATGGTCTGACTGCAGTAAGGAAAGCCTGCATCAGGATTGCCGTTTCCTCTGTTAGATTATTTTCTGGAGAGATCTGGAGCCTTCTGGAGTTCTCTGCATAATAGACACAGAAATTTTGATTTCAGTCAGTCTCTCCATTATTTGTTCTCACTTTACAATACAGAAAAGTCAGTATTGAACACATTCATATGTGGAATAAATTCATTGCTTATTTAAGTCTATCCCTGTATTATCAGAAGACTCAACTCATAAAGGTATTTGGGTGTCTGAAGGAACGGCTAAGTACCTGGGAGTGTATTCAGAATTACTGTATGCTCCTCATGTCTCTTGAAGCCAGTGGGGACTAGGAACAGCTAAAACAGACTAGGAAGTCTGGAAAAAAAAAGCAACAGAAAAGCAAAATAATGAGAGGCTTGGAGAAGATGAGAAAAGAAAACATGCCTCTGCCTTGCTAATGCTGGCTTTTGGAGGTACAAGCTCTGGCGGACCCCAAAGCAAAGCCTGACATCAGGGTGGCTGCGTGTGCRGGAGAAAAACCCATGTCAGCCTAGGACAAAGCTCCAAGGGAAAGTGTTCTCCAAAGGAATGGTTATTTAGACCTTATTGAAAGCCTTAGCAAGTGYTTGGAAAAATCAGAAGGCAGCATACACTGCAATGGGGTTTGTGACATTTCTATTGCAGGGTTTAGAACAAGGCACCAAAGGATTCAGCATATCATAAACTGTAAACGTGAAATACAGCAGGGGAGCCGCAGCCTCCAAACAGAAAACAACCCTCCCTATGAGTATTCAGCCACACTTGCAAGCTCACAGAAAATAAATCTATTCAGTTGCAGCTTACAAATTCAAGGAGCGACCAGGGAGTTGGAGCTCTGAGTTATTCTCAGCATCTCTCATGGAAGTAGGTTAACACATGCTTGCAAGCTGACATTTCTATACCAGCGTAGAGTGCTGCAGCACTGTCTCCCTGAGCAGACGGATAATACAGAATGCTTAATAAACCACCCATTGCAGAGGGTGCCAAGTCCATGCAGGGACCCGTGCTCTGTGGCTACCTTCTCCCTGTGCAGCTCTGCACCCATCTAGCCCCACTCATCACTAGTGATGGCAGCAATCTGTATGAATCAAACCCAGCATATCATATTTACCTCATTGTTCTCCATTTGCTTACATTCCTTTTTTGAAGCAAATAGGAAAAGAAAACATCTTGCAAAAATATTAATCTGAGTAGTTAATACAGTTTTAATACAGTTTTATTGTGTTTTTCCCCATAGTGCAAAGAGTCACTCTGCTGACTGCTCCTCAGACACCTCTAGTCATCTGCAATGGGATTTGCTGCCCATATGTATTCAGAGCATCTTCCCTGCATGGTGTGATAGTTCTCGRTTGTCCTGTGAGACACACAAATTTATCTGTATAAGTGAGTTAAGCAAATATAAGCCTGCTCCTAGCAACCACACACTCCTGTACCTCTACCAACTGTGCGCTTATGAGTAAGGAATGATTAAACATACAACACACATACACACATATTCATGGTCACATTATAAATACATGTGAACCTTTACAAAAAAAGGCTAAATAATAATGAAAAATATCTAGCCATGACATTACCCTAGCTTACCTGCATTTCTCCCTAATTTCTTTTCTACATCTTTACTGCAAAACACAGTCCCTCCATAAAAAGCATTAACTGTTCTTCAGGTATCTCCTCTGCATTTTAAATAGCACATGTCTGTAATATATTCCAAAAGGGATGTTTCATTCAGAACAGGTTTACAGAAAAAGATCTTATAGAGCTGAGTGTCCCCCCCACTCCACTTTTTTTTTCTTTCCATCTGTCTCATTCCTTTTATTTCCAATCGGCATCTCAAAGAAAACTTAATTAATTAGCTTCTGGTAATGGGGATTATCGCTTTATCTGTGTAATAGAATTCTATCCATAAAAATGAGATGCAGCTCCAAAACTTTTTGGCTGCAGCTTAGACAGTTACAGCAGAGCTCAAGAGGCAATTTTTGCCCCTGGTGCTCTCCCTATCGGAATGACCGAGCCGCAAAAATATTCTTTGGGATAGTCTTGACTTTTAAGCAATTCATTCAGGCACAGATATCAGGCAATCACACCATATCCACAAATATTCCAGCCCAAAGAAGATGGGCTAAAGATGCTGAGGAACAAAAAATGTTTCCATGGAAACATTCCAGCCACTTAGAATGGAGGACAGAAATGCTGTTTCCTTCCCACTGCTTAAGCAAACCGTCTACGGAGTTTGTGCATCTCATGTTATCTCAGCAGACAGAACAGCTATGGTAACGGTTAGTGTTTCTGATAGAAACTATGACATGAAATACTATGTGCAACCCTAGAAGGAAAATATGAAAACCACTGCTATCAATGTGAAGCAGATGCTAGTTAGAGCAGTTTGGGGACCTGACAGGGAAAAGACTGTCTTCTATTTATAACTCACATGAACTATACAATAAATTCAGGCCAAGCAGGACCTCACTCTTTATTTTATCAGGAGCAAAATTCTGCAATTTGATGCATTGTATTAATGTCCAGATATAAAGCTCTGGAGTTAGTTAAAATACTATTTCACAGCTCCTAAATCAAAGTATTTGAGCACAACTGCTACCRTCTCACTGTCCTAGCACAAGAATCCCATGCAATGAGATCATCTTTCATCGGGCYCATGTCATTATGTGGTTTCTTACTCCGTTTTGTTTAAGATCACATTGATCATTATTAGGTATATTAGTGTATACACCATGTGTATGCCAGAGGCACRTGTACACATACCACTATTAAAAAATAGGAAAAAAATGCGAGAAGAATAAAGCCATCCATAAATAAGCAGTATTTACCCTAAGACCGTCCTTTGAAAGGTGAAAGTCAGTCCCATTCCATTACATTGGAAAGCAGCATTGTGTCAAAATAGGACATAAACTCGTAAACCTCCAGGAAACTCCAGATACTGCTGAGGAGGAAGAGAGGTACCTAACAAGCAGGCAAGGAGGTATCTAACAGACCTAAGTAGAGAGGTGAGAGCATAAGATAAAATTTTATGAACAGAAAATAGAAAAATTCAAGGAGACATGATTGTTTTCAGTGCAAAGGGCCATTAGAGCTGTGCCAGAACAAAATGGAAGAGACGTCTGCAAACACATGCAGCTTACAGGCACAACAGAGATCAGGGAGAACTTTTTGCCTCACAAGAGCACAAGATCTTGAAAGTCCCTGGCAGGTAATTCTAAACATACCTCACTACCACATCTCCAACACAGACGAGAGTTTGGTTTTCAAAGGCAAGTTTAAACCAAATCTTCAACTCCCCAAAATTAAGTGCACCAAGACTAGGCAACCCTGCTGGGTATTGAACCTTAGGTTTTTAGGAGCCACTGYCTTAAAATAAGCCAGCTTTCATTCAGCTATGGCACCAAAAGCATTATCAGAGGGAGTGCTGAYCCTCTCCTTCCCTGCTCCTGAACCTCCTGTGAATAACATGCTTGCAATCCTCCAGTACAGCATTTTATTATATTTTATATCCTGGCAATAGAAATAAGTCCACCTACTCACACAATTTCTTACTTATTCCATGCTGCTAGAACATTCCATCTTAAAGACGATTATAATTTCTCCATATGTCATCATACATTTACGTACATTAACCCTGTRCTAAATTCCAAGGGCTAGAAACAACCACCTGAATCATGCTAATTAAGATCAATTACAAGGATGCTTTGAAAAACTCTGGGAAATGCATTTTGCTGCATACCACAATAGTGAAAACAAAGCTCAATTTCATAATGCATAGTAGCTTTCTTATTTTTATCTTGTTTTCTGCTTTTGTCTTTTCTGATTTTCAAAATCTTCTGTCAGAGAGGCAATCTAAATTAACCCTCCCTGCAAAATCTCAGATCAARTACATCCTTGCTAGAAGTTGTCCATTCAGGAAAAGTTAATGGAGCAAATTGATCCCCAGGTATAATGTGAAGGTTCTGTACAGTTACATTAAAATGGATATAGGCCAAGTTTGGGAGATGTCTGCTCCTTAACAGACTGTCATCTGTGCTTCATTGGCATGAAAAGCAGACTAAAAAGGGAAAGGGACCAGCCCACTGAGATGAAGGCAACTCCCAACTGACAGATTTGTTTCAGCTGGCTTCTTCRTGACCTCTCTCTGAGACGATTTGGTGATGGGAAAAAGAGCACAAGATTGGTGCAATGCCAAAAGAAGTGAGGCAATTAAATCATCTACAACTCATTGCTTTGGCATTTWGAAGATGCTTCCTGACCCTACAAGCCCAATTCCTACAGCTCAAGGATATATCAGAAATTCAGATAACCCCATATCTGCACCTGCAATATGCAAGGGCCTTAAACTGATAAATATCTCTAGTAACAAGGCAGTAATCATAGGCTAGAAATACATACATAAATACCACTCCTCACTCCCATGGCTGAGCAGCCCTACGGTCAAAAAAAAAAAAAAAAACAAACACACCCCTAAATAAGTGGAAGGGAGGAAGGGGGAAAACAACTAAGCAACATGAAGGGAGACCTTTCTAAGCTTTACAGAAGGAACTATAAACAAAAATGGCTTAAAGAAAATAAAGAGGAATCAGTATAGCTATTCTTAGAATATAATAGAAATTAATTTTCCCCTAAAAAAGGGCCCTGTAGTTAGACCTATGTGTCACCTTGTTCCATTTGCCACATAATGGCACTTGAAGTTCCTGCTCTGGAAGTGAACTCTTCCCAGTGCTTTTTCTCCAAAGAAACATCTATCAGTTCTCCTCAGAAAGAACATAATGGATGCTGGATGCTCCCTAAAAGCCATTTCTGATTTTCTTTTTGTAGCAGAAGCTACACTGTCTACTGATATTCATTAAGTAGTCAGCATCCTCCTCTGAAGAGCTGACGTCAGTCTGCAGCCTAGGACCTGCAATTATCAGCCCTTACCATTGAAGTGAATGGCTGCTTAGTTACAGCACGACGTGTAGTCTGAAAGGATGTGGCTGACACCAGCTGCCCTCCCGCACAAATTTTGAGGTGGGAAGTGAAAAAAAAAATGAGAACTACTCAAATCTAATAACTTTTGACCTCAGGAAACCTTTACTGGGACCATGCGATTCCCCCCACCTCCCCAAACTGTATGCATCTCTTCCTTACTTGCAGGAAGGAAAATAATACAGTCATTTTAAAGTCACTTCAGATAAGGATCCAGACATTCAGATCATTATCTGAACTCTAGACCTCTGGAATATTTCAAATAGATGCTCATGAAGAGAGAATAAACAAAGCAAAAATTTTTCTCTGGCTTTTGTGGATTCCCAGGAAAATCCCTGGGAATGCTTTATTGTAAGAAATAACAATTTGGGACTGGAAGGGAGTTCCCAGGACTGATCTCATGGGTAAATGACAAATAAGATGAAGTGGGCTGGCAGGAAAGCTAAGCCAGCTTTTGTGCTGGAAGAGGAAGAACACTCAGTTCCTTGGAGCACAAAAAGTGACAGAAAGCAACAACCAAAGTAAGCTGTGCTAGACCCCAGCTGACCTGAACACAGATAGACTCATGTATCTTCTAGATGTCAGAGCTAAGCAGAGGTCAAGGCAGAAGGAGAAATCTGGCTGTGATCCAGCGAGGTACAGTGAGGTGAGGCTGATGGATGTGGCAKTTTTGAGCACTGCAGGACCAGAGACACTGGAGAAGGAGCAGAGAGGGCTCTGAAGGTGACTATGCATCCATGCTGAGGCTTCACTCTCAGTGACCAGTGCCAGGAATCTTAATCATCTTTGGCACAGGATAAAAATTCCACCCAGTTTTTATRTGGATGGAACTGAGCCCAGCTTGTTAAAGCTGCATCCAAAGCAGTCCGTAGGATGTAGCTGTGAAAGATGACAAAAGATATTGTTTTATAACTGCCTAGGGGGGTAAGCTCTGCATGCGTGCTAAATCAGAGGCTGATAATGACTTTTACCTTGCACCTTGCATTATGTCACCCATTCTTCTTTTGTGACATTTCCCACTAACGACTCACATTTGTTTGATGAATATCTAAACTCTATCAGACATTCCTACTCTTGTTCCTTTTGAGCCATCTTACTAACATTTGGATGCTATTAACTTCAATACATAATAGCCTAGTATTTGCATTCATTGCACTGAGCCATTCATCATATACACTTTTTTTCCTTTGTTTTGAGAAAAAGTAAAATTATCCAACTGCTGCAAGGACTTCATTACCTGTTTCACATTTTCCACTGTTAGATAACCATATATTTAAAACATATAGAATTGCTCAGTGTAGAGGGGTAGTGTTTTTCTGCATATTCTTTTGGGGAACCCCACAAACAGCAAGAGCATCAGAAAGCTCTCAAACTTTAGGCAGCAGATGTGATCAAAACTAATAGAAACAGAGACACAAATTTTAGCATTAAGTGCTTTGTGCTTATGCTTAAATGCTTTTTAAATGCTGCTATGTGCTTGCTAGGAGGGTCAAAGACACCTGGTAAATGAAAGGGCCAAGGATGTCTCATATATTTAAGAAATCTCTCCGGATATCTTACTGATGGCCCATAGTTTGATTATATTGTGTCAGACAGATCCCCTGTGTTTTATATTGAGTTAGGATGACATGAATCACTTCATTCTCCACTGAAGTTGGAAGGTGGGATGTACATTTTCTTTCGGGGCATTTCATGAAAACAAATAAAGAATTTCACACGTCATTGAAATTGCAGGTAGAATGGAGCAATGAAGAATGCAAGATGACTAGGACATCTTCTCTAGGGCCACGATATGGGAGACTCAAAGACCTGGCTTTGATAGGATGTTGCTTTCATGAGCCAACACAGGCAGAAAGGTGGAAGGACGCAAGGAGACGCTGATACTCTGGAACCATCAGAACTAGAGCCATTTTTTTTTTATCCAGATCAGTCCGAATGCTGAAATTAATTAGATGAAAGATGAGTCATCCTTTCACACCCTGCTGAGCTTCAGGAGATCATTTAATTAACCACACAGTGACAGAAAGGTGAGATCACAGCTCAGTGCAGCTGAGATTACCTTCATGGTCACTCAGAGTGCAGTGCATTGGAGGCTCATCTTGGTAACCAGCAAGTCTCACTCCCGTGTGCCCTACCTCTGCAAGATGCTCCTTCTTACAAGTCCACTTTGTTGAAAACAATCTTAGAAAGAAAAACTTCTTTCTTGGCAGGTTATTTTTAGTCTCAGTCAAGCTAATGACCTCCTCCACAGCCCTATGTAAGATCATGCTGGCAAAAGTGAGGTGACAGTAAGCTACAGCGCAGAAGTTGGAGTAGTTAAGCATTTTGTTGAACGCCTTCCTCATTTTTCTGCATAYAGGTATGTGTCCTTTTAGACATGAGTCATTTCCAGATGCACTGAAAGACAGCTCGGCACAGTGAAAAGCTCTGGGAACATGACAACCAGGCTGGATTAATTCAGTGTTTAGGCTGCTCATCTGAATCAGAGGTGGGCACATGACTAGGCTTCCTGAAATGAATTATGCTGCCTCCAAGRGTATTCTGTGGAGACACAATGTGTAATAGGCTACAAGGAGGCTGAATTCAGTGTTTTGTAAAGACATCTCCTGTGTCACAATTTGTATTGTGTTTGAACACTGTTAAGGCATCTGAAAATAATTCAGGGAGCTTGGGAACTGCTGTGTCTGTCAGCTCCTGAAAAGTTGAGTCATGTACTAGATCCAATCTCTAACTCACATCAACAGCCTAAGCAGATGCATTAGTCTGAGCTGATACTGAGCAGCTCCTGACTGGGCATTCAAACTGAAGATCATGTCTTCATGAAAGCAAAGGCACTCACACAGTTGCCTACTGCTGCATTGCGTGCACACATCCCAGTGTGGCACTGCCTCCTTTTCGGGCTGCATTACACATGCCTAGCCTGCAAAGAGACCAGAGAGAGCAGCTCGCAGTGATGTGCAGTGTCATCTGACCACCGAGACAGCAGTCAGGCAGCACATCCTCCCTGAAGGGCTCTGCTGTCTTCCCCAATTTACCACTCAGCAGGCCATGGATAGAGGAAAGAACTTGACTATTTCCTATGGCCTCGCAAGCAAGCTGGAAGGCACGTTGAAGGCAGACCTGTTAGTCTTGCAAAGGTCAGCTCCCCAGTTATAGTGCATCAGAGGTTTAACAGACAACAGTTAGAATTGTCAGAAGATGAAAAAAACAACAGCAGGAACAATAAGGAGGATGCTCCCGAGCTATTTTCAGGAGACCTGTTAGACAAATCCCGTAAGAATCCCAGTGCTGCTGTTACATAAAAACATTCTAAGCAAAAAAAAAGCTGTAAAAATGGGAAATGGATTCTCTTCCTGTAAGAGCTTTGAAGTCAAACTGGTGACACTTGCACACAAACTGTCCATCTTGCCAGTAGCCTTTTGGCAGCTATAAATACTGAACAGAAATGCCCAAACTACAGAATTTGTGAGAGTCAGAGGGCTCCTCCAGGTGATATTCTACATCCCAAGGTAGAGGTGTACAGTCCCTCAGTGCCTCTGGGGAAGACCAGTCCTGTATTGCCCTGATGCTCCAGGGTTTTCAGGTTTTAGAGATTCTCTTCTCTCTTTACTGTAGTTTATGAAAATACTGAAATGATTCCAGACTTTCAACTGCAGTCCTCCCCTCAGTTATCCTTACTGCTTTACCATTTATATTCTTATTCTAATTGCCTTTTTAATCCCTCCAGCTTCAGATTATTTGATCAGCATCTTCCCATCATATATACGGGCTTGCAAACACCTGCATTCATACCCACGCATACACACACTCTGACTCGATCTTTGTTTTGCTTTCTGCATTCATTTCACACTTTCATTTGCCTCTCACCCTTGTTCAGTCCAATTTCATTTACACTCTTTATTGTTGGAGTATTAATTTCATTGCTCTTTTAGCATCTGACTCCTCTCTACTTAGTTTCTTACTTAGTGACCCTCCCAAGCCTAAAAGGCTTGTTTATCTCTACATGATCCTTTCACTTTATTTCTCCTTTCTCCCTTTCTGACACAAGTACGATGGCTTCTCTACTTCATCACTGTCCTCCCCATTCTRCATTATTTCATGTTCCTGAGAGCACATCACATTGCAGTCCTTTGCTAAAATAAGCACAGAACAGCTTGTCCTAATAGCACATTAGAAGTTTGATGAAAATGATCATTRCTGGTATTTACATTGATTTATCTATGCCTTTATATCATACTAAGCACTAGGATAGAAGACAGATGCCAAGCTGCAATAGTTGCACTGCCATTACATTCACTTTCAGGTTCTTGCAGGACACAAGAGCAGCTGATATTTAAATGGCCTATCAAGTATACTTGCCATTCAGCTGCATAGCAACTGCAGACTACCTTTTGCAGACTTACTGAACTATTTTTAGTTCAAGTACCCTGCAGTCTGAGTCAGGGGAACAAGCAAGTCTGAGCTACCTTTTATGCAGGATGTGCAAATGAACTTCACTGCATGTGCACATCCTGACCCAACAACATAAGAGCTTTTACCAGGAAATTATGTTAGTTTTTCTGAGATACATGCCTGTATGTATTTGTACTCAGCTGATTTGCARGCTAGCTTAGTTCCTGGTTGCTTTCACAAAGCTGTATCGTGTGCGTGACGTCCATCACCTATCTCGATGATAGAAGGTACCTGCAGGTTGATTTACCAGCTTGAAGAATGTCCTGTGGCAGGGAAAGAACAGGTCTCTCTAATGATGATTTCCTCATATGCCAGTAAATCTTCAACAAGTGAGTGGGAAGGACAACAGCAGCCTTCTTTATTGTCTTTAGGGGCTAAAGTGAGATAAACCTTTTCCTGAACTCTCCACCAGGAATTCGAGATGTAGTTAAGGGGAGGTTGAGAAGCAATCATAGCTTTGCTTCCAAACACCTTCAAGAATGACTGCTGCTTCTCTTCACTGTGTGAGTACACTGCAAAGACAACATGCATGTGTGTGCATATATTGTTTATTTTCCATGTTCTCATTCCACTGGGCAGAAGGGAATTTAAGATGACATCTTAGGATAGGTAGCAACCAGATGCCCTGTCACAAAACTAACCCCCTTTCCAGATCTGTAAATGTTTGCCTGCTAACCTTGGTGATTACCATCATGATTCATTTCAAACTTCAAATTTAGTGCCTTCTTGTATCTACTATATCTCCTCCCTTGCTACATGAGCACATTTGTGCACATTTCCATCTGTACGCCTTTCCAAACAGCCTGTGCACACACACACTCCTCTGGAAACTGCTCAGACTGACCAAAGGAACCTGACAACTACATCAGCAGGGATCAAAATCATCCGTCTGCCAGTGACACTCAAGTGAACTCTGTCCACATAATCCATAGTCTAATTCCAATCCCATAGGCAGCCGCCTCTCAACTGACCCACGCTTCTCAGTGCAAAAATGAATCACTTATTCTAACCACCCAAAGAATCACTTGAGGTCATACTTGTAAGTATTTTTTTGCTTTCTTCTTCCATTTGGATAAAGAAATTCCCCGTATCCCATCTCTAATTCCTTTAACTTTTATGCCCACCTCACTGTGCAGARACAAAATAAATATACATAAATATACATCTGATGGGGGGGAAAAAAAAAGAAAAAAAACTTTCCTATTTAGTCCCTATCTGCAGGGAAACATCCTGGGTAATATCAAATATCAGCTGGAATGGGCACAGCTTGGGGAACAATGTTTACTCATTTACTGCTTATTACAAAGCAGCAGGGGGGGAGTCAGATTTTAAGCCCAATAAACAGGTTGGCAGATTCCCTGCAAGTCTGCGGTGCTTCATTGTTGACATAAAATGCAAATAACCCCAAGTACAGTATGGATTAGGCCTGGTTTTTGTAGTGAGCACAGTATTTCCTGTCTTAACAGGAGCCTGCTCCAAATGTGATCCTGGTCATAAAAGGAAATTTGAAAACAGGACCTTGGTATATACTTCATGACTGGCCCCAGGAGCAGTTTTATAGAAAGTTGTTTCTTAATGCCATCTACAGCTCTATTCAAGCCTGTCTTGGGCAATATCAGCAAGCTCTGCCAGGCACTGGTTAATTCCAGGGTCTTTCCTGTTGAAGATGAGACGCAAAGTGCTGTCCACCAGCCCACATAGACCTCTGGTCAGAGCAGGTCTTCAGTGCTACAAAACAGTGGCACAACCACTATTCACTCTGATTTCAGAAAAGACAGCAGAAAGCACAGAACAAATTGCCAGYATTTAAGTGAAAAGCGTTTCTGTGACAGCTAATAGGTCAAAGTCCACCCCAGCACATTCACCACCTCCCTGATGCATGTCTGCTTGCACTCTCTACTGGTTAATCCTAATACTTTTGTGTCGTTTCTTGAAGGCAATCTTGATAACTAAATCAGCCTCAAGACTGATTTTATGATATATTTTTGCCTATGTATCAGAGAGGAAAATGTCTATGTATCARAGTGAAAACAAGCCATGAAATTACTGCATGCACAGTGCTGTTTGCTGCGGCACAAGGACGTTCTGAAGCCGTTTCTGGCTGGCTGATCTACCTACAGAGAAGGACACTGGAAAGGGACAAACAGCAGAAAGATAACCRTTTTGTGAATCTCTAGGGATTTATGCCAGATAAAGCCCTTTGAAATCCAAAGCAAGGATATTTGTGCAGCTCGATTCCAGTCAGACAAGCAWAACCTATAGAAACCAGGCCTTGAATTAAAGATGCTTCTTTCCCATGATAAAAATCCCTCAAGCAGCTTTGTTGGGAATATAAAACAAATGTGAGGAAAACAGGATGATATGGTGACTGACAAGACTAAATGATAGCTATGTAATAAGGTCACAATGTACTGGATGGTGGCCAGACCTCATCAATCAAAAACTGCACAYACATATGTATGCATAGTAGATGGCAGAGGTGACCACAGCTGGACATGTACCCTTCCAGCAAAACCTGTAATTCAGCCCAAATTCTCAACCTAACTGTACAATATTGTAATAAAACTAGGGATAAGCTGTTTTTAGACATTGGTTTAAGTTTGCCCTAACCTGTAGCCATACCGATCAGGGTAGGATCTCCTACTATATTGGTGCACAAAATATGACAGCATCACCAGAGCATGGCAGTGCTATGCAAGGCTCACCTGTAAACCTCACCATAGGTCTATATTATCTTAGCAAGCACTAGGTTTCTCAATGGCAACCTGCTCCTGGAGATACTGCCTATCTTCAGCCTTACCATTTCCTTTTACAATATCACTGTTTTTAACCCTCCCCCTCTCATTTTCTCTCTCTAAATAGCTGCTGCCTCTACATGGTGCTGTCAAAGCTTAATGGTTATTTAAAGAGCTCCATGAAAATAATCACCCAAAAAGTGCACTAATGTGCTAAACTATTCCTCTGAACACCTGCAAACTGTTAGATTTTACAGGGCTAAMAAGTTTGCCTCAAAATAGGATTTGACATTTATATGAGCTGCATTAGCACACCTGTGGCAAGCTATCCACAAGGATGTCAGCGTGGCAGCTCTTGACATCCATGCTTTATGCCCAAAGCAGGTGAGCATCTGTGAGATTTAAGAGCAGAGGACAAGGGATAGGCAAAAACAAAATATTTCTTTAGTCTGGCAGACACCAAATAATGCACCGTGTAGGGATTTCCTCTGCAGAAGCATTTGCACAGCAAGTGCTGACATGGGGTGAGACTGAACAGACCTTTGATCCATCTTAACCCTGGCAAGTAGTCTGTGTCGCCACACACGCCTGTTTATTTTTCTCAGACACTTCAGGCTTTTTAGTGACTTGAGTAATTYGAAAGTGATTCAATAAGGAAATCAATCATTAGGCAAGGCTTCCACATCATAGCAGTAAGAGTGAATGCTTACCTCCTTAGTCAGCTCAGTTTGCTTAGGCCAGATAGCTCAAGTTAATTGCCTTCACCTTTGCTAAAATAAATGAGATGAGCCACCCTCTCCAGAAGCACTTTTTCCATTGATAAGAGGGAGCTCCGGGTCTCCTGGAAACACACCTGGGCTCCAGATGCTGCAGTGAAGTGAGATGGATCACACCTACAGCCCAACYGCAGTACATACTCCAGGGGATGGCTTTAATTGCTTCCTACTGGAGTAACAGCTACCATCAAGGAACTCAGCTAATCAGTGGAAGGCTATTTCTTATCTTTAAAGTTGCATATTTTTTCTCAGAAGTTGTTTAAATTAGTCACTAGAGATATAATGGGCGATACTGTAAGTCTGAGGGAAGGGGACCAACTGAAGTCCAGGACTTGCTACTAGCTCCACATTACAGCACACAAGGACAGTCTGTTTCCCAAACACGGTTAATAAGAGGCCCTTGTTTTGAGGTTCTTTCTGCCTGGGATGGACCTTTCAGTCCACACGGAGTATTGCACTGATCAAGCTGATTTTGTAAAGGTGAAACTTGGTCCACAAGGACTGATAGATTCTCCCAGCTGCATTTCAGCAGGTTTGCTCCCAGTTCACAAATAAACTGAGTTTTGAGATGGAAATACATATATTGTTGTTTGATGATCAGTTTCTGCAACACAAGTAATAGGCAAATGCCTGTTCCTAGGTATGTGGCTTTCTTCCCCTCTGGGTCTTCTGCATCCTTCCAGAACACTTCACCTTGTTTGTATCCATGGCCCTTCATCCACCTTAACATCATCTGCCCAAGCTAACTCATTGATCACTGCCCTGCTGGACAATTTCAGCTTTATAACAACACGTTTCAGTTCTCAATTGCAGTCCAGGGTCCAGCAATTAGTTACATTAATTATTCTTCCACTCCCTACAAGCAAAGCAAATCTTCTCAACCTCGTGATGGCCCTGCAGTGCCTTGCAGGCTCACCAAGCGAAGTGTCAGTCTTGGTCTTTGCCTCCCACATGGTCACCCACACAGAGCCACTTTTAACATTGTGAGATACGAGAAGCAATAATTGATTGAAACCCTGGCAAACTTGCTCTTGTCTCTGAACTGCGTATGTCAGAGCAACCTTTCCCTTCCTCCACCGTTCTGCTGTAATTAACTGACCTTGTCTGGGTGCCTGTCAATTGCAAGATAGATCCAAAATTATCTAAATCCTATCTGAATAGCAGAAATTGAGCTTAAAGTCCGGACATCACTGTTTTTACCCAGACATTTGTGCAAAGCTCCCCACTGCAGTCAGCAAATGATCTCAGACCTTCAATCTTGGTTTATTACATTTTTTCACTAAAAGTACTGCATTCAACATCTGTAGTTTAAGCTTTTAATACATTTTTCCTCCTGTACTCTCTTCCTCCCCTGTCATATCCCTCTTTTTGGAGCTTTTTATTTTTACYATGTAGTCCAATAAGTCAGAGTTGATTCCTTCATCTCTTTTCCAGATCCAACATGGAGACATCACTGCACTCCTAACCTCGGGTCCAGCCAGAATACCTCTCTATGGATGGCACCCGTCTTCAATGGAGCAAATTATCTAGTTAACTTAGACACTGAGACTGCCTAGTTCCCAATTCAGTACTGTTTATGATCACTCATGCAAGATTCTACATCATCTTGGCTCCATGATATTTAGTAGTTTTATTCTGCAGTTGTCTGAGAAATGAAAATATGACAATAAGTTACCAGGTGAAAAAATAAGAGTGAATATATGTGAATATCTTTTAGAGCTATACATGAACTTTTTGCTGGAAATGAATTCTTCCACAAGCAATGCATCTATTGCTTGTACATCAACAGCATCAACAGGAAGGCTCATGCTGAATCAAGCCTTCAATGAGAGGCTTCACACAGTGCCAGATTTTTTGTGCAGATATCTACATGCACTTCTAGGTTGCAGTTTCCCAGTAATGGAAGATACTACATACTCAATAGATATTTTATTTTAGAAGGGCTCAGACATATTGGGCTGCATCTGCTGGTTTATTTTTGGAAAGACGAGCTAAGATAGATTTGCTTAGAAGCAGCACAAAGAATTGTGAACTTTCAAACTGCAGAATATTTCAATTTCTTTGTATGAACCCTGACAGTGTTATTTCAAATAAATTACTTGTTGTAAAACTCATGTCGACCTCTCCTCCCCAAAGGCAAAAATCCTAAAGTCGTGCAGTGGTGTGCAAGGTCTTATCTTAAACCAATCTAAGCCTTGAGGAAATAGAGAATTAAGGCTGACACCCACTTGTATTTCCATCTTCACCTCAGAGTACACTGACGATATTTGTACCTAGCTTGAGTTACAACACTGGTCATATTAAGAATGGCTTGACTGCTCCAAATGCAACAAACATATGTACATCTAGAAAGAATTAGTTCAGTGCAWAATAGATGGGTTATTCTGTCTCAGCAGGTTAGCACGGGGCAGAAAAGGTCAGGACCAAGTCTCACCAAAATTGGAGCTAGAAGTCTAATTCTTAAACTTCAGTCTTGCAGCAGCTTACATATGTGCTTGACTTTAAAGGCTCCAAATAAAGCACTTAATATATTAGAGTATTTTGAAACACTGTAGCTGGACAGCCCTTTGAAAATTCAAGTAGTAGCTTTACCAGTTTGTTACATAATACAGCCTTTTCTTAAGAAAAAAAACATATTTGAGTGCAAGCACATTTGCTGATATAAGCTGTCCTTGATTTGAACTTAACTTTGCTTATTCAAGAGATTAAGCCCTGTTGCCTATTTGCAAAAAATCTATATTGCTAAAGCAACGATAAAGACTGCCTTCCTTTTCTGCCCTGTTCTTTCAATCCATCTCTGCTCTGGCCAGGTATTTCTCACGGGGAAAAGGGAAATCTAGCCAGCTTCTGAAAATGCCTGCTTGGTTTTCAAGGTTTSCAAAGTGTTTTGGAGACAGAATGAGGTGGAGTGAGAAAACTACCATTTATTCTTCTCTGAAAATACAATAGAATGAGTGGGTGTAGAAAGACAAGTGGCTATAGGGCTATTCTCACATACATCTCTGAATATATCTCACACTGAAGAAAGGTAAAAGGCCATAGAAAAGATGCCTGAATTTCAGCATCTGTGGGACTGATGAAGATAACATTGTTTTGGCAGCAGAATAAGGCTAAGGTGACTCAAATAGCCATCCCATTCAGCATAATAAGTTAATCTTTAATGTCTGAGCTGGTAGAAAATCAGTTACGCTTCAAGCTGAACTGACCTAATTAATTTTTGTTTTATAATGCTACTGAATCAGCTTGCACGAAGGATACTCTTCCTCCTCCTGCATGAATAAATCAGAACTTACATATGTAGAGTCAAATATACCTTATCCTATCTTGCCACCCTCCCAATGCTCAAATCCCGGGAGTGCAAATACAAGAGATGGACAGCTACCCACACTTGCCTCAACGGAACTGCTCCATGGAGTTGGCAGCTTGCAAACCCAGGGCTTTCCAGCACTACAAGCTGGTAAGAGGACTCCAGAGCAGTTTTGGCCCCAGAAGCTACACATCAGGTGGACAGCTTCTTTGCAGGGGAAAGAGGTCTCTAGCCCCATCTTTTGGTTAAACCGAATTTCACATGATTTTTCTCCCTCCCAGTTCATGACAGCAATAATTTGGACCTGCCCTGCAATACCATGTAGGCAAACCGCATTGGGAGGCTGAGCTAACCCCCGTATTGCACTCAATGGTATTTTCCAGGGCTGTGCTTAAGTAGGTTTCTGCACAGATGACTCTGAACTGTTGGGACGATTCATTAGTGAAGTGTAACATAGACCAAACTCTTTGCTGCTGTCTTCCAGAACAAAGTGAGATCTTTCCTAGCCAGCTACTCCCTGGAGCTTAAAGTGTCTACGCTTAGTGTAGCTTATTTACCAACATAACGCCAGTGCAACACCAGCTGTGAATGCAACTAGCTGCAGCCTAAGAAGTTCCTCATACTGGCACAACATATGGGAACAAGCTATAGCAATAAAACTGTTTTATGGCATATTGGTGCATATACCACTTTGCTATATAGGCACTATTAGCAGGACAAATTGTGCAAGATGCAGTTTAGTGCCCAGATGGTACCATCATTATTAAGTTCTCATTAGCTGTGCTTCAGAGCACGGCAGACTGAAGGAGAGGTGCGACATGGTGTGCAGCAGGTACAGCACCAAATCCCCCATGCAGAAGGCTGAAAGCTGGATTTAGTGMTCTGTGCTAGGGGGAGGTTCAGGGCCAGGTTCAAGGGCCAGTTTAGCTGGTCTCAGGGAAAAGCCAGGCTTGGACCATGCTCAGGTYTGGCTCCAGCAAGGAAGGTGGGTTGGAGGCAGCCAATGTTGTTGGCCCTGTTTGTAGGTAGGACACAATGAGCCGAGGCTGAGGTGGTAGGAAGAGCAGTAGGAAAGGATTACTGCTTGCCTACATCCATCTCAGTACCCTTTGTGGAGGGTAAGCCCAGAAAGGATTAAGGTAGCATGAAGGGGCAAGATGACTTCTCCTACAGGGTTTGAAATGTGTCCATGAAAGCACCATGATGCTGCCAGGCATGTGCAGGATTAGCTTATCAGGGCAGGGGCAACCTCCTCCCTGGGATGCAGCAGCCAAGCAGATGCCTGAGAACAAAAAAAGACCAAAAAAAAAAAAAAAAATCTTTCTGACACTGGATGGCTCAGAAGGGCTTTCCTGGCCAGGCTCAAAATGAAGCCAGTGGGTCACAATGTGACCAGCTAGAAGCATAAAAAGGAAAAATAAGGAAACCATTCCTGTCAGAAGAGAGAACAGCGGGCAGCTCTTGTTCCTGCTGCTTTTAATAACGCATTGAGATAGCTAACAAATCTACCATTTCACACTACTAATTGCAGGCATGTTTGCCACCTCCCCAGGGCATTTCTCACAGTATCCTGACATGTTATTTCCCTCACCCCATCACCCCACTTTTTTCTCCCTCCATTTCTATGAGTATTTAAAAAAAAAAAAAGAAAAAAAGAAAAAAAAGATGAGTCACTCAGAACTAAAAACAGCCACAGTCCTAAAGGCTTAAATATTGGCACAGTATCCACTGTCCTCCCATCAAGGAGGCAAAGTACTGGTATGAAAAAATGTATATAACAAAAGAGTTGCACAATAGCTTTTTTTCCATATTAAAAATATATACTTCTGCATTTACATATSGAGCAAAAACTCCTCGTTCTGCAATAAACTCTTGAAGCTCAAATATTGCTTRACAAAAAAACCRCTCCCCCGGGTTCTCAAGATTTCACCMTCTCTCCTTAAAAATGTACCACCTTATCAAAATTCCTAAGCATCACTGAACACAGCAGATTTGCAGCCACTGCCTGCTTATCACCTGGAGTTAGACTGTGCTACCAGCTTTTGATTTAGTGAAGACAAACAGTAAAAGGGTAAAAAAAAATCATTTCAAAGAACTATGGTGCTGATTTAATATTTTGGGGAACAGAAGTGAAAGGGGACACGGAAATGCAATCAGAATATTGCAGAGTTTGATTTGTCTTTGTCATCTTYAAGGACATAAAAGAGTAAAGGAGAAATCAAAGGAAGAAAATCAGTATACAGGCAATTTTATTGGCTGGGCAAAAAATATACTGAAGACTACTCGTGGCCTCACCCTAATTTGTTAATGTACATGTCCCAGACTAATAACTAGATAGGGCTGCTGCATTCAGCAGATAAAAGCAGACAAAAACTGGCAAAGCCTCACACAGTCAATGTTCAATTATTCTAGGCTAGGAAATGGCTTTTCTCTGGCCAGCTGAGACTGAAAGAGCTCAAACCTCCTTGTAATTCCTGCACTATGCCCCTAAGATCTTGTCAAAACTAAACGTAGTGATTTGGGGGCATGATTTGATCCGTTACATCTTACAATGTGCATGTGTAACTGTTTTAGGAAAAAAGCCAGTATATCAATTAAATGCTGATATAAAGTCCCATTGGAGCCAACAGGAAAATTGCCAATGACTGTACCAGAGCTTCGAGGAAAAGCTGAAAGAAAAGCCACAAAGGAAGGATGAGCAGTGATAAAGTGTCTGAGAAGAGCAGCAGGCTTTCCAAGGGGAAATCGGCAGGTTTTGAAGAGAAAAACTACWCTTTTGGTTCACACCAATTCCTCATAGGGCTCTTAGGGCATTATTCCACTGGCCAGGCAACCCAGCTGCTGGACATAAAAGAGGTGGCATCTAGTGGAGAGTCATTACAGAATGACAGAATCTTAAAGGTTGGAAGGGACCGCTAGAGATCATCTAGTCCAACCTTCCTGCTCAAGCAGGCATTAGGACCCTGGCAGTGAATAAGTCTTTTTAGGGGCTCCTGACTCCAGCCTCATGGCCAGTAAGTGAATACACTGCAAGAGACCCTGCAGTTGGTTCCTGCATGCAGCAGCTCGTCACTTGGACCCTAGTGTTTCCAAAGGAGCTTCAAACAGTTTATATCCCTGGATCCAGCTGCAGGGGTGGGAACAAACACGCAAATATGAGCATCACTGGTTCTGAGAGAACACTGGTTACACTGAAGGAAATCCATCCTTACAGTTAGGCTCCCACTTCACGATTCACGAAAGATGGTAATCTTTCTCTGCAGAAGACCTGAAAACTTAGGGAAGTAGGAAGGAGTAGAGCAGCATAATTTAAAGTGCTTGCTTCATCTCTGCCATAGCCCTACTTAAAATGAAGAGCTTTACAGTAGTGTGGGATTGGCACAACTGAGGAAGAATTGGGTCTCAACCACTAGATGTGCTTAGTGGTCTGTGTTGCTGTAAAAAAAAAAAAATGCTTAATCATAAGAGGCCAATAGACTGCATTTATTTCTTGGATTGAATTTGAGAAGCCAAGCAGTGATTTGAAATGTGCTCACTACAAAAGTCTACCCAATGAATTTTAAACACCGCGCTGGATATCCAGCCTGAGGAGTGGTAGCAGATGGAAGCCCCAGATAACGGATTTATCAGTGCCACACACTTACTGAGCCGCTGCAAGTTCCCTCTTTCTAAAGCAGCCTGAAGAAAACAGTTCTCATGCAGCCTGAGAACAGAAAACCACTGGTTCTCACCAGTTTGAAGATAAAGTTTATAGTTTTCAACAGCATGACTCTAATATGCGGCTATAAAGAGTCATGCTTAGTTGGAAAAAAAACGGTACAGATTAGGCAGAACTACCATACAAATACTTGCTGCTGAGGACAACAGTGGGGGAAACTGAGGCTAAGTCTTGCCACAACTGAACTAAAAAGGTTTTATTTTTAAAGTGTGCAGTATTCCCCAGATTCAGTGTTCACACAAGAAATCCCTCCATCTGTGAACACAACTTTGATATTTATCAAATTTGATAGAAGAAAATCATGCATTTTCTTAGTTTTCCTTTTTCCCCCCCACTCTTATCCCCAAAAGGATACACAACGTACATTCCACACACACAAAACTGAAGCACACTGATCTTTCAAAGAAAAATTCCATGAATTTTTGAAGAAATTGGGAAGTATTGTGGATAAAGCTTCAAATAAGAAATTGAGCTGCTGTCTTACTGATTTTAGCAATATTGACACATGCTGCTCATGCCCATGTAGAACACCTTTTAACCATAAAAGTCCAAGTTATTTGAGAGGGTATTTATGAGAAAGCTGATGTTAAGCCTCTTCTACAAAAAGCTGAGCAACAGTGAGATCCCCATCACACCAAAATTCACATTAAATGGTGTTTATGTTCCTCCTCATTTTGGATAACTACAGTTCTTTTATGTGCTGGATTCACTCTGAGCTTCCACCTCCCAGTTACTCAGTCGTGCTGGGATCCTGCAGCTTGAACCTTAAGAGAGCTTATTGGAAAAGGAATAGGAGTCAGAGCTGTAACTGCTGAGCTAAAACAGCTTGTTCTGAGCTCAAAGCAGCATAACCTTTTCACTTGACCACAGAAGTCTTAAGCTAGTTAACAGACTCATGCAGATACCTTTCCCTTTTACAACATGTACCTTGAAGGGTGATTATGTCAGCTCCATGCTTTGAACCAAAATATGATTATAAACTACTTGCTCAGCTGCCTAAGTCATACTACTTTTGATTCCCCGTGCAGTTTCTTTGTGGAAACATCTGTACCCTTCAGTCTTATTGTACTGTCTCTTCTTTCTGGGTGATGCTGGCTCTGTTCCTTCCCATGGTAAAAACACTGCATGTCTCAGGGATCCCAGAGCAMTTCTGTTTGCTGCAATGCAATGGGAACATCACCTCCTGGGTAGCAAAATAAAAAGAAGCAGTTGTTCCCAGRCCAGCTACGAAAGAGATGCAAACCAAAAAAAAATGTCACGAAATGCAAGCCTGGCTTCTTGCTCTGTCCATTATGGTTATTTACTCTTGCCTTCATTCAGTCACCATRAATCTCCGCAGAAAGGGCTTAGTTAAAACATTAGATTGGGATTATTGTACGTGAGATTCTTTTTAGCACTTATAAATGTGACAAGCTCTGAAATTGTTTCCACAAAAACAAAACAAAAAAAAAACAGTGCTTTTACTGAAATATTCCATAGTTTCCTAATTACTCTGCTACATTAGTGACTGAGTGGTTGATAATAACAATTAAAGGAACATTCTGTGTTCTGCTCTCTCATGCCTCCAAACTTACATTCTTTGGGGACTCATTTTAACAGCAGCTGCAAAGGAAGACTTGAATGAAATTAGACTGATTTCAGAGACTGTGGAGTACTTTAACAGAGGGAGTAATCTCAAAGTGTACAGTGCTGTCTCCCTGTTGCTTGTGCTTTACTACTGCCATGAATAATTAGGAAGCTAAAACTGACCAGCTACCCAGTGAAGCATCCTTGACACAAAACACCCAATAGCCTTTAAGACATAGGGAATGCATATTCTCTTAAAAGCACCCACCAAAGACCTTACCACTATTCCATACCTACATCAATGCATTTGAGATCACTTAAAAATTCTGAAGACAACTTAGATTCAGCCTTCAAAGTTGTTATTTCAGCTTTGGAAAGACAGACATGCTTATCTGGACAACRCTTAAATGTCTTCTACCATGGCAAGAATGCTTAATCACCTCCTAGGGAGTTAGAGCTAAATTAACTCCTCCCATGCTGTTTAACATTAGAGGATATTCTCCTTAAATCCTAGTCAGCATTAAGCAGCAATAAAAAGGACTGCCAACTTCTGTAAAGGCATTCTATGAAAACGTACATTAATATGAAGAGTATGGCTCAGCAGGAAGTTATGTATAGATACACTGAGGAAAATGACTTCTCCTGCAGTTGAGACAGTGCAAAAACCCACTGCTAGCTAATAAATACCCTATGCCTTCTCCGGAGGTTGCTTTTTATTAATAACAGTAGAAAAACATAGTAAGCAGGTGTTTAAGATGTGCAAATCTGTCCCCACAAGCTCCTTTTGATCACAGTGACCCCAATGATTCTTGCATTTAACACCCCAGTCCCCTACCTCCTGATGTTTTGAAGTATTAACCACTGGAGATATGGGATTAAAATATGGAAAGTTTTCTACTTTGACTTCTGGCCAAAACCATTAAAATATTCTCTGCACTGTCACAGCTCATGCCACCTCCCGGGGGAATTGATTTAAAAGTAAATTACATCTAAGTGTTGGATGAAAAGAACTTCATTATCTAATTCTTCCTACACCAGCATTTCTTTAAATTGCTTACCAGCGACAGAAGACAATTAGTCTCGTGTTTGAAATGAGAAGTAATAAGTATCTGTCATTCCCATTAACCATGATTATGTTCTTGATATGCAAATATAGTTGTTTTCTAAGGCAGTTGGTAGATACAGCAACCATATTCACATGGGGCCAAGTGTTGGCTCTACTTTGGCCACCTCTGGGGACACTCTGCTGTCATGGACTCTGGAGGCTGTTGACTGGACTGTCTTGCTCTACAGCCTGCACACTGAAAAATGCCTTCCCTTTGAAATAACAGCACCAGGCACAGAAACCTGTTCTCTCCATATTACCTCCACATTACAAACTCTCCACATGAAATGCAAAAAAAACCCAAGTTCTTTTAAATTGTAATACTGTGCATGTGTATTCTCTCTAGGACAAGCATCTTTGGAACCCAAGTCAAATCTAAACACCTGATTCTGCACCTTGAACATCTGTATGCATCTGAGGAGCATAGAGATCAGTTATAGGCTGCATGATCTTGCAGCAACCTTTTAGTTACATGTCTTCCTGCCCACTTCTCCATTCCTCTCTTCTGCATTCAGTCTCACAAGGTTACTGCCTCCTTAGAAATCATTCTTCAGAGGTTGGTATTTTATGAGGTCTAGAAGAGACTTTGCTGAATTGATGACATACATAACACTGTGGACAGTTATTAAACATGAACACTGTAAAACTAGTAGAGAATCAGGAGAAATACAGTGCTCAAACAACTGTAAAGCAAACTAAAGAAWTGCAATATCAGCTGGGGGATACAACTAGGAATCCAAAGATATTTATTTTTGGCTCACCCAAATATACACAGGAAGCTTCTGCAAAGTGATTAGTGCTCATTAAACAAAGCACTTAAGAATGAACTTAAAGTGATTTACCTAATAGGGCTAAAATTGCTTGTGCCTACAATTACTTTGTCAGAACAGTGCCACATTTATCTGTACCTTCCTTAAATCAAAAATGCTAATATTTAGGAGATTGCAAGACTAAGTTCTTTGGTGCTCATRCCACCTTTACAGATACTGCAGAGGTCAGGGCTCTGGAAGGCCCATGAGAACAAGGCAGAATCAGTACAGACAGCAGCTGTGACTTGGTAGCTTTGCCACAGGTACTACATGAACCCAGTTTGGGGGTGGATTTTCTTCATTCTGAAGTGCAAGATGAACTCCCTCTAACAAATCACAGCCCACATCAAGGCCAGAATGTAGATTTTCCCTTCACACAGCTGTGGGCTGTGCCTTCAGTGTCAGTGTGCTTTGAAGGTTACACAGAAGGTTGAGCGGCATCCAACTCAGAGTCTGATTTCTTCTAAATGCTACAAGATGTTGAGAAAGTAGCTATCATTAGCTTCACTATCTGCAAGAGGCAGAAATACTCCTTGAGCAAGGAAGTGAGTTAGGCATTCACCGCCCATACTCTAAATATATGAACTATTAGACTTGTCCTCTAAAACAGCTGCATGCAGTTGAGAGTAGAAAACAGAACTAAGAAATGCATTCCCCTTTGCTTCTCTGCTTGAAGATCCAAAATTAAGTTTACTGCTTAAGTGTAAATACCAATTTCTTTGTTTGTTAACCAGTTTCCCTAAGAAAACATGGTTTATGCGACTACTCTGTTAACAACCCCCAGAATAAAAGGAAGGATGTCTTAATATTTTAAGCTTTTTCAGACTTCATAGAAATAATAGCTCAGAGAGCTGCAACTCCGGTTGCAATAACTGGAAGGTTGTGGAGATGAATACTAGAAAAGAGAGATTTAGCAGAGAGTAAAAAAGCTCAGTGCCTTTTAAAAGGCTATAAGTTTGATCCAGGGAGAGATCAACCTTCTCCATCACTACTTCCTCCACAAACAGCACATGTGTTCTTGACGCTCCCGTGTATGGCAGCAGCTATGCTTTTCTCTGGACCACAGTAGACCCTGTTTGTTGTTAGATGTTCAGATGATTTTCCAAAGATGGTGCTTAATGGGTTCCTTTTAGAGCACCAGGGCTCCTGATACCTATTCCTAGCCAAAATGGAGTGACATAATCACTACAGTTTTTAAACGAAAATGTGCAAGGGAAACACCTATGAACTCAATGCATTTCATGATCTGCGTGCAGCTTGGTGACAATGGTGCTTTAGAGGGTGGTGGAGGACATGAGGTTCTGGCCAACTCGGCAGTGTGTCAAGCTGCCTAATGATAAACAAATACCATAAGGCTGCCAGGTATGTGATGTGTTGTCCCTTCTAATRCTTTGAGGGGTAAAAAGGACAAAGAAATAGTACCTAACATGCATGAAAGRGCCTGATTATAATTCAGATGTAACCTAAAGCTACAGATCAGTCGAAAAAGGTATCAAGCATGTTAGCAAACAAAAATGACCTCAGGTGGATCTAGAGTAAGAAGTCAGCCAGCAAAATCCATACTTTTGCTCCCAAATGATTCCAGAGATGACTCATGATGTWATCCACTCCAGCAGCCTGAAGTAATTAGATTTGAGACCCAGAGGAGCTATGATGGGGTGAGCATAACTCCAAAGAGAGATAGAAACTGTAGGTCACTGCTTTAGTTTAGTATTACTGTATCTTTTTGAATATTTGTATCTCTAAAATGTTTCATGTATCTCTAAAATGTTTCCTTTTCTGCAGTACTTAAATCTAGACTAATTATGATTCTTTATTTGGACTGTTAAGATTTCCATTATGGTAACAACAAATTCTTAATCATCTATATAAACAAGCAGTCCTATACAGCTAGACTTCCTTTTGGACCATAAAGATTCTTGATGTAATATCCCAAGAAACACCAGTATCTGCAGAAAACTTTACCATCTGGAAGAACACAGCTCCAGCCCAAGGGTGTCCCCCCCCCCCCCAAAAAAAAAGGGCATCTTTTACATGTATCTAGCCTCTGTCTTGTTTAGACTTGACTTTTCATTTAAATCCATTTCAAAATAGTTTATTTTTTTAATGCAGATGCAACTGTTTAAAAGTTCTCATTTCAAGAACCAGATGAGATCTTTTAGTGCCATATATAAAACTAGCTCAGTTTAAAGGAACRATATTTTTCCTTGACTTTTGCACGGTGTAAACTTCTAAAACATACTGCCTGCCCTGAAGACAAGTAATAGATCTTGTTAGCCAGAGCAGATCTTACCATAACAATAGTATTAAACCCTGCTTAGACTTTCTGAAAGCTAGTACTACCTCCTGTTTAGATTTAATGAATGCCAGAATAAGAAACACTTTACAGAGCTTTAAGGAAAACAACCCATTTATATCATCCACCTTCCTGGAACCTTGGTCACACTAATCAACACTCACTTATGTACATGCAGAGTCATAAATAGGCATCTAAATTACCAACTGGCTAGCAACAGATTAGGCCCAAGTTATGATGATGGATCAAGACAACAGATCTATTGTACTGCATCTGGCAGCCAGATAAACAGTAGCAAGACTCAGTTTCTGGAGTTCTGGTTGTTTTTAGGGGGGCTTTAACCACGGGAGTTCACAGAGACAATCTGATATGCAAAGCTCAAAGAATAAAACTAATGTAAACTGCATTTATGAGATTAATCAGCAGAAATGAGTCTACACTGTCAGAGGACAGAATCTTAATTTGCAGCCTCCCAGATTTTTGGAAATGGGCTATTTTACGGTCTAAGGACTCAAATGCAACTGTAAGTTGAGTAGCATGTAGAAACAGTTTAAAGCACAGTTACATACTAAAGCCAAACTTATCACCATTTAGACAGTTCACAGAAGGATTTCATGGCACAATACAGCCTTTTTCCTAGCCACCTTCAGCATTCGAGTCACCAACAGTAGAGATTATCCGTACTGAAGTATATCAGGTTATATCAGGTAGCGTAAAGGTTATCTCTGCAAAATCTTATTGATAAAGTCAACTTCTAAGGTCAAGTGAATTGTGACTTCCTCTTTGTTAGAGCCTTGAACAAGTCACATGAGACTGAATGCTCCTTCATGATCTTCTGTGAGAACAATATTCAAGTTATATTCCATGCAGTGTGCTTTAGAGAACAGGCTTTTTACCTCTCTTCTTAGCAAGCCTGGAACAACTGTTCCTCACCAAGACAAAGCATTTATTGAACACTTACCACGCCCAGAGATTAAGTTACTGGACTTGTACTGGGTTGTCTGGATTGCCTGCATCTGGTAGCTCAACTAGTTTTGTGTGTATATTTCAGAGTACCATCTGTAGCTGTATCACTCTAGCAGATGCTCAGCTCTGGACTCTTAATTCTGCTGGCTCCTGTCCTAGTTAGACACAAGAATTTTGCTCCCTGGACTTACTCTAGTTGAATGATTAGCCCCACAGCTTGTGGCACATGGCTSACATTCAATCTATTAGTTCTAATATGCTCCTGATCCTCACTGCAGATAAGCACTGGCAAGCTGTCTTGATTTCAGGGCCTGTTCCACTTAGTCCCTGAAAATTATCCCATATTTATACTAAGATCRCTGCTTTAATCTTCTAGCTGTATCATGTTCTTTTGTGTACCCTTCTTTCCCTCAAAAGGTCCTGTGCTAAGCAGAGAGCTCTAATGAGGCAGGATGATCAATGCTAGTTTTCCACCAGGACTCGTTTTCAGTCTTTCACAGTACCTGAAGCTCAAGAACGTGTTGGACTGAAGGAYAGCGACGCCAGCAAGCTCATGAGAGCAGTCCCTGCACTGCTAGAGGTCAGGTTCGAGGTAGAGCTTAGCACCAMACAGTATTTGTGAGCAAGACAGATGTTTTAGCTGGTCTCTGCCCTGAATCTAAATGTTGATTTCTGTGACAATATAGGTTTGGCAACAAAAAATAAAGGCTTTGGACATTTGAAAGTTAGTATGAAAGATTCACCTGTAAAAGCATGAAAAAAAAACTCAATCTCAGCAGGTCTGCAGAAACATGCTACTGTACATGACCCAAAATGATAGCACCRTGACCTGGCTGGCACATGGATGACAGCTAATTTAGGTCTAGGATAACTCTGAAAAAGCACACATTTCTCAGACAGGTTTTAGCCTTCTAGGACTGTAGCTTAGGCCTAGAGGAGGAGGGAGAAGTAGGCAAAGATTACTATTAATGATACCCATGGACAGGGCCGTGGCTGGAGAAACATGAATTGTATAGAGATGAATTATGAAGCTTTTGTGCAGAAAAAAACAGCCAATGTGGGTCAAACTAGGAAAACTGAAGATGATTATGGATTGTTTTATCAAAATGCAAAGGGAGAGCAACTAAAATAACACCAGGACTGTCACAAATACACACAATTTGTTCAGTAAGTGGGAAAGCTCATGACTGGATCAAGTCTCATGCTGGCAGGCCTGCAAATTGCCTGCTCCTTTTTGGRCTCAGTCACATAGTCTTTTCCACACCTTAGCTCCACATACACTTCCAAACCCTTAAGGTAATATGTATAATGGAATTGTAGATTGGCCCAGGAGTGTTAGACCTTCAGCTGTCATCACAACCCAAGAGAAGCTACAGTTGGAGCCAAGCAGAACAATGCAAACAGAACATAGCAATTTGGGAGGGGGGTTATTGCTGGCCAGGAAAATGCTTTAAGAGATCAGATCAAAAGAGGGATAGATATATAGGAAAGTGCTTAGCAGAGGAAATTTTTCACAACTCAGGTTCTCAAGTACACCACTACTGTGGGTCATGTTTTGATACTCACTGCAAGTTAGACCTAAAGCAGCAAAGGCTTTTAAAAAGATGAAAGTTCAAATTCATGAAAAACAGCTATAAGTGAGTATAACAAGACAAATCTCTTCCAGCTCTCAACTCAGATACACTGCTTACCCCAGGTATCTGGGCATTCTCTACAAGGGCACAGTGTCGAGCTGAGATGCAGCTCATTCYGCTGGCAGTTGTGCATTTGATTTTATCAGTTTAGTACTGCCTTGCTACCCTTCCAGAAACTGGGCATTCTTTTTCAGGGAGATGAAATGCACAGAGCAGACTTCATCTTCAAAGGATTCCCTTCAGTGATATATGCATAAAATCCTGCAGAATAACAGGGCTTGCTTGGAACCCTCTGTAACCCTTGATGAAAATGGTGCCACTTGGGTTTGCACTACTTCAACCAGTAATTCTGGAAAATCATAAACAGAAACAGCAGCATATAGCTCTGTCTTCAGCCCTGTAAAATTAAGGGTAAGGCATGCTAATCCTCTCTTTCACCTGAGCATAGTTCAAATCCTTAGCCCTCTGCGTGTTTGATTTTCCACTCCCAGACTTGAACCCGCTTTGGAAGCACAGTGAGTAATGCTCTTATCTCTGGGGSAGAGAGATGAAGGGAAGGCATCTAAAAGTCTAAGTCCCATTGATGTGAACACCTAAATCCATCAGGCAGCTTTGAAAGGAACTGAAGCCTGAACACCTCCTTACTCAGGTTTGGAGCACAGGCTGGCATCACAAGAGGATTGGTTCCCATCTCTGTGCTAGGCCATTCTGCCTCCCAGTTAATTAATTCTATTGATTTGTTTGTTTTTATCAGCCTTTCCACACTSGGTAGTTATTTAGGACTTACCCGGGTAATGCATTTTCCAGTTAAATTGATCTCACTTTATATCCTTTAATGCATTTATTTGAAATTCCCCTGCCAAATGTTTTAATGTTTTCAAGTGGAATGCTGATTCATATTATTTAAGAAATATCCCGCAAGAAGGAAAAAAACCCCTCTGTAGCAGAGTAACTAATAAAATGGGCTTTTTAAGCCTGATTAATGACGTGTGAGACTAAAGCACTTCCCTCAAACAAAATAAAGAAAACAACCCAGAAYATTACATCTAGTGGTACCTGCTGAGATTGAATCCAATCTGCTTCTGTAGGGCCATAATAAAACTCTTCTCTGCCTTCCTGCTCCTTTTCCAGAGCTATTCAGTGTGGTAACTAAATTTAGGTGAATGAATGCATCTATTTCCAGAGGTACATCGTGGTAGCTCTTCCAAAAACCTCTGTAACTTGACAACATAGAGCCAAGTCATTCCYAACAGCCAGACCGAGAGCAGATAGCTCTGTGCATGCTCTGCGGCATTGGCCTGTGATTGAATCGTTATGGGCTTAAATGATGAATTCTCTATTGCTCAGCAATAACTTACTCCTGGTGGTAGCTGCTGTGAGAAGCCTCCATGCATATTGAGCAGGAAAGCATTAAAAAGCCTTGAAATAACACAGGATAGCTTAGTGTGGGCTTTTGCTGGTGGGTTTCCTTAGCTTAAATGAGCATATCACAAGMTCATACATTACAAACCTACAGGGAGAAAGAAATTAAAGGAGAGGGGGGATTTTTATTCTCACATTGGTGCTAATAATAAAACAAAGATATTAAGCACTGTTGTCATGCCTCAGGGAGATGCCTTTCCACACCTCCTGTTTATATCCATCCTAATATACATGAATGAAGTGTTAGACTGCGTAGAGTTGAGCAAAGRTTAAACTGTCAGTAACAAAGTCACTTGATTGTAGATTAGTTGGAATTTTTTCCTTCAGACCCAAAGCATCCTTTCTGACAAAAAATACCAACTTTCCTTTGTCAGTCTTTATATCTCTTAAGCTGAAGACTGCCTGTCTGTTAATGAGCTGAAAAGCCCCAGCCAGTCCTGTATTCAGAGTGCTTGAACTCTGGACAAAACTAAATAGTTTTGGAAGTCACTGTGGGCAGCTGTCATCCACAATGACTTCTAGAGCTAGACCAAGCTGTCACTGTATACAGCAGCATGGGAAATAACTGATTAGAGGCAGTTTGCAGACTTGCCACTTCAAGCCTATTGCTCTGTGCTCAGTGGAAGGCAGTCTTACAGGGTGACTGACTTTCCCTCGCTTCATTTATTTGTGCTCCCTCTGGTTTTATGGACTGCTATTTTTTAAATGCGTTGATCCCGAAACAACATGTCAGGCTGATGTTAATTCCTTCCAGTCTTTTGACCCCTAGGTTCATATGGCCAAGTTGAAACAGCTTTGGATTTTAAAACAATATTAGGTCAGTGGCTGCAACAACACCTTCTGCTTGGAAGTGGTCACCTTCTCACTTTAAGAGACCACAATACAGCTTTTAAAACAGATACTGGTGTAGTTCCCTGGCTGTACCTTGCATGAAGCTAATTGAGGGGAGGAATATGCAAGATGACAAGATGGACAGCATGTCAGAACATTGAGGTCTGCAACAGCACCTTTCTACGAGCAGCACTGACTTCTGTCCCCAAGAAAGCAACATTAGAAGCAGCCTGTCCCCACACTGTACGGATCAACATGCATAAATAAATCCCATGAATAGAAGCTTTGTCAATCTACTTGACAAAGATCATAGCCTTTAGATAAGGAGTCCTGCCAAAAGCACCTTTCTATTCCTTTCCTCATCATTAAACTTGATAACTCAGTGATAGGCAGCTATTTGGTAAGATTAAGGCTTGCAGCAAAAGTAAAATTCACAATGACCACAGTACTTTCCTTCCTCCCTCCCTTTCTTACATAAAGGTTTTTTGGTTGAGTTTACAATAAAGTAAACAGCAATGATACTCAAATGTGTCTCCAGCGGAGAAAAATCTCAAATACATTTACAATGAAAACTATTGTTCAAAATTGCTGTTCAGGATCAAGGAAGATTCTTGTGTAAGGACCTGTGAACAGAAAGCAGTTATGCACAGCAGTTTTTTTTTCCATCAGATGGGATATCTTTTAAACACAAACATATTTGAGATTTTCATGACTAAATCTCCGTGGATCTTAGGCAGAGCGTGAGAGAGGAGGTAATTGTTCCAGTTCTGGCTGCAACTCAAACTAAGCCTGACATTTTGATGAGCTTCCTAAGCAGTAGTCAATTGGCAAGTCTTAGAAAAACATCCACTGGTAAGGGATGAGAAATCAGTTCAAATCTCAGATAAGTGCCTCAATCAATGAGTTTGAGTCACTAATGCACTGAGTATTTATAAATAAATACAGAATAAGTAGGAACAAGGGCACCTTGCTGCCAAATGATTAACAGTAGCAACTGGGATGCAGTGTAGACATACATAGCGTAGGTACTCATTTATCTAATTTTAGACATCTACAAAGTTGACTGGGGAGGGCAGACATCTGGTCTGCTTTGGAGGTCTGCCTTTGATTAAGTTGAGCTGTTACACAGAAAAGTCTTTTCCAGTGATAGCAATAAGGAAGCCAGGCATCAGACCTAGACAGTTGTCAACCAGTTGAAGCCACCTCCACAAATTAAAAGCTCCCTCCAGAGGAGTCTTCCAGTACAGAACTTAAAATTTTCAAAGTTTGATCTAAAGTGAACACCAAGGACACTCCTTTTTATCTTTGTGAAGAGATTTTCCTAAAGAGAACAGTCTCCTTGCTGTACAATCAGCTGCAGTTCATGCACCCATGAACTTCAAGGAGGTTTCACTAACTGCTTATCTCACTTGAGTCAGTTTTAGTGAAAACAGCAAGTGCAGTACATCAGTGCAGTGGCAGCTGCAGAGGTGGATGCAAGACCACGCTCAAAGCCCTTATGTCTGAAAGCTTTTCATGATGTGGGCAATCTTATCTTGCTGCAAATTCCCTAGAAGGAGGACCAAAGGCAACAGAGACCTTAAGCAGAAGCTCAAACACATGGAAATCAGCTCTTTAGCCAGGACTAATTCATGTCTATTGTCATTTTCCCGGAGCAAACAGCCTTAAAATTGTATTTGGGCATCAATCAGGGCAAATGGACCTCTCTGGAATAACACTACCTATTCCAAAGGAAGAACTTTCTCCTCTGAAGCCTCAGTGAGCATTATTAGTAAATATTTAAAATTGTTTGCTCTGCAGACCATTATTTCCTCATCTTTTCACATGATTTCCATTGCAAAATTGTAAGTGCCTATGGAATCCTTCCCTGTGCTGTACGTACTGCTACCAACTGGACAAAGATGTAACAAGAAGCGAGACTCAATCCCATAGGAATTCATGGAATGAGCCAGATGATGGGTACTTGCATATGAAGCAGTAGAGCACAGATCATCTCCTGATTCAGACATTAGGAGCCAAAAATCAAAACTGTCCATTATCATAAACATTCATCTTTAAGCAGAGGAGCCCTATCTGCTCCTCTGCCTCTCAAATCCAAGTTGTTAGTACAGATATAAGTTACGTGAGGGGGGAAAAAAAAGTAGATGAGGTTTTAATAGAGACAGAGGATTTAATCATTAACAGTTTTTGTGTTAGACTCTGAACTGCTGTGGAACATTACATTTGATCCAAATGAGGTATTGTTATGCATTAGCTAGAGAGAGCAAAAGCAGGAGAAAAAAATAGCCAGGGGCAAGTTTAGCATAGCTCTGCACCACAGCATCATCTTTGCAATTTGCAGAAACTAATACAATGATTTGATGCTGGCTTCTGAGTGCCTGCAATCTAACCACAGCACCAAGCTAGCTATGTGCAGCTACTGCTTCTTATATTGCAATATTAAGTCAAAGCATCTCTTCCTTGCTGATGGATCTGTACCTATTTACACGTGCAATGGCCTTTCCCCCCAAAAAAAAATTACAGTGCATCCTCAATCAATTTTATTTGCTTGAGATTTCCTGGGGAAAGTGGTCTGCCCACTGTTGATTATGCACAATTAAAAGTGATTGGCCCCCAAATTAAATGGAAATCTGCAGCCAAGCTAGGAAATAAAGGAATTTAAACCTAGCTTATTTCTATAGTTCTTTCAAATGACAAACACAAGTGAAAAGCCTGTTTTGGTTAAGTGCTTCATCCATACTGACGATGTGATCTACCTGACATGTTTTGACACATCCAGCCTCTCAACACCTCTCTGGAGTTACATGATACCAGCACCCATTCTATGCAAGTGCACAAATCTTACAGGCTTAAATTCCAAGACTGAYACAGGTCCACTAGCAGATATTTAAAAGGAATCAAAACTACCCATGGCCAAAAAGCCTGTCCTGACCACCCTTYCCAGGTGAGAGTCACTCAGGGAGTATCAAAGCCATTAGAATTGCTAGTCTTGCCTACTAGGCTATTTTTATAGACCACAGTTTACTTTAAAACCTGCTTTGTATAATCAATTTTTAATAAGACTATGCCTTGGATAAACTGCAAGAGATCAGAGCTACCACAGTCTCTAGAAGGTAACATTTGATATGACCTAGTTTACATTATGCTTACTTTGCACCAAGGGGTGAGAGTACAGTGTGTGCCCACCAGTGRCAATACTGCTTTTAATGCAAGAGGCAAAGAGCCAAGAACTACTGGTGCTGCAAACAAAGCACGTTACACCTCCCCAAATGAGTCTGCTGATTAGACTTAGCCCCCTTGCTACCACCTCTATGATATCTAGGCACACTTTGAGCAGTGTGGTTTAATATCCTTTTAATCATCCAGGACACTGAACTTAAGGACAGATGCTCAGCCAGTAAGCCAGCCCTAGAGATACTGCACAACAGCAGCTGCAGAAATGCTGGGTGTGTTTGGAGGTCTATTCACTCACAGAGTCACGGGCAGCAAACCCTTCTGCCTTTATTTGATGAGATCCTCTGGAAAGGCTTTTAATACCTCTGTGGAGTTTGAGAACTGGGAGCAGGGAACAAGATGCTTGTCTGTGCAGTATTTTGGACACATCAGCTTTTGTCAGGGCACTGACAAAAGGTTACCTGCACTTTGAGGTTATCTGCACATCTACACGCTCCCAAAATGTTGTTCAAGTTGATGCCTGTTAATACTCCTGTTAAGCTTTTCAGAATAAAATCCTTCCTAATTAATTTTAGAGTGCCTTTTCCATTATTCATTAGGGGGGAGAGAAAAAAAAAAGAAAAAAGAAATGGGTTAGTCTTTTGCAGCATCTTCCAGAATGCAGTTATTGAGGTTACTCTGATACAGTTCAAGTGTCTCCAGCTGCAGCTGTAAATTTCCACTTAGTTTTTCTGCCATCGCTCTCTCAGAGAAGGATGTGCTTTGGCTGCTAATCCTCTCCTGCACATTCTCCCTTGTGTGCAGCCCAGAGTGCATAGGCAGACAGCACATGCTTCCAAATGTACACACACAAAAAAAAGCACAAATCTTTCCTTACATACAATACAGACACTAATACACTCATATATATTTTTTCCACACCACGGCATAGCCTGGCATGTATTTACATATTTCCTTTGGGAGTAATCGGAAGGGAAAAGATGTTAAACACCCATTTGTGTATGTAACAACACATTCACTCAATATTAGATGTGTCTGAAGACAATGCTCTACTGCTCAGGAAGTCTTTTCAAGTAACAGGTGTTTTGTCAAGAGACAAGGCATTAGAAATGAATTAAAGACAGCAACAAGGAATGTTAGACTTTCAACATACAAAAATCAAGTTTTTTGACTAATTCCCTGAATTCCGATTTCCCTAATTCCTATTTAGGCAATTAACTAATTCCCATAGCTAAACAGGACAAAACTATCATCCTCCTTTCTGTTAAAAGCATTAATTGATCTGAGAATTAGACCTGATCTGAGAAAAGATCTGAGAAGTGCTCAATGTTTGCCAATGCAGAGAATATGGCGTTGGAGGTGGGAACAACATTTTTCTCAGTTTGTGTTCAGACACAAATCGGGCAAAGTGAAGATGATGGGGAGGAGATGAGCAATTCAGGAAAATACCTCTCCTGTCAAAGGGGAACAAAATGTTTTTGATATATTCAGCCATCTGACTCTAATCTATTGGTGGAAGAAACCCATCAAGAGAAATACAGGCTATGGCCATGAACAACATGACGCTATCTGCCTACTAAGTTAAATGTGATTTAAGGTAAGCTTTCTAGCTCACAGAAAATAAGAATGGAGGGGGGGAAAAGGTATTTGTTCACTCCTATGTCCATTTTATGCAGCAGCTTCCTCCTGCTTTCCCTTCATGAGGTTGGCAAAAGGATTTCTAGTTCAGTGGTCAGACCTTGAGCAACCTAAGGTCTGAAAGCCTTACGGTGTTTGTGCAAGGAAGAAAGTCTTGAATTTTCCTCTTATGCTGCTACCTGCAGCCTATTTACATGGGTCTCGCCATCTAAGTTATTTAAAGCAGCCAGGGTTGTTGTACCTACTGCAGATGTCCAAAATAGCCTGGAGTCAACACTCAAACTCCTCCAGCATTTCCCGGAGACAAGAGGACTAGTCAGTCACTAGGATCCTTCACTTGCCACGTAAGTATCAAAACTTCTCCCCTGAGGCTTCCTCATTTCCTACAAACATATAGTTTTCCATATAATCATGGAAGCAGGGCAGTTTCTTGACCTTGCCTCAACACCAGAAGGGATTTACTGAGCTACATACAGTTAAGGAGCTTCTTTGCAATGCTCAGTTACTCCATGGCTAAGCAAAACTCATTGAAATCCATACATTTTTTGACTGAACAAGAACAAAGGACTGCAGAATGTATTTAAAATAAAATTGTTTCTCTGCCATGGGCTAAAAAAATCCCCTTTCCCTTGGGCTTTGAGTTTGATTTCTATTTCAATAAAAGTAAATCAAAGTGGACAGATTAGTGTGTTTTGAAATGCAAATACTTTGAAAACATTAAAGGACAAATAACAAGGGTGTATGCTCTCATAGTTTATTTTTGGTTATTATTTTTTTATTTACCCTTTGTTCTTAAGAAATGATGTGTATCCTATGTGCTTGGTGGAAAATTTTGCTGSTCTGCAACAAAACAGCTGTAAGAAACACAGTGAATTTCCCTACCGCTGAACAAAGCAAAGCAACCACTTGAAATACTTATGTAATTTAAATCTTGATCCCAAGGTCCATCTTAAAGCCTCTGAAAGCCACCGGGTTGTTTTGGCTCAGCCTGAACATAAGTCAATATTAACAAGCTGTTTGTCAAGTGATACTCGGAAGCTGGGCTTTGAGAGCTTGTTCCTGATCTCACTTACAGAAGTGAAAAACATGAGAAGTGCTCGAGTCAGTGGGGTTACCTCACTGCATAAAGCAAACACAAGGCTTGAACTAGACTCAAAGATATATTTAGGAGCTGGGATGCCCATTCATAAAGGGKCATTGTAATTCTAAGCAAATTAGCAATGAACTACCAGCAATCAAAACACTTGCAGAGACTGCTTTGGACAAACAGACCAGCATTCAGTGGCAGCACATATGGACATTTATGACCTTCGTGAGCATTCACAAACAGTTTTCTATCAGTAAACATTTCAAGTGTTTTATTAGGATGTTTGTGCAAGGAAGAAACAGTCTTGAATATCCTTCATCAGCTACCTGCAGCCTATTAACACCAGAACAGGGGTCTTGCCACTTAGATTATTCAGTGTACCAGTCCTCGGCTTGGCTGTGATGTCAGCCTCCTAACCCACAGCTCATCTCCATCCTGCACCACAAAAGGTTCCCCACACATGAAGCAACCCCCTGAAGTCTTCCTCTTGACCATAACTGAACCAAACAGATTTCTTCCTAATTCAGAAAACCGAGAAAACAGAACTTAAGTTGTTTACTTAGGGATCACAAGAACTTACGAAAGCCAGGAAAGAGGGAAGAGAACCAGAAAGGCTTTCAGTGTGCTGAGCACCGAGGAACAAAGACCTTGCTAAATTCCTTAGACCATTCCGAGTTCCTCCCAAGATAATTTTATGCCAGCATTGGAGGGAGAACTCTAGGCCACAGCATCGCCCTGGCATGAAGCTTTTCCACACTTAAGAGATTTAGAGCCTGGCTTTGGGATCCAGTCTCATTTCGAAGAGAAATACTTTGTGAATTGCAAACCTAGTATAGAAGTTCAATTCAGCTTGAGGCTGTCGGGCAATGAAAGTTTGGTAGCATCTGCAGATATTCTGAGCAAGCTGACAGAGCAGCATTAGTGAGCTGTTCTAAGRGCTTATTTCACAGGATAACTGAAATCCTTCAGAGATGATAGCAACCAGTTTTGTGCACAGATCAAAGATTAGTATCTCTGGATTCAGGTCTAAAGTCACAGGGAAGCAACCTTGCTGTGTTCAGTTGCCCAAAGTTGGCATGTTCTGTTACTGGAAACGGCGTAAACCGCAAACAAACAAGTATCCAGCAAGTAACAGGAGGCATTGCTGTCTGGTGATAAGGTATATTAGATCTCCCTATGCCCTGTGCCTGGGACAGGTAAAGACTCTTGCTTCTCATGCTATCTATAGTTGCTAGGCAAGCACAGAAAAGAACAGTCTTTAGTGGGTTATATCAGAGAATAATTTGGTCCACTTAGCCTAAGTAAATGTTGACATTGCTTAGCTGCTCTCAGTGCACACCCTAGCTGTTTGATCCTACCCTACTGTTTGATCCTAAAGATAATGCCAATCAGCAGCCTTACGTTTAATAGTCATGATTACTGCATATTTCTTTCATAAATCATAAAAGCAGTGGACAATATTTACAGCTGGCCAGTCTGTCTTCCAGGAATTACCTTCTATGAAATCTAGCAATTTAGTGATATAYGATGAAGACTTTAATTGCTCTCCACAAGTCCCTATATTAACATATTGGTACCACCTTCAGAGCTGTGAACTTCAGTCTAATAGGAAACAGTCCTTTAGCCGATTCTTAAAATGATCATGAGCCTTAAAGAGGCTCAATGGCAAGAAGTGAACACTTTCAATAGATTGAAACAAGGGGGCACAAACATGCTGGCCAAGGCATGCTACCTAGCCAGCCACCTTGTTCACAAGCCCAAAACCAGACTCAAGGGATATGCAGGCATTGATTTCAGGACCACTAAATGCTCAAGTGTCTTTGCAATCTRTCACTTATATTTTAGCTAGATACAGACCAGCATTTAAATGTTAAGGCTTCAAGGCTTCTGTGACTAGACAGTCACAGAAACTCAAAAAAAAGATACTGTTGATACTGTTCACAAATTGAAAGTACATTAATTTCACAACTATAAATGTTCTCATTACTAAAAATATGCCACATCCCAGAAAARCTTATGGCTTAGTATATTAAATAAAAGCACTGCAATATGATGTTTACTACACCTTTCCAAGTCATCTCACCCCTGTCACTTCATATTTAGGCRTAAAATTTAAAAACACAGCTACTAAGATCAAGTACAACTTAAAGACTAAAACARGATTGTTTTCCACACATGTACGTTTGTCCTTGCCAACACTCACTGCTGCTGTAATATCTGGCTCTTTACCAGTGCAAGGTCCTTTAACTTCACCTGGGGGTTTCAGCCAGAAGAATTATTTCTAACTAGCAAGGCACATAAAAATTGGATACAGCCATTTAAAGAGTTGTTCTAGTCCACTAGAGACTTGATCTCTAGCTACAAACACATCTATCATGAGCAGCATACTGACACTGAACTGCAGCCCTCAAGGGTTAAGTATGAGCTTACACTAAAGAACCAGAACTACCCAAAATTACAGGAGTCTCTGTCCTCTGCTGCTAGCACAGGGGCTGTGTAACATACTGAGTACAGCTGCAATACAGAAACTCTGTTCACAGATGCAAATATCAGTCTACCAGGAAAATTAGCCAATGSTTTAATATATTAACAAGATTTGAGAAACAGTTATGTTCTGGGACATTATCCATGTTTACACCATCAGCTTTTAGGATACTGCAGTGCCACAAAAAGCAGCAGTTCCTACTGCATACAATGCATATCCAGAACACTACAACTTTTAGGAGGCAGCTCCAGGTGCCTTGCTTTTCAAATGCATTTTCTCTTTGTGAATTCAATAGAGAGCATCACTTGCCCAGTTTCAGCAAAACTGCAGCTAGATGTCAGCTTTGATCTCATCATTGCATAACAAGGACAGATAAGAGACAAATAGGTTACATTACACTCCAGGAAGGAGAAGAACTAACTTCACTGTTCCTTACAGCACTATCTCCATGTAACAAAGTTAATTCTCATCCATGTCAARGATGAGAATTATCCATCCATTCCAATTCCAGAAAATAATTTTGTTTTCCAAATTCTATTCCCTCTTGGATTTTTCGTTCTTGCTTTTGTGGATCTGCAATGTCTGATCCCTTGAGCTCCTCCTTTTGTCTTTGTTATCCATACTTTAAGCATCTCAAAGTGAAAAGCACTGGRTACAACTTGGGAAGACATTTAAAGCATGTTTTTAATGTGCAWGGTTGTATACTGTGAACAAAATGCAACACATTTCTTATTAATACTGGAACAAAAGGAATGACCACAACTCCCCAGACATAGCTCCAGGCCAGAAACCAAGATCCCTGCATTTCCAGGCAGGCTATCATCACGCACCAGGCACCTGGCAGGCCACAACCTCATCAYGCTCCTGCTTCTTTTTTGCAGGACACATCCAGCCACATGCTGCCTCAATGCCCTGAGGAAAGGGGCTGGTGGGCAGCACTTCCAGAGCAAGCCACGATCAGCACACACACAACACAACCACTTCAAACAACACAGGCCAAGCTCTGAAAGCCAAGAGGCCACCAGAGCTGCAGCCACTCAGTTCTCAGCCCCCTCCAACAAGCACCACTGAGCCTCATTTTAAAAACCAAGCCAAGTTTCAGAGCCCACAGTATCCAAAAGTACTCAACCACCTGCCACCACTTCACCCAGAAACATCCAAACGTACCTTTGGCTTGACCATGTAGCTGACCAGTCCTCATCATAGAGCAGCTCATGCACTGCAGAGCATGTCCTACAGCAGCTTCACCACCAAACCCTTCCACTAGTCCCCTTCCTGCCTTATATACCAGCTGGAGGTGGAGCTGGGGGGGGTCAGCAGAGCCCTTAAAGGGCCTATGGCCAGTTGAAGACCTTTTTTTCTGTGTCAAGAGCCTCATCTGTATCTAGGCAGGGTCCCTGCAACTCAGTCTTTCCAAACACCTTTTGATGCATCCATAAAAATGTTAGTTTTTAGAACACTTTCTAATAAAACCACATGAAATTTGTTTACATTCATATTATTTTTAAAATGGATTTCTAAAAATAATTCTTAACCATACCAATATCTTGTTTCTGGACTACATAACCATTTTATTTTGAATAGTATTTATTCATTTTCATGCTTACATCCCTTTACTTTTTTTCTGTAGGTCCAACACACTGATGTATAGATGATATGTCATATCACATGCACAAAATAAATGGCATATAATCTTCTCATAGTAAATTTATAAAATGGCATGACAGTTTACAATACGATATTCCATCACATTTATTGTAAAAAATCTTTACGGACAGCTGCTAATTCGCACACATCTAAAACACCTTATTTTTTAGATCAAAGTGTCCTCTATTTGAGTTTGTAATTAAATAGTCTAATACTTTGAAGAAAAAAAGAAGTATACTAATCAGATGCAGCACACTAATCAGAGAAAAAAAAAAAAAAAAGTTGTGAGTATCTGTAGATTAGCCTGCAATTTTATTTTTTCAGTACAATTTAATGGACCTTCAAGTTCACCGGAAATGCTGACATATCAAAATATAAAGTGAAACAGAAATTCAGAGTTTCCAGYTGCTCTCATAAATTATGGTAACTTATTCCATTTGTGGTTGCTCCATCCTTATTGATTCCAGATGTGGATAGAAAGCAGAGTGACAGCCACATTTCCTGCCCTGTCATTTGTGCCTGCTACCCACCAGGTTTGCTTGAACTGTCTTCAYGTCGTTGCAAAAAGACCTATAATATGACAGCATTGGGAGCATTCCCTCTCATGTTCTCTCTTATCACAGCAATTAAAATGAACGGGAATGGAGGCAGGAATAGGGCTGTCATTGTGGTAGCTGGTGGGCCTAGTTAGTCCCCCAGATGGATCATGTATCCAGCGTGCTRGGCAAAGCAGAGAGATAGGTGCTTGTGGTTCCTGGAAATCAGTTGAGGTCCCAGTGTTGAGAAGTTGACTCAAGGTGCTCTGTGTTGTTGGAGCCATATGTTTTACTTCTCCTGTTGTGAGCTTGATGGCGTGGTGTGGCTTTGCAGCTTTTCTCTCTTTTATTTGCTGTCACAATGATTACCTGCAATAGCTTAGAAAGTGCACCTTGTTACACTGTAGGGGTTTGCGTGAAAACACCGAAACCCTGAAGGAAATCACAAATCTTGGCAGTGTGAATGGAAAATGTCCTGTACAGATTTTTTAAATGCATTCACTGGGGATGTCGATCTACACACAAAGGTGCCAGATCAGAAATTCTGTCTGACAGTGCTGTGAGGCTTCCCCTTAGGGTGCAGGATATTTGCAAGATGAGATGATATAAAGTAACTGAAGATTTAGGTGAATAGACAGCATTGTGTTAGATATTTGATCTACCAAAAGTTCCATACTATCTGAGATAGCTGTGCTGTATAGAGCAGGCAAATTATGATGAGAATGTGTGYTTGCCTCTGTAGCCATCGGACGATTTTTACTATAGAAGCTATGTTTGACGTCTCCTCTAGTGATGTTAACTGTTTTTATAGGTCTTTTTATTATTACCTCAGTGTTGAAATTTGGATTCATTAATATGCAGCAGCTAAAATCCTTTGCATTTTAAAATGCTAATTTTTTGATGTCCATGTGGCAATAAAATCAGGTTTGGAGCCATCCATCCCTATCTTTATATATCTGCCAGTACGAAAAAACAATTTTGTGGTCTAGTGAATAGGGCATTGAACTGGGAGTTAAAACCGAGCCTGTTCCTGTATCTGCCACTGACTTTGGGAACAGGAACATAACAAGTTATTATGGGGTACACTTATTTGCGAACTTCCCATATGCCGTCTACTCTTGAGTAATGGCCTCAAAACACATTTCTATCCTAGAGAAACGTAAAGTAATTCAACCCATTAATGAAAATCAGGGAGAGCGACTCTGTGCTCATTGCAAACCACAGCTGACCATGTGAGTTATAACCTTGGGCTGGTGGCTGCACTGGAGTTTCACATCCCTAGAGCCAACTTGTTCATGGGCCTGCTCCATTTCCATGGGTTTTGGGCAGGATTTCCTGACTCTCGTACACCTCTTTTCCTTCTGTCTTTTGTGCTTGTGCTGCCCACGTTTTGCCACGCTAGTTTCCCACTGTGTATTCATTCTTCCCTCCACCCTTTGGAGGTGAGGGAAGTTGGTTAGGGAGATTTGGGCAGGGTTGCAGTCCAGGGGTTGCAGGATTGCAGGATTCTAGCAACCCTGAGTGCAGCTATATAATAAATTATAAAGAATATAAATTATATTTATATATAATTTGTATATAAATTATATATATATTATATATATATAATTTTCTTATGAATTAGAAGAATGGTGAATACCATCTCCAGCTTTCAGGAGATGGATGTTTTCGTGTGAACAAGCGAAGGGATTTTCAGATACCATAAAGTACTGCTCCAGGACCCATACAGACAGAAATAGATGCAGCCTCAGCTCTTATTCATGGATTGCTTTGCCTCAGCTCTTATTCATGGATTTCCACTTCACTATGTTATTTCACTGCCTGTGCCATTTTGCCTGTCATTTTTTAAATTTGTTTTCAAACAAACATACAAGGATGTGCTTTCTTTAGCTGAATGCTTTGGATGACACTAGAACTCTTCTACCCGGTGTGATCGGAACAACATGTTCTGGCTGAGATGCTGAGGACTGGCTCCTGTTGGGATAGCTTAATTGCGCTTCTGCTAATTATCTTTCTATCTATGTCTTATTCATTTTGCTTTAGCAATGAAGTCAAAACCTGCTAAATTAGGACTCCTAAATTCTGCCTTTCATCTCTGTCCTTACTGCTTATTCAGCCCTAGGTTGGAGGAGATAGAAAGATTTAATGGTCTAACATTTCTCAGAAAATAATTAGTGAACCTTGGACCATTCATACTGGCTTGTGTTCAAAGATGACCAAAGTTGACCTCTTCTCCTAAGGAGAAATGGACCTATCTATTCCAGTCTTTGCAGAAAGGTTTCACAGAAAATGGTAAACTTGTAATATTTCACCCTAAATTAGCAGCCTCTAAATTACTTTTTTTTGCTGTAGGAAACATTTTGTCATGGGCAGAGAACATGGGTGATGTATCCTGAAAAAGGCTTTTTCTGCATCACTGATATCTCTGCAAGCAGTCTGAGGTTAGTCAGTGATTAAAGATTGGTCAATATATACTAGCTAAATGTGTGGTCGCTTTTTTCTCATCTCAAGCACTCTTCTAACTGAAGCACTGTTCAACAGAAAAGCTTTTTATTCTTAGGAAAACAAATTAATAGGAGATTTCATCTTCTCATTATTTAAGTCCTTTTTTTTCCCCCCCAAACAAAAACACTGTCTGCAACCATTGCATCCAAGAAATGMCATGAATAATTCATCCTAATTTCACACCATTTAAGCTACTTTACTAGCTTCTAATTAACATGTGTAGATTATTTAAGGACAAGAAAATTGCTTTTAAATGCAGGTAAGAATAAGCTGACTATCCCCATGTATTATGTGATTTGATGCCTCTTTAAAACCCAGCTGTGCTGATGAATTTCTCTGAAGACAAAAGCTTATTTTTTTCAGGAGTGGCCTAATGATATCATAGGAGATACCAAGAAATGTCTAGGATAATGTAGAAATTAGAATTTTTAACATACAGCATTTCACTGCTGTTTCACCAGTGTGCCATGGCAGCAGAGACATTAGCAGTTACACAGGATAAAAATTTCTCTGTAATTCCCACATTGCTTTAGAGCTGGGAATTAATTTTGTGTTCTCCTTCCCTCCCCCCAGGAGAATGTCATCAGGAGAAACAAATGAGAACAAGCTCTGCAGAACTCAAAGCCTGTAAATAGGTTTTGCAACGGGAACTTACAATTCAGCTTCTGCGTGCTTAAGATTTTTTGAGTGCTGAAGGCACGAATTTGAGAGCCAAATGTCACTGCACTGGAAAACGGCTCCTTTCACAGAAGCAGATGCCAGGCGAGTTCTGGCATCTTTAACGTCTGTCAGGATGACTTGGTGAGGACCAACCTTGTTGCCAGAAAGTCTTATATTACTTTTCTTTTTTTTTTTTTTTTTTTCCAGGTTTTGTACAGTACAAAGTCTGGGACTCTTTTTAGCTGAGATGCTTGTTGAGAATAATTCATCAGGAATTACTTGGAGTAAAGCAGAATGTAACTGGACCAGTCTCTTTATTCCCACATTTGAGGGTGGGAATGGCTCCCGTTTTTCCAGCTTCTATTGACCCACAAGAAAAGCTGTCTAGACCTGGAAATCAGACCACAACTTTGGATGCACCAAGGAAGAGATGTGCTGTTCCCTGAGAGCAGGTGGCTACCTGAGTGGTAACAGCAAACCAGTGCTCAATCCTGCATCCTACTCATATTCCTGTTTTTAAACATGGAGTAGGTTKTATCCGTCCCCGTGCAGATGGTAGTAATAGAAACCTGCATCTAAAGCCTTTCTTTAGACTCTTCTTTAGGCTCTTTCTTTAGACTCTTCTTGTGAAGAAAGAACGAGACCATCTATAGCACTAACTGTCTCATCCYGTGACAGATATTGAAAAGAGAGAAATCACAGTCTGGAAAAACTTATTTCTTCTCACTACAGAAAGGAAGCTCGAGTGGATAGCACAGAAATGGAGGTCTTCAGTGGAGGTGAGAAGAAGCATGCATGGAGTTCCCATAGCTGGCATTTATTTGCCCTAAGTAGGAATCTATGTAGATATGGAGTCGTTATAATGGTCAAGGTTCTTTAGACTACTGTGGAGGAAAAAAATAAAATCAAAGCTCAAATACTCACCTTGCTATCTGAATTGAAAAGAAACTAATATGGAGAACTGGTCTAATTGGAGACCAGTATGAATTATGAATTCACCTTAAGCTCAGTAAATGATATAATTATAAGTGAATCACAGTTCATAATTAAAAAAGATCTTATCTTCAAATAAAGTTATATTTGAGAGCCAGGGTTTGATTGTTGCTAAAGGAACCAGTGGTTATCAGATTAGTGGCAAGTGAATTTTCAGGCTGTTAGTTAAAAAACTTAAGRAAATAGAAAAAGAAATGGGATGCTATTTTTGTAGGACAATCCTTGCATTTCCGTCCCATTAAGTAAGAGGCAGGATAATAAAAATCTCATTAAGCTTCTGAGGCTTATTTATGTTGTTTTCTTTTTTTTATCACTTTTTTTGTGGTTCTTTTTTTTTTATTAAAAAAAAAGAAAAAGGAAATATTTTAACTCTGCCAACAAGCAGAGGCAAAACTTGGGTTCATGCAAGGTTTTAATTGCTTCTAGTGTTTTGCCAAGTCCAACATCATGCCTCTGAAGAGCTGATACTTGTCACATGCCCTTTATAGGGCTGATCCTTGTGGATAGATCTGAGAGGCTTGCTGGTGTGTGTTTTGGCAAGCATTATCCTGATAAAAAGCATGTTTTTATTTCAGTGTTGGATCACTGAAGGGAGACAGAGCTGAATTCATTTCACTTTGTGGAGGCAAATAGCTAAGAGGCTAAGGACACCTCAGTAAATGCCACCTATTTCTTCATATCTCCAGCAGGAAGATGTTTGATTGTCAGTGAGGGCAGATGATGATGACAATGATTTAATACTTCAGGACCTCGAGGCCTCCGTTGGGCTCCAGTAGGGCTTACTGTACAAACCATGGTGAGAAATAACCCTTCATCCAAAGACCTCACAGTCCCAGACCTCTGTCTCCTGGAAGAAAAGTCTGTGCCATGTTTCTTTTTTAATTTTTATCTCATCTGCATAAAACAAAACACAGATAAATATTTGCAGGATTGAAATGGAAATGGACAGCCCAGGCAAGAGAATGAAAGAAGGAAAGACTTATCCTCATTTCACAGCTGCCCTGATCGGCTGGCTTGGGGTTTATCTGTGCATAAAGCCAGCATAAATCACTGCTGATCTGGATCAGCTGTGTCCTGTTGGGCAGGCAGCAGAGCTCAGACCCAAGATTAATGATCACCGAACCGGAGACCCAGGCCTTCATGCTAGGCTAAGATAAAGCATCCTCTGGGGGACTCTGCCTCTTTCCCTGACAACGGTAGGAGCCTGGGCAGAAAGCTTGGACAAGGCACCTAATTTTAGCAAGCTGAAGTTAGGTGGAATGGATTTCCCTCACGAGAAGTTAACAGACTTGACCAAAATCAAATGTGAATTCTTCAGCATAAATCAGGCCCTGTGCTTGGGAAGATAACGGAATAAAGTTATTTAGGTACAAAAAAAAGGTATTAATAAACTCTCCAGAAATACATGAGTTCAGAGTAACAGTGCTAACCTTTCATCTTGCTTTTATACAAATTCATGCAGCACGTATGCTTACCGGAGATAATTTCACATGCCCATCTTTGGTCACTGCTGGCCAACAGGCAGATCTGTACAACAGAAAAATGTAAATGAGTAAAGGACTTGTTTGCAGAAAGCTTGCTTAGATGGGTGGAGAGATTCTCCAATCTAATTACATATTTAAAAATAAAATCTATCATTAGACTAGATTAACTGAGTTACTGGCTTTAATTGGTCTAATCTGGGGGCTTGGGTGGATTTTTTTTCACTGAAAACTTTATTTGATCAGAAATACACAGACACAGTAATAGAAGAGTGATGAGAAGCATCTGCTTGGCGGGACAAGTGGTACCAGTATTGTAGGTTTGCCATTTGCAGAGGTAAGATCTGTAGAGGGAGAGAAAACAGGTAAATGAGCCACAAAATATTAGCTTTAAGCTTATAGGCCCCTATTATTTTCTTCAGATACTCTGAGTGCAAGTGAGAAGACACCTTGCACCACAATCTTCTACCATCTGGGAAGAYGGTAAAAGACCAGTTCTTTTGGGTAATGTATCTCCAAGTTTCAGAGGTACTTCAGAAATATGTGAGGTTTTGCTCAGTCTCCCCTCTGCTTAGGCTGGGACTGAAGTGTTTGATGTAAAACATTTGGGAAGAAGGGTTGAGGGATGCTCCTGGTGCTCCCACGGCTGCCTGTCATCTGAGAGAGGCTGCCCTTCATCCTTCCCTGGCGCCTCCTCCTTGACCTGCCGGGATGCAAAACTGCATTTTATTTCCATCAAATCCTCCAGTTTTCAAATGAAACAACACTGGAACTTAGCAGACCCAGCTCTGTCAGAGATGCCCTAATTTACTATGAAGGAGACCCCCTCTGCACCGGCATAAATCCCGACACTTTAGCGGATGAATTATGAGGCACGTTGCTCACTTTGAGTTCCCCCAAGCCAGCTGTTTTCCACAGCGCTGCCACCTTGCAGTTGCACAAATGTGGTGTTTTACACTCAGTGCTGCTATTACCTGCTCACCGTACCTTTATAGCCTGAGCATTCGGCTAGAGATGAAACCCATTATACTTCACAGCCGTTTGAACACCGCTCCTTGAGTTGATTTATCTCCTATGTATCGGTGCGGTTGGGTTCTCTCCACTGCTTCGCTCGTATTGCCCTGATTTTTTTTTTAACTACAGGATGTGACTAGTGTCTGAATTGTAATTTTCCATGCTCTCAGGCATGGTTAAGGTATAACAAAATCCTCATGCTCACTGGCTATGTTTGGATCAAGGTGAGTGGAGCTAAGAATAGTGTTTTTAAAAAATAAGCATTTTTTTTTTTAATTTGCAGTGCTGTGCATGTTTATATTTTGCTGAGGCTTCCAAAGAGGTTTTAATTGGACACAGCTCTTTATGGCTTTAACATCCTTTGTAATCCAGCTCTCGAGGTGTCTCCAGATATAAATATTTAGGCCAAAATTCACCCCTGAAGTAAACTGTAGCTTGGCTAATGCCAGCAGACAGGTGTTCACAGCAGTGTGAGATTGTTTCCTTGCTGTGTTCAATGAGGTTCGGTTGTTTGCTTCACAGAGGCGAACTTTATACCTTCCCAGCCCTGTTCTTTGGAGTGAGAAGGCCCATGCAATCAGCAACGCTCTCTCTGCCATCACAGCAGAGCAGGGCCAAACTGACAATGCTTCAGGTGCCTGAGAGGTTGCTTGGCTCCTTGGGATCAGCAGGTCACTTCTGTACTTGTTTGGGGAAGAAAATGTGAAAGAGTGGAAAAACTGGATGCGCTCACCCCATATATCTTTTTGTCTCCTTGCTACTTCCCACACAAAGTAGACTGGAGGACACAGAGGACAAGCCACTCCATCATGATGCTCCAGGATTGTGTTTGGTCCCATCGCAGCCAAGGACTATGCTTCTCCTTTGCAATGTGACAGTCCTCCAGAGACCAGGTAGCAACTCATCTCATCAGCTGGGCCGGATTTTCCACATGTGCTGAGTTTTGTGCCCCACTGTGCCTGATGCTGAGTTGTGGATGCAGGAGACACTCAGCCACCTCTTCTGATGGGCTGGGTCTGCACATGAGGTTCCCTGCAAACAGCTGGAGAGAGAAATAAAGTTAAAGAAGAACAACTTCCCTGTCCAGTTTACACTCAAGTGTGGTGCACCAGTGTTATTCTTCGCCACTGGTGTTGCTGGACATTATCTGCCTYGACAGCTCCAGGCCCCCAGGCAGCTCTTCTAAATGCTACTGCTGATTTGTTGCAAATGTTAAACAGACACATCACCATTATTTGCCAGCAGAAAAGCTCTTCCCTTTTGCCCTGTGATCTTCAGACACGTGGTGATGTGTGGGTTTCCTGGGAAATGATCCACTCCTGCAGGAGAACACAGAGAGCTCCCAATGCCCATCTTCAGGAATCAGTCATTAGATGACAAAGATACATTAAGAAGAGCAATTGCCCATCAGAGAGCCCTCTCAAACTGATGGCAGATGTGTTTGCAATCTGTTGAAGATGGATGCAAGGTACTTTCTCTGGTCAAGACCATTTAAGCTCTCACTGCTGTGGTTGCATAACAGCAAGGTMCCAGGCAGAGGGAAGTTTGTGTGGCCAGTCTTATGGAAGTCAATGAACAGCAGCTGAAGCTGATGAATTGCTTGGATGCTTAAAGATAAGCATGTGCCTAAATACTTCCCTGAATTGATTTTAATTCCCATACACTAATTAAAACTTTAATCTTGGTGAACAAAAGAGAATTGATACATTTATTACCAAGAGTTTTTTGCTRTCTAGGAAAAGAAACAAAGCCATTCTCGCTCTTCAGCTTAATTTGCTCTGAATAAGATACACAAAAAACYTAACCAGGCTCTTGATTAGTATTAATGTTCTAATCATAAATAAATAGTGCTACCTCTAATAAACTGAACCCTTCCTGAGCTGGGTCCTGCCCTGCATTCCTGCCTTTGAGAAGCTTGGAGATGAGCATGGAGCCATCGCATGCTCTGTAGCTACATGTGGGGCAAGATGCAGGAGCAGGAGCCACCTTTCCAGAGCACCTATTGAAAGGAACAGGCCATTGATCCCATCAGTAAGGCATGAACAGGCTTGAACTGCAAAACTAAATCAGTCATGGAAAACAGAGCAGAATCTTTCTGCCTCACCGAAAGATCAATGTGGTCAGAGATGAAGGATCCTCTGCCTTTGCTGTGTTGCTGATGTTTCACTTAACAAATAAATTAGAGTTTCTGCTTAACCCTTAGGGTTGGCACAATTTTGCTCCCTTCATGTGTTGTAATGATTTTACTTGAGGTAGTTATATCCATGCTGAATATCTGAGCAGATCCCACCCAAAAAGCTTACAATTTTCAGTTCTTAGGGGGATCTTATCCTGATGGCAATTTCTGAGGGGAAAATATTCTTTTTCCTGACAGAGGAATGCAGACCAGCTAACTCAGTCATGGCTTTCAATGCTCTGTAGCCACCAACCAGTGTTTGAGTAATGACTTGCCATTGTTATTGTAGAAACGTGTCTACAAACAAATGGAAAGGCAACTAGTGGTTCTTTGGTGATATTTCTCAGTATTGATTTTTGGATTAGCTTAGTGTTATTGGTTTATAAATTTCATCTGTGTACAATGGGCACTGGAGTTCCTTTTCTTCCTGTTTAATACATGCTATATACTGAAATATAGCTAAAACATTTATTTCCCACTTACACTCAAAAAAAAAAAGTTAAAAATTCAGCCTCTCCTTATGGAAAATGCTCACAAAACCCATATGGAGGGAAAAAATAAAGTTTATGTCAGGATTTTGAAACCAATAAGTGTTGACACCATTTTTCTTTTCATTTCATTTGCCATTGGCCCATTAGGTATCACCTCAAGAAAGAGTGCAAGCATTTTAGGTGAATTAGAAAGAGATCTGGATCGGGTATTATCTGGTGCTGATCCATCTCTGAGTAAAGTCAGATTATCCAGTTCCGAGCCACTCATTATCTGCTCACATTTTTGAGTGAATGATGAAGGGTTTTTTACTCAGAACATAGTAGCCTCCACTTAAATTCTGACATTGATGATGTATATAACATGTGGTCATGCACTCACAACACGATACTTATTTGAATAAAAATAGCTTTAGAAAAGTGTCGCTAAAATTAAGTTGATACCTTTTCTATCCCTTTGCCATGATATAGCTTGGCTGTTTTATGCTTAGCAAATATCATCAAAGTTCAGAAGAAAGAGAACAAAATAGCCCAGATTCTGATCTCCTTTCTCACATTGCAAAATACCAAATACTACAATTCCGGGAGGAGTGCGGGGAAAAATGCTGGCCAGCACATTTTGAAAGTTTCTGCCTCCTTCCCCAACTCTCAGATTCAATAAATATACATTAAGCATTGGGAAGCATTTATGTACAAAAGTACATCAGGTAACAGAAGTATGTTAAGACACTATCTGTTATCTGGATCAGCTCACATATTGTGATGGCACACATATACATACGTTAACACACACACTCAAGGAAAAAGTGATTTTTGGTAGCCCTAAATTGTGTAAACTTAGGTATGTGAATAAATCATCTGACATCATTAWCTGTATATGGAGTTTTATAAAGCCCATATGTGAAGGACCCAGTGCTGCAAACACATCTCCCCAGTGAGGTAAATGTTCTGATGTTCACATGTGCGACATGGACATTCTGCCTGCATTTACTTCAGAGAGGAGAAGGACTACTTYGAAATTCTTTGCCAGTAATTGCTCATAAGACAGGACAGACCCTTGATCAAAGTGTATTCCCTAAAGAAGCTTGAGCTTGCAGCAAGCCGTTTAAAAGGAGGATGACAGAATGGACTTTAAAGAATCWATCATGTAAGGATAGAATTTACTGACACTTGGGAGTATCTCACTATTCATGAGATGCCACTTATAAACAACAGTGTATCATCCCTCCTTCATTAATTTAAGAAAATAATACCTGTTAGAAAGAAGAGTTTCTGTTCCAAGAGTTGTGCCATGTTGCTCTTCTTGCTTTCCATGCCTGTTCCAGACTGCCCTTCTCCCTGCTGATTTTTGCATATACTCTGAAACATTTGAACTTGAAGAAGGATCAAATCATATTTWTTTTAAAGCTTACCCTCCCCTTCCCCCATAAAATAAAAAGGACACCTTGAAATATGAAGGAGTATTTTGTATAACTGAAAGGTAAAGGAGACTTTAGTTTCATGGATTAGCCATGCCTCCTTATTAATTCAAGGACAGAAGAACTCTAGCTGCACTAGCTCCCTTATAGGAGTTTTTGGAGGTTTTTTAATGAATATAGTTAGATTTTTCTCTTTTTTTTTTTTCCTCTATCCTGCTCTTTTTTGCACTTTAGAAGATTTCTTAGTTGAGAATTGTAATGCTTTCTGTAAAAAAATATATTCATTTCACCCCTGTCTTTTAGAGTATTGATGGATGCTGTCAAAGAATACCTCTCTCTACAGAGCTGGCTGTATTTTAATAGTGCATAAAAGCCTTTGTTCGCAGTGACAAGCTACTAACTTACTGCCAGCCTTGAACAGGGGCAGTGGAGGGAGTCATTCTTTTAATTGCTCCAGGCGTATGAGCAAAGTCACTTTTAGCAGCCTTTCATCTGCTCACACTTACTTGGTTGTAGTTTCTCTMATTCCCTTGCTCTGCCCAGTGCTATTTGAAGAGTTAGACACTGCATAGAATCTCAGCTGGAACTACATCCTGTTTGCACATGACTGTCTAGTGACCGTTTTGGAGGAGAAGGAGGCAAACTCTTGTGATGCCATTTTAGATGAAACTCATTCGTCTCATGCTGCTGCAATCCAGCAGGCTGGATGGAGGATGTGTTCACACCTCACACATGCACTGAAGCACCAGTCTCTGCTGCTGTGGGCAGGAGGCATGAGCACCCTGGAGGCAGGGGTACCCAGGGGACATGGGTACTGATGCAGGACGCATGGGTGCTCAGGATACACAGGCATCCAGCGCGATCATGGCTGTAGCTTCTTCAGCGAACTTTGGGGAACAACTCGCTCAAGGCAAAAAATATTATAACACAAACTTCCTCAAGCATATCAGGAGCTAGAAGCCTATCAGAAAGTCTGGAGGGCAGGTGGGTGTAATGGAGCACAGGGGAAAGGTGAATTATGTTGGCTGGTGTTCACTGCTCAGAAGTTCAGAAAGGTTACCACRCCAGAGTCTGTTTTTTCCTTATGGGGTACAAGGCAGAAGAACTGCTTCACAATGAAGTGCTGGTGGAAGTCATCTAGGGATAAATCAATGAAATGAATAATGCCAAATTACCAGGGGCAGGTGGTGTTTGCTCATGAGTTCTAGAGGAGTTCGAATATGAATTTTCTCAGCTCTTAATGGGGGGATGTAAATCTGTAGTTTACATCAGCAACAGCACAGAGAAAGAGAAGGTTGTGACCGGTGTACTGATTTTTGCAAAGACTCCAGAATATCAGAGTCTGGAAAGCAACAGGCCAGCAAACATTTACAATGCAAAGGATAGAAACTGTACTAAAATGGAATCAGAAGACAGAAGGATAAAGATGACAAAATACGAAGGAACCAGCAGAAAGAACTCAGAGAGTATGCAGATAAGACCGATACAGCTGATATAATCTAGGAGGATTTTCAGGAGGTTTTGACAAGTTCCCACCTCGAAGGTTCTTAAAGAAATTAAGCTGTCATGGAATGARAGGGAAGGTCCTTCTGTAAGTTAATAAGTAGATAAAAGCTATAAGTAATGGTCTTGCATTGGAGGGAARGGGGCAAACTACCCACGGTTTCTATAGGAATGTGAGGTGCTGTGCTATTCACTGTGTATACAAATGATATGCACAGAGCTGAATAACAAGGTACAACCAATTACTGTTGATACAAGTCTGTTCAGAATAAAGAAAACTAAAATGGATGTAAAAAGCTGCAGAAGCATCTCATGGTACTAAGGAACTGGGTAATAAAGCAGATGATGACATTCACATGTTAATAAATGCAGAATAATGACCATTGGGGAAAAAAAACAGTAATTATAACCTACACAGTGATAAACTGCCGATGAGCTATTAGCATTCAGGAAAGAGATTTTGAAGTCACTGTGAACAGCACTATGAAAACATTATCTCAAGGCTCAGCGGGAGTCAGAAGGTGCACAGCATTTTAGAAATTATTAGAAAAGGAAAGAGAACATACCAGAAAATGTAATTAACCACTGTTCAAACCTCTTGAAATCTATGTATAGCTTTGGTCCCCCTGAGATATGGAAGAGCAAGAAAAGGCATACAGAAAGGCAATGAGGATGACTGGAATTATGAAACTACTTCTTTGTGAAGCTGCTGAACAAGGAATGAATCTTCATTCCTTCTCATTATATGACAATCTGAAAGCCTTAAATAAAAAAAGAGAGAATTTGTAAAAGAAATCAAAGATTTTTTCCCCTCTATAAGGCATCTTTAARCTATGAGAATCACTGCTGCAGGATATTGTGGATACAGTAGTATTCATTCATGTTAAAAATTAGGAGAAACATTAATGCTGGAAAAGTCTAATGTTGCCTGCCAATGATAAGATGCTCCTGTAGTCACAGCTGGGTAGAGACTCAGCAAGGGGCAGAAGGGAGAATATAGCAGGGGAAGGATCAGTCATCACCTCACCTGTTTCTCAACCTTGCAGCTGAACATCTGGTACTAGCAAGTGTCAGAGCCAGTACTCAGGGCTATGAGGTCTCGGAGTTATCCTCCAGGGCTAATCTTCTGTTCCTACGTACAGAGAACTTTTATTTATTTAGAAGAGAGGAGCTCAGCCTTACATTACAGGAATTAATCTTCTAGGCAGAACCCAACCGGCAGCAAACAGATGGATTTTCCGTCGCTTCCTGTGGATACTGCCGTTTCTGATTGTGCCCTTGTCTTTTTATCAACCTTTTTTTTCATTTGACCGTCTGCTGCCTGCAGAACCATGTGATTTCTCCCCTTAATTACACATGGACAACATGATGCACTCCATCAACTGATAATATTTAATTTATTTTTAATTACACTGCTTTTTAAAATGACCCTGCCACAATGACAGTTATTCTTCTGCTGTTGCCRACTTCAGCACAGCTCTGTGGGATGTCTGTGACAATAGTCAAGGAAATACAGCTGGGCTTAAGTAGAAGATACAGAGTGAATCATGGGCTACTGTTGCCATTGCATCAGTCTGACTAATCAGTTTGAAGGCCCATCTTGTGCTACTTTTGCTGTTTTTCCTTTTCCTTCCCTAGAGCTGAGTGGCACAGACAGCATTACACACTTGGACAGGATGCTGTGGAGTTGTTTCTCATTACACTCCATCATAGGTCATTTGTACTGCAAGCCCCTGGGAACCTGCAAGGATTTTTCTCCTCAACACTAAACACTTTCTGAAGGACCTTAGCAAAAGATATTTCTGTTTCTTTTAAGGGTTAGTCCCTTCTGGCCCTTACGAACAAGAACCTCTGACACTTAATTCTCATCTACACCAGGATGTATCGTAGATTCTGCATTTAGGACTAGATTCTAGTTGACAGGTGTTCTTCCCACGGGGTATTTGCTACATCAGAATCACACAAAGCTTTGCCACTGTTTAGAAATTAAAACTTATAATTCCCACACAGAATTTTCACAGTAGTTTCACTTCATTGAAGTGAAACAGCAGCAGTCAGAGGTTGAGGGAGAGTTTTAAAAGCCACTCCAGTTACTTTGGGCAGTCAGACAACCCAAACACATCTGAAAATCTGCATTTTACTGTTCTGCTTTGGCCCACAGAGCTGCAAGCTGCTGCACTGGGCAGCACTGAGGTCCTCAAGCCAAGCTCTGCTATGTGGTGCCCAGGGAGCAGAGCTCACTTGAGGTGAATAACAGCTCTTTTGGGAATCTGTCTGCATTTTTTTCCAGCATTGCTCTTGGTAAYCAGTGGTAAGACACGGCCTGGAAACCAGCTGCTCTTACTTAGTGTTTCTAGAGCACGCTTGCTGTCCTTGGGGACGTGTGTGCTGCACAGCACACTGATGTCRCTGTAGGAATTGTACTGGCAGCTTGTGTCCTTTCCTTAATCACATAGGTGCTGTACCTAACACAACAACATCCCTGTCGTACACACAAGCATACGCACGCACACATGCAAGCACTAAAACGATGAGTTGTTGAATGATTCAGTTTTAAGCTGAATTAATGTTTTCATTCAAGCTGTGTTTCTGCCCATGTGAGGAACATGGATGCCTTTCTAATTTCCTTTTCACACTAAATTGCCAGCAGAATCTGTTGGCAGAAGTCAGAGCTGCTGAAAAGAGGACAAAGGAAAAAGGCTCGTGGAGGAGGTGGGAAAAAACATACATTGAGTCAAACCCAGCTAGACTGTCGCTCAGGGGGTGGGTGAAAACAGACGGCTGATACGTGTGATGTGAAAGTGAGCTCCAAKGGGGCTATACGAGAGTACCAGGCACATGGGCCGCTGAGTCTGCTGCTGGTTTTTGCATCAATTTTGTGTCCCTGTTACGTTATGCCCCTCTCTCAGCCTCTATTTCTTTGTTTTACACTCATGAGCTAAGATGTGTGTATTTAGAGGGCCTTGCTCGGTGGGATCTCCCCATCCAACTAGCTTTCTAGATGTTCCTGAAAGACATACACTGCATCTTTATATCTTGTTTATATCCTGTGCTRTGCTGTGTGTTATATCCTGTGCTGCCCTTTGGTGTTCTCATTCATTTCGTTACCTCATCCACAAGTCATTCCCTCTTTCACTATTACTTCTTGTATTAGAAGACACCCTTTTGAATATGWAAGCTACAGAATGGGAAGGATGGCCAAACTGGTGTACTTTTTGAGCTTATATCAGTAGGGTAGTTTTTTGGTATTCTTTTTATCTTAAAAAAGTATTAATCAAGTCTGAGCCATAACTAACCATAAGGAATACAGCTGGAGAAAATAAGCATTTCATTTTGTGAAAATCATTGCCCAGAAAACAAACAGCAACGAGTTTCTGTTTAACCCCTTTCTCCAGTCAATAACTGAATCATTTACCTGGGAAGAGAAAGATCAGGTTTCACCCCATTTATATGAAGGACTTGACCCCAGCTATCTCCCATTCTAAGCTAATGACAAATCTTTGTRGTTCAAGGTATTTCTTATCAAGTGTCCCCTCTAGCTCTCATGATATATTGTAATGAGTAATGAAATGAGTAATGCTCCAAAACAAAATTTTATAAAATCTGGTAGATCTCCATGAACAGTTTTGGGTTTGTCATTCTGTGCTTTTTGAAAGGCTCACCTCATCATCATCATCAGTGATTGGCTCCACACAAAGTTCCTTTGAAAAAGAAAGCTCCTGACTGGCTCACTGAGCAGATATAATCTTGATATCTGTAAGAGAAAATCAATACTGAACCTCCAGCCATGATGCCTGGCTGCTTCAGAGTAACTGCATTACAAACGATTCCAATGAATATTTATGGAGGATGCTTTGCAGTTTTTACTCCCTTCTAATCTCTGAGTGATGATCTAACAGGATTGGTGTAACTGCTGTTCCATATGTCCTGGTGATAGACATTAATAAGTGTAATAATGCATGAACAAAATCTGTGATGGTAATGTAAAATCTTTTAAGTCAAAATTTTCTGCTACCTTGACTGTATTTCATGACACTGAGATCCTGCAATAGAATAAAATCCCATCCTTCAGAAAAATAATTTTAAAGGGTAGGAAGTAGTGAAAGTAACACGTAACAGAACTCAGCATGTGTTCACTGAATGACTTAGAGAGAATGTCCATTCAGAAATATATGGAATAACAGTTCTCCCTGCCTCATTCTGCCTATGGAGATGAGACCCTATATATGAGGATAGCTTTGAGACAGAGCTGCACTGGGAAAGCTCTGGAAAATGAAGGCTTAAAAAAATACTCACAATATTTGTTTTTAACGTCATTATTATGTCTGACTCAGAAACAATAATGCCTTGTTTGTTCTTTGCTTCTGAACGACAAATCTTGCCTCCAAGCGTGCAGGTGATGTCAACCGTTCGGTTGTTTGTTTTCTGGCACCAGAAATAGGCCATGCAATAACATGATATCTCTGTGTGCCTGCTCTGGGCAATGACTTCCTGAAGGAGCTGAGTAAGAAAGACCAATGTTTTCTTTGATACCGATTCTGCTCTTTCATCCTGCATCATTAGTCTGTCCCAGTTTCCTTCACTGCAACAGGGTCATTTCTCATCTAGCCAAGCAGCACTTTCTCAGCATTTAGCAAGGGAGAATGAGAAACAAAAGGGGGAGGGGGCGTATTTATAAAGAATAAATCAGAGGGTGGTAGGGGACTATCAATCAGATTTGATTACTGAGCCTTGTCTTTCCTTGAGAAGGAGCAGGCTGTGGTTCAAGCCCAGCCCTATCCGTTGTAACCTCCACCCTAGAGTTAACCTCTCTCCATTGCAGAATCCAGCTGGAACAAAAATTTCCTCACTCTGTGATTCTGCACATGAGTGATGGCATAAGATGGTACATAAATTTGCATTATGAAAGTGAGCAGCCTGCCCTTATCCAATCTCTTCTGTGCTAGCAGATGGAAACATCCAGCAATCCACCCTTGAGGACATCCCCTATAGATGCAGACTTTTATAGGCTGAGACAGGGTCGTGCACAACCAGAATATATTCATACAGTGCAGCCTTGATCAACAACAGCACACCTGACTTACAATRTTTCCCCACTCTCCTGTGAAGGAACATCAATTTCTTTGGGAGCAAAAAGCACTCTCGAACTGCAAGGAGGTCTAGTAACACAATTGAATTAACATGAAACAGGCATTTGTAAATGCAATTTGTACAGTGGTGCCAACCACTCATCTTCACAGGACCTTTCCATGATGATCTGGAAAACATGGCCCCATGTTTCTCCAGTAAATATGATCCTGTATTTCCAGAAAGTGCCTATGTTTCTGGCTTCTGTATCTCAACAAAGGAGATAAATAATATAGCTATAAATATATATGTATGTAGATATAACATATGCATAATATAGCTAGGCTTTTTGTATTCAGGATTTAGAGATAACTGTCATCTGTGTGAGGACAAGTGCTTACTGCCCCCCTAAAGGAATGAAAGTTGGATCTGCTRTTCCTTACGGGCATCCCTTTCCCTTCTATGACCTTTGGTTATAGCAGTGCTGGTTGCTTTGAGGAACAAGCCCTAAAAATTCAATATCAACAGGCTGTAGTTAAAGAGCCACAGTATATGCATGCCAGAAGGCTTGTGCTTTCTCATTGATCACAGCCTTGGGTATTGGCACTGACAGATTTTCAAAGGAATATTTAACATGCAAGTCTTGCACTTTTCTTTGACATTTGTTTAAGATACAATCTCAGAGGAAGCAGCCTTGGAATATTTGCTGTGTTGTTTGTGTTGCCTCTTGTGTTTTCTGAGAGGGCTTGCAGCAAGGCAGGCTTGAATCCTCACAGCTCGGAAGGGGAAGAGCTGGGCAGGAACAACTGCAAGTTGCTTAGGAATGAGCAGGTCCCTTGGCAGACCCGATTCATTAGCTCACAGAAACAAAACGTTGCCAGCAGACTCCAGAGTGTAAGAATCCARTCCCAGACTGCAAACCTCAGGGTAACAATCTAGTTCCATTTGACTCACTGCCATTGAGGAGCCAAAATAGTAGGTGTGAGTTCAGACAGAGGGATTGGAATTTGCTTCAGATCAGGAAAACTAAGCATTTCTGTCTTATCCAGCTCTAGTGATTTCTAGCTGGTGATCTGCGTAGGCTATTGAAAACTTCTTATGAAAAAGTGTATGTGAATGAAACCTTACAAGTCAGAGAGATGAGAAGCAGAGAACAACACAGAGCAGTGGGGTCATCTCTATTTTACCCRTGACTATATATTCTGTGAACTGTGCCACACACCATCTAGATAGTATAGTCTTTCATACTTTACAGTGGCAACAAAAAACTGAAAAATTACTGCTCTCTGTCCAGCTCAGTGCATGTAATTCCCTGCATTATTTATGAACTTGCCTATAATCCCCCGGAGCAGCATTTGTTTTGGGGGGCTTTTGGTTCAGAGGAGATGGCAGCTGCCTTTGTTTTTCCATATTCTCTGCCCAAAGCATCAGAAAGAATTATAAACTACAGCTTTTTTTAAGTAGTTACAGACAAAAGGTTTCTGATGGAGAAATAGTTTATAGGAAGTTTATAAAAGGTTCCACAAGGCAAAGGATTCCACACACCGTGATTTAAAACAGCTTTAGGGCTCACCTTACATCTACTAGGACCAAAAGCCAATGCCAGGATGCTCCTGGGAAGGGCTGCAGTCACTGCAGTGACCCAATGCCCTCTCATTGCCCATGCACAGAACCAGATGCATCCCTAGCATGCAGAGCAGCTGGATGTGACYATCCCTCTAAGTCACATCCATGTCCCTCCTGTATGTCTTGTGTGCCCACAGCACTGGTAAAATGCTTTTTCTAATGCAGCTTGAAAAGCTGGTGTAGACAGAACTATCAATGGGAACTGTTGAGGGGAGCTGCTGTCTACAGAAATATGAGACCGATCTGTGCAGCGTATCAAGGGACACCAAAGACTTCTGCAAAGTGCATCTCTATCCTGGAGGAGCTTTTTCTAACCCTGACAAGAAGCCAAATGTGGCAAAAAAAAACAAAACAAAACAAAAAAAAAAACTTGTCATCAATGCACAGCGATGCTCCCATAACAGTTTCGGAGRACAGTGATGAATACCGTGTCCAAATGAAGCCACTGGGGGAAATTAAACCTCTTGTAATGACCTAGACTGGAGTTTGGCTGAGACACTGGGACTAATTACTTGCTCCCCAGTGGAAGGCGACGAGGGATCTCATCAGACATGATGAGCTTGCCGTTTCCCTGCAAGAGCAGCAGCCCCAGCATGCGGAGTGCATGGCATCACCCCGAGACATTGCTCAGGACAGCCAGGTTAGTTAGCTCRATGAGCAAAAACATCAAGTTAGAGGCTGCAAAGGAATACTGGAAATTTTGCTTGTTGTTTGTAGCGTGTAAAGGGCACTGTGTGTCACATGAAGGTCTAATAGCTTTTAAATGAGATGTTTTAGCACATGGTCAGATGAACATGGGTGAAGGAGTCAGTGTTTTAACAAGTACTGCTCACTGCTACGAATTTCCATTGTTTAGCTAGGACATGGTAATTGATGGAAAACATGTTCCTAGCCCAATACAACAGGAAATTCAACTTTTTTTCAGAGTGCTGGCCACAACTCTCTCACAAGAACTTTGAAACTAATCTTAATGGGCTGCTGACTTGAACTTCTTGGAGCTCAAGAATACATCAGGTGTAGTTTGACCATTTATAGRACACACTATTTAAATACTAAATCTAATTTTAAGAGAATAGTATAACCTGACATGGAAGGAGATCTGCAAGCACAGTGGTCTGATCAGCTGTCAAAAAGAATATTAACCACCATTAATAAATGCAATGMATGCACACAGTTTGCATGATGCTTGTGGAAGGGTATCCTAAAYGACACCTGGAGCACAGCCAGCAGTGAAAGATTTTTCCAGCCATGCAATACCATTAATGTTGTTTTACTCCCTGACTGAGAAGGCTGAGCCTTGATATTCCATCACAGAACTACCACACTCTATCAGCCTTGGCTAATGATGCCCCTAAGTTGTAGCATCATTAAATCATGGCAAATTTGGTCAGCTTAAGTCATTTCTAGGAACTCTGCACCTGTACGAGATGTTTGAAAGGTAGCCCCATTTTACAGGGTAACTCAATCACAGTATTATTATAATCATCATGCATTAGATTCCAAAGTCATATGAAAAGAATAGCAAAGAAATTCCTATATTGGCTCTGAACTCTCCAGAGGACCGAATTTCTTCCATGGCTGACTGCTTGTGTCTTAGACTGTAGCGCTAAAATTCAGGGATATTGAATTAAAAAGGGTTGTCCCTCACAAATGCTTATCAATCAYAGAATTGTTAAGGTTGGAAGGGACCTCCAGAGATTATCCAGTCCAAACYCCCTTGCACACACAGGGTCACCTACAGCAAGTTACACAGGGTTACATCCAAGTGAGTTTTAAATATCTCCAGAGAAGGAGATTCCASAGCCTCTCTGGGCAGCCTGTTCCAGTGCTCTGTCACCCTCACTGTTAAGAAATTTTTCCTTAAGTTCTTGCACAACTTTTGATGCTTCCATTTGTGGCCATTTCCTCTTGTCCTATCGCTGGCCATCACTGAAAAGAGATCCCCATCCTCCTCACTCCCTCCCTTGAGGTATTTATATACATTGATCAGATCCCCCTCAGCCTTCTCTTCTTCAGGCTGATCCTGTTGGCCTTCTTGGCCACAAGGGCACACTACTGCCTCAAGGTCAGCTTGTTGTCCACCATACCACCCAGGTCCCTCTCTACAAAGCTGCGCTCCAGAAGGTCAGTCCCCAGCCTGCACTGGTGTCTGGGGTTATCCCTCTCCAGATGCAGGACCTTGCGCTTGCCCTTGTTGAACTTCATGAGGCTTCTCACTCCCCAGTTGTCTAATCACGGGTTTGACTAAAACACTTGCACTAAACAAACGCTATAACGAACGGAAGGAGCCTCTTTATTCTGGTGAGTACTGAACACAGAAATATTCTCTAGCAATTACCAGGGAAAAATCCGTGGCAGGCGGATGTAACAATCACAGGAGATCCCTACGTGGATGCACGTTGGGTGAAGATGCAGAGAATTCACAGACACCGTGCTCGCCCAAAACCCCTCCAACCAAACTATAAGCAGGATTTCCTAATGCTGCACATTGTTTTCCATGCCTAAGCACAGGTTCAAATGCAGGCAGCTGGAGGAGGGGGAAGTTACATTTATTTCCTCCTGACAGATCACTTCATTTTATGAGGGTATCTGCTGCACTAAGCAAATATTTAAATAAGGTGGCCCAARGAATATTACAGAAGGATTTACTACAACACAGGACTCATCAAAGATTCATAATTTTTAGGGCCTGAAGATCACAGGGATATTTCTATTAATTCATGTTTATTACAGCAAGGTCTGAGGGCTTGCTCCATGGACCAGCCCTGGGGACAAGGCAGGAGCGCTCATGGGAAGAGGTGAGGGACACACACGTGGTTGGTACTTGCCCAACCACCAGCCAAACCATACGCACCACACCAAGTAGGTAATAAGGAGCTAGGTCCCCTGCTTAGCACCTCCCATGGAGGGAAACCTGACTTTGGCATCTAGACACAAATTAGGAGCCCTGAAACAAGATAGAATCTAAAAAGCCATTTGTCACATCTTCTGCATGAGAAAGGCTGTGGCTTCCTCCACCATTTTCCTCACATCTTCTTCCTGCCTGCCTACAAGGAGGGGGCTGCCCTGCTGATTCCCCATGCAGAGGCTGGACTGAAGCAAGCAACACTGCCCAGGGTTAGACCTAGACCCAGCAAAATGGTACTGTAAAAGGGTTAGTTTAGGTTTGCATGTGCATCTCGATTGCCCTCTAGCGCTGAGGGACACCCCTGGACTGTACCTTGTGCTCTGAGGGGATTTGGAGGCACAGAGAAGATTCTACTCACATTTGGTGCTTCGTTAATTAGAATCCTCATTGATGACTTGCGGGAAACTGCAGGCTGGCCAAGAAGCATTATCCTGAATGAAACAGCAGAAAAACAGTCTGAGAGAAAGAATGATTTCATCATCAGCTGATGGGGAATTGTGTAATGYAGATTATTCTATCTGATTGTGTGAGGCAGTTTATGAAGATTTCTCAGCTGACTGTACAGGAACTGCCAGCTACTTGCAGCCTTAAGTATACAGCATCTTGGAAAAGATCCATAATGTGTTAGGCCAGTCAACAGCAGTTTGTTATCTTATAGAAATACACAGGCTACTGCCCTTTATTAGGCTCTGTGTTAAATTAAATACCTTTCCCTCCCAAACCCACAACTCTCCATCTGCAATGCCTTTTATAATGGCTTGTTTAATGCCCCCAAAACAAATCTTACCCTGTTATACATGTGGTGAGCAGAGAAGTGGCTTTAAATAAATTCTGGTGTCTAAGCCTGATCATTAGGCTACAGAGTTAAAACAGGTGGCGAAGCAAATTCCTTGCTTTTAGACTAGGGAGTGATTGCTGATGTTGCTGCTGGTGACCATAGGGATTTCCAGAACAACAAGCCTCGGCCTGAAGGTGCCTGCTTGCCCAAGCCCTCTCCCCTTGCCTGTTTCCAGACTCACAAACACATGCTTGCAATGAGCCCCCAACAGTATGGGCCAGTGAGCTGAAGGAACCATTTCATTTGGAGGAGTAACTACCATCAGTGGGGAAAACTAACACCCAGGAGCTTCTCCATGGAAACAAAAATCTAAGCAGAGCAAGGCTTTCCTGAGAAGAAATACCTTCAAACCCAAAGCTTTTCAGTTTTGGATTGAAACCTTTTWAAAACATTATACAGTCTTGCTTCAMTGTTGCATGTTAAGAAATATGCATACTTGCTGAAGTTAACAGTTCTTTTGCAAGAAACTTCTCTTCAGTCAAAAATTAAATGGCATTGAAACATCATTTCTTCCAGCTTTTGCCCTTAAAYGGGTTTATCAGCTCTTTGTGAATGACATTCATATTAAGATGGAAATCTTAATAGGTAAACTGCACCCCTGCAGTTGTGCTTGGAAGGCTGTCCTCTTTAGAGGCAGATAATGAATGTTCATGAAGGTGTTTTAGTGAATTATACTTTTTTTAATTAAAAAAATCATATTTCTATACCATGCAGCAACCTGAGTGCTTCAGTATTTTTACAAAAGCAAACTGTTATGAGAATCCCTTTATGTCCAATATCATGGAATTATAAAGATGGGGAATGAAAGAACTCAGTTATAATAAGATCATGCGGTGTATGACACCTTCCTATTGCAGGCAAGCTGTTCAGCTAAAGACTGCTAACATCAGAGAATGAATTAGGCATCAAGCAATTCCTTTCTTTCTCATCCTGTTTTTAATTATATTCACATATCTTGATATTTTCTGTAAGTTCCAGTGCCAAAGAACAGTGGTTTTCCAGTACCTGCTGCGCTCTCATTAAAAGCATGACAGTTAATATCTGTCTGCCTTGTGCTTGCTAATAAAAGGGAGAAATGTTTGCATATTTCAGAAATAATCGACCTAGGCTCTTAAAATGGGAAGGTGATGGAAAGACAGGCTTAAAATCTCATGAGATACCAGGTGTATTTAGCATGCAGGCAGTGAAGGGTCTGTGCATTAAGCAGACAAAAAATTCTGCAAATATTTAACAACAGTGGCCTCTGGTGGAGTTTCTGCTGAACAGAGTACTAAGAAGTTAACTCAGGAGTGGCGCTGAATGGGCCTGATAGCAGCTCTGTGTCTCCAGCCTGGAGCTCCGAGATGCGTTGCACTCTCTCTGGAGTGCTGCARGGCAGGACACTGCAGGACCTGGGGTGCAGGAGCAGTTCAGTGCAGGACGAAATGGCCAACTCTAACCTAGAATTGCAGAGTGCTGCCCATCTTTCTCCAAGCTGGGCTCTTCTTTTAAATCGGGCATGGATTTACCCAGTCCTCATAGGAACCGAATTTTCTCTGAGATTTCTGCCTCCCTGTTAAGTTTGGTGCAAATTGATCAACTTGGTCAAAAGTTATCGGGAGGTGAGAGGGAAGTGACAAATAGCCAGAGATGAGGGCAGGCTGAAGAGCAATGCAATTGCTTTCACCTTATTTCATTAAAAGTCTTCTAGGTTCTGTCAGCCACTCCAACTACTTTCTTAGGCTTCAGTTCAGCAACCTGTTCTCATTTAATAAACGTATAAGCATATGTTTACCCTTAAGTACCAACTAACATCCCATCTGGCTTAAGTCAACTGCCTGCGTATGTGCTTTTCTCGTCCGAGCACTTTGCATGCAACTGCTAAAATGTATTGCCAAACTGAGCTCTACTTCTCTTGTTTAGAAGTCCAGACCAATTCCTTTGACTTGTACAGATGCCGTTCAAGGCTTAGTCCAGGGTTTGAGGTCATATTACTTTTAATAACCTCACACACCCTTCTACATTTTGGAATGTATTATGATAGTAGAAGAGCTTYGTTTGATCTTATCACTGCAATGTAGTTGTAAGTAGCTGATCAAAGTGAAATGTACTCTGTTTAATTAGCTTTCCCAGTGACCTGAGTATACTACCATGAGAAACCACCATGCGTCACTACGGTCTTACGTACTTGTAAAAAGACATATACCCCTCCCAGCATCAAGGACAATGTCAGCATTTACTCTCCAGGTTGGCAGATATCTGGGACATGAAGCACAATTCATGATATTCTATTCTTTACTCAGCCAGCACATAATGACTGGAGCTTCAGGCCAAATGCAGAATCCTAAAATGAGGCCATCAACATCACCCAATTACTGCTGTTATTAAAAATGCCAACTGTAATCATAATAATAATTAGACCCTTATTATGCAGTGCTGCCTAAGGAATATACTCTATGTGTGTAAGATGTCATACAAGTGCTATTAGCAGAGCTGGGCAATCTCACCACCTCCACATTACTGCATGAGATAAAACTGCATTTGAATGTGAATTACCTGAGTAAATCCAGTTTTCTCAGTCTTTCACTTTCCTAGGGCAACAGAGAGGGTTTATTTTTCATTTTTTAATACTGCAATGGCATATTCTCTCTCCAGCCTTCATGTACTGCCATTCAATTCCTCCTGGAGACTCTGAGCATTCAAAGAAATATCCTCTTTGATGTGTTATTTATTATCAAACAATTATCTAAACAGACAAGTTACACCCACAATCCAGGGTGCCTGGCATGCCAGAAAAGCAGTGGTCCAGAGGAGAAGGAACGCACTCAGTGCCAGCTGCTTTTAACTGACTACGCTCAGGTACATCCCCTCCATGAATTTCTGTTGGCTCACCTGTAAAATGGGCCTAAAAAACAGCCACCCTTATGCAAATGTTTTAGGTTTTAGGTTTTAGGTGAATCTTTGTCCTACARAATCTTACTGAAATGTGTAATTATAAATGTGCTAGTTATAAGTGTGATCATTATGTGCAAGATTACCATGTCTTGTGTTGATCTGTTCGAAGAATGCMATTTAAAATCCAGGCTCCCATTTCCTTCCAAACTTAGGAAGGAAGGATAAGATGGCTTCTTTGTTCCATTCTGCTGCATTGTGCACGAAGAGCAACCRCTCTGGTTTTGCAACATTCTAGCAAAATCACAGCTTTTGAAGGAGATTAAATGATGTAATTTGGCTCCAGTAATCGTTCARTTCTGGCATCTGTTTTATTGCTTTATGTATTGTAGAATTAAGAGAGATTAGGTTCTAATTATCCCCTATAGAGTGCAAGGCAGATGGAAAAAAGCAAATTGTGATTTATCAATGTGCTGCCATTATGTGCTCAAACTTCAGGCTCTTTTCTAGTCCTTATCCCAGAGTGACGTAACTATGGGATTCATCTGTAGATGATACGGATCTGTAAGACAARCGTCAAGGCAATGCTCACCACAGATTATGCCTTACTAGATATAGTGTACTCCCATACATTCAATAGCTCTTAAATTATTTCTTTTTTACAGCATGAGTCTAGTGGTCCAGGAAAAAAAAATGGAGTGCAATATGTAACCAGTTCCATGCAGTGATGACCTCTAGCAGAAGCTGTGTCACAACATTTTAGAGACTACATCTGATATAACACCTCTGAAGTTAGGACTGCTGCACTTGTTTGAGGAATTACCAGGCAAGTCTCCTAGTAAGGCAAGTTTCATTCCTATACCCAGGATCATTCCCAGGATCATTCGTACGCTGCTACAGCTACAGCTGAAGGTGAGACAAAAGGAGATCATCAGGAGTTCCTGTTCTTACAAAAGACACATGAGRAGCTCTCCTTTGGAAAGGACACTGGTCTAAGGTTAGAAGATTCACTAACTGAGGGAGAAAGGGGAAAGAGCAGGAAGCATGGTGGGGACAACATGCAATCTTCATGGATAACGCTAGTGGAGCCAGCTGCAGCTCTCTAATTCTCTACATCTGGGAGAAGAACGTGAAAGTGGCTCCACTCTCTCCACCTCCCCATCATGCCTGGAGGTTACATAAGTGGATTGTGTCCTATGGATTTCAGTTAAAATTGCCTCCAAGCCACTGAGGCCATAAAGCTTTTATAGTAAGTGTTGTGAGTCCATAATTATGAGGTRTATGCGAGTCTTCAAAGCAAATATGGGACATGACAAAGGACTCTTTCCAGGAGTGATGGGTACAAAGAACAAAAYTGGTCCTTCCTTCCTCCCCTGCTGCACATCCTCATGGCTCTGCGCCCAATCCTCTCCTGCCCAGTATGGGAGTGGTGCCTTGCACATGACAGCCACCCTCTTTAATCTTTCATACTTTCCCTGTATGCACCTATTACACACAGAACCATTGATGTTACCACAGCTTAGTCCAACATGAATCAACTTCATTATTTACTTTTTGGATTTGTTTTCTCTCAAAGCCATTGCCCTGATTAATCTTTTGTTGGCTGTTATCACCTTAGAAAGTGTATTTAGGTCTGTCTCCTGATTTTCTCCTCAACATTTCACCTGCACCACTGTCATCTCCTGGATTTTCCAGGCAAAAAAAATGCTTCTTTTGGATTTGATTGACAGTATCTGTCTTTAACTAATTGGTTATTTCAAAGAGTTCCTACTCTACAGTGAGTAAATGAAGTAGAACCCTAGTGAGCAGGGCATTAGAGCAAACAGGACAGTTCATAAGACAAAAGGGTTGAAATAAAAGTAGCAGTGAGAAAAACGTGTCAAAGGGAAAAACAGTCTAAAAAGAGGACACATAACCATTTGGAAAAAAATGCTGAATTTATAATCACAGCATTTCAGATGAGTTCAAATTTTGTTGTCTCCTAATGTTTTCTCTCTAACAAGAAATGAAKGGATGGAGGATGGATGAATGGCCAGGAGGCTTCTGTACTTCTTTTCAAGCAAAGGTTGATGGTTCAGCATCAACTGGGTGCTTCCCTGGAGGGAGAGGAGCTTGTTTGAATGAGCTAATTCTTAAGGTAATGATGCATCCCATGAGTTTCATGACATCAAACACTGGGAGGGGAGGGAGTAATTAGTGCCCTAGTGACTGTAACAAGCACTAAGTAGCAGTGCTAGTTGCTAGCAAGTGGCTTTTATTGGGTCAAGAGGAAATTGTGTGACTCTGGGTAGAGAAGCCCCTGCTCAGCAGGAAGAGGGCCCAGATAAAGTAGCTGTAATGAAATATCACTTAGGGGCTTATGTTCACATCCAGATTTGACTGGAGCTGCAGCGGGCATGATGCGGCTCATGGAAGGCATAAYCTAGCTCCCTGTCTTATAAATCCATATCTATCCTTACCCATAGAGATGTTTTYAGGTACCAAGGCACACATTTGTGCCTGCCTTTTATTTCTACAATGGCCTGAAAAGGCTCACGGGCACCTTAAAGTTGGGGAATGTTGGATTTGATATCAAATCTTGTGACAAGTTCCTGTCTGCAATAAAAGTCASRTTCACATATCCTTTGAGAGTGTTAAATGACTTGTTTTCTCTTAGGAGGAGAGAGCTTATTGCAATTTTCTCTCCTCTCTTATTGCAATTTTCTYTCCTCTCTTATTACAGAATATGTTACAGGAGCTGCTTACAAGATGTCCAGAGTCAGCACAGGAAAGGAAGCCAGAAAGAGTAATGAGGGTAAATGAAGATCAAAAATGGAAGCCAAAGGTTTTGTCAGTCAAAAAAACAGAAGGGAAAAATTAAGCTAGAAGCCAGACAGATGCTCATGAAGCCTGAAAATACTGGGGTGCTGAACAAGCATCGAGCAAGGCTGAAACAAGACCGGCTACATGGCTGGAAGCAGGTCCTAGGACTCTGGAGTCAGCAAAGCTTCGTTCAAGAGCAGCATTGAGCCACAAGCAGCAAGCTGAGCCCCTGCACAAACAGGCGTTAACCCAGTTCAGAAGCCACTGTCTATCTGGACAGGTCTGTCTAGCTCGCAGATCTAAGGGGGCTGTGGGACTGACAGCTCATGCAGAGGCTCGAGTTGATCAGGGAATCACCTGCTGATCAGAATACAGCCTTTATACACAGGCCCTGCTGATCAGGATACAAACTTTATACCCAGGCCCAGTGCCATGAAAAATAAAACACGTATTAACTGGAACTGAGGGGGACTTAGGGCAGTTTGTTAAGCAATTTTTTAATACTATTGTTTTTTCTAAAACAATGGGCAACACTTTTCTGAGCCAAACATTGGATTGTARGAACATAGAATTGTAAGAAATTCTTACATTGTAAGAATCTGGTCTAGTGAWAAAAGACAGACACATGAGGAAAACACACAATAGCTGAAGGACAGACAGCTTTTATGGCCTCCTTTTCAGTAAACATGATCCTTTTCTTCTTTTTAACTATTTCTGCATGTACCCAGACCACACTTAAAAGAGAAGCACCTATTTGTCAGRTGTAATGAAAATAATGAAAAAAAAAATGAAAATAAAGCTCCATCCCTGCAATTTCCTGAGCCTCCAGGATCTGAAAGCAGTTTCCTAATCCTTGTATCTCCCTTAGAAAGAGTGGCAAAATCCAAAGGAATGCCTTGGCTGTTGCAGGCTCCTAACCACCGGGTGAAATGTGTACTTTTGGAGGAACCTAGCACAAGAACTACATCACAAAGACCCTGAAATTAAAAGAAATGGCTTAATTCATCCAAAGCAGCTTGACCAAGATCCATAAGAACCTATTTCTAAGTCTAGAGAGAATCTTTTGAGGATGAGCCAATGCATCAGCTTGGGCTAAATCCTTTGACAAATGGTTTGTACACTTTGACAAGATGATCACACAGGCTTCCCAGGGCTGGGCATTCTACAGACTGATGAATTCAGTGCGTCTGTCACACTGCTGGCAGCCAAAAAGGCAGTTTGCTTTGTAAGACAGCATCAAGGTGAATCGTTGGAGACAGCCGCTGTACAAAACGGGGAGGCTCAGAAGGCCACAGAAGGTTGTCCAGAGATGTTGTTGAGATCTCTGGAGATCTTCAAAACTCACCCAGATGCAACCATGTGCTACGTGCTATAGGTGTCCCTGCTTGAGCAGGGGAATTGGACTAGATGATCTCTAGGGGTCCCATCCAATCTTAACCATTCTGTGATTCTGTGACCACTGGATCACATAAGTAGAATAACAGCAGGTTAGCTTTGAGATCATTTTACAAAATTATGGGTGGTACCTTCCAAAGCAAAAAGCCTCCTTTTCTAAATGAGAACCAAGCAAGTATTCCAACACTATACACCATCTTAAATTTATTCTATATGTGTTCCATTTTGGGGATGGTTAGATGAAAGCTAGTCATTAAACAAAATGAAATATTATGATATTAAATGCCACAGGACTGTGGTGGCCAAAAAGGTATTTGGTTTCGAACCATGCTGCTCTCAGAGGCCAAGGTTTGCTTGTTTTGGGGATATGGGTTTTTTTGCAGTTCACTTTGTAAGTGTCAATCACAGCCCACGACTGACATCTCATCAGGCTCCCTCTCAAAACCTCTAATGAGCTGTGTTGAACAGGACACTGTCCCTTCTCCCATGCAGCTTGTTTCTACCAGGGAATCATTTCAACATGGAACAGGTATCTGACATGATACAAAGACTGAATTAGATTTTTGCATCAGATTCAGATGAACGTGAAAACAACTCACTATTGACAGTTAAAAACAGAAATCTAAAACACATTTCTGAGCAGATTTGACTTTTCAGCTRAAGTTTGCACTGTGTGTCATCTGTTTCAGTGGTGCAGCCCAGCATGTGAAATTCCCAAACACAGCCTTGCATTGAAACAAAGTTATCATAGTTTTCATGAGATATTTGTACAACCTTGCACCCACAATTAAAGTAGTTAAATGAAATGAATCATAAATTCAAGGTTTTTAAGGCCAGAAGGGACCTTCCTGATTATCTCTTCTGATTTCTTGGTCTGGCATAATATAAGCCAGAGAATTGCACCCTGGGGAACTCTCTCTGGCCCAGAATATCTACTTGGACTAGAAAGAGCATGCCTTTCAGAAACGCATTCATTCTTGGCTTAAGGCCTTCACATCTCTAGATAAGAATATTACAGAAGATTTTGTACTGTGTTTCTCAGCTGGATTTGTTGGGCTTCAGCTCCTAACTACCACATAAGGCCTTGGTGATGAAAGAACATTTTCCTTGTATCTCTTCTTTGTTTAAAATTCCTTATTACCAAATTGCTCTTTAACCTTATCTCCATTCAAGTAAATAACCATTCATATAGATGCTCAAAATTTGGTGATCTCAAACACAGTTAACCCATCACTATCCCTGATCCAAAAGCCTCCTCTAGTCTGCAAAGTAGTCACAGTTTTTGGATATTCTTGGGAGGAAACCAATGAAGAAACTATGATTATGCCATAGAAAAATTGCATTAACCTGTTAGACTTGAACACTACAGGAACAACCCTGGTCGGTAAACTGTTCCATCAACAAAGATATATTTCTTACTGCTTTGTGATTGCTTAATATCTTTCTAATCTGGTATTAGATGACCATAACTGAAATTAAGACGAGGATTTAATTAGGTCTGTAGACTTTTGATATTCTTAAGAATGGAGTGGGAGAGACTTGTGGAATTAAGAACTTGGCTAATAGCATGGCGAAAAGGGTCGGTGTTTTTAAGGTTCTCTTTCTGGGATGTATAAATTAGGTTTCACCACAGGCATCCCTGCTAGAAAAATATTGTCTGACATAAACAAACACTAGAGTTAGAGCAAACTATCTACTATGAAACAGTAACAATTTAGTTTGGGGAAAATTAATTGAGATAAAATGGCAGCCCTTCGCATGGCAACTGAAATCTCTTGCTGCATCTTACACCAGAAATTAATTGTGAGTACTTACTTATTTTCAAAAACAAAATCTGTAGGTTGTCATTGCAACATAGGAATGGGTTTGTTGGTATCAAATGCAAGAAAATTACAAAAACAGTGAAGTCAAAGTCAGTGCGATGAATACCCCACCCGGTACTGAACTAGTTCTTATCCATAGACTTCTCTCCACTCAGATTTAAAAGACGATGCAGGGAGTTCCCCTGACAGTGCAAACACTCCTTCGGCACACGGACATGGGAAATAATGTTTACATTTTTGTACATGATCATCTTAAACACTTTGAGGAATAAAATGCAATCTGGATAGCAAAAACAGCAATCACAAAATCAAATGACTATGAGTTACAATCATAGGAAGTGCCGTCAGATTTTATAGAATTGCTCGTACTGTCTGAAACAGTCTGACTGTACATGAAGTGTGATAAAAGAAATGACATTTCCTATTCTATAATCCATTATTCATCAAAGACCAGCATGTAATGAAAATAGAAGTACAAACATCTGTTTTTGAGTTAGAACTTTCTGGAGATCTAATTCCTCTGAAGAACTTAAAACCAGAAGCCAAACATCATAAATAATTAGACAAAGAGTGTTGAAAATTACAGCAGAGGCAGGAATATCTCCAGTGCCTTTTTATGCATCTTTGATTTTCCTTTCATGGAAAACACTGTCTTTCAGTTAAGACCATTACATAACATAAGCAGCTGCTCTGACCCACTTGTAATTCCCAAACACTAACAGTTAAGCTGCCCAGACAGTTGTCTCTGCTTCTGTACCCTCTGCTCGTGACAAATAAAAGGCAGTTGCAGAGAGGAAGAGAACTGTGTCATGAAATACAGTTCGTCAGCTGGAAATGTCCCTCTGAGAATGGAATATAGGGTGACTAACTCACACTTCAGTGTCTCACTTTTAAATGTTTGTGTTACAGTATATTAATTCTGCCTGAGTGTCCACCATAACCTGCAGCTATCAAAAGGGCAGTAATCTCTATGATCTACATTATATTTCTACACCTCTCAGCAGCTGAAATATAGGSGATAATGGCAACAAAATGCATTAACTCACAAGGAAACAGCTTCAGCCGCAATATTTTTAATGGACTAATATAAGGATGAGATGTCATTGCCTAAATTTTGCCTTCACTTACCTCTATAAATACATGTGGTTTCATAAGAAAGCGCAGAACACAGGCTTTTCTTGTAAATATTTGGAGTATACATTGTACCATACGACAGYAAATCATATGTGACTCTCCACTTGTCCTCTTGAATAGGTGATTTTGAAGATGATGAGAGCAGTCCCTTGTCATTATAGTTATGAGAAAAAGGACTTGTGGTGTTCCACACTAATGGCTCAAAACCCCATATCCCACAACAGTGAGATTGCAAGGGTGTGAATCTATTTAATTGCACTCTATAAGTTGATATCTCTTCTTCACGTGCCATGCAGATCATAAAGAGTTTTATTTTGCCACTTAGTCTCACACAGAGGCAAATAAAGCCTCAAACTGCCACAGTTACTAAACTTCTGTTTTGCTCCTTTTATTCAGCAGAGGGAGCTTGAGTCTACATCAAAAAGCCAACCCGCTCTGCTTTGACATCTTCTCTCCAGCCTGTCATCGTCAGCAGAGCTCATTGCCACAGATATTGCAGGTAAACGAGGAGAGAAATTGTGGCACTGGGGAACAAGGAATCTGTGTTGGGTTTAAATCAAAGAGCAGCCCAAGACAGGGAAGGGAGTGGTGAAGGGAGGTGAAGGTCACCTTTGTGCTGATGGAGACTGAGTCAAGCAGTAAGGATGAGAGGCTCAAGGACTGCTCCAAATTGTGTAGGCTGCAGATTGGCATTGGGGGAACAGGGACCACCCTCTCCTGCTCTGCCTGCCCCAGGCACACACTGCTCCYGCTCTCAGCCCAACTGCTCATCTCTGTGCCACCCATCAGAGAGCAGCCGAAGGCTCAAGGCTGAGCATCCAACTCTGAGCCTTCTCCAGCAGGATCCTGCATGGAGCAAGAAAAGGGTCCTCAGCCATGCTGGGAAAGTTGGCACAGGGCACGAAGCTATTTAAAAAGCAGATTTTGTATTTTTAAGGATGCATCTGTGATGTCCTACCAAGTACCTGCGAAGCATGTACACCATCCTGTGAAAGTAGGAGGGAGAAGAGCTACCACAATCAGTGTTGCATAGATGCTCACTCAGCTGAACTGCTAGCTGCTCTGCCCTGACTCATCTTCTCCTTTATCCAGAGCAAATGGATTTCTCCTTCACCCAGACAGAATAAAACACCTAGTTCCCCTGGCAAGTCTCATCAGAATCACCTAAGTCATTTGGATCTTGTGTCCCATTGGGAGATGATTGGAAATGGTCCCTTGCAGCACTCGGTAACTGAATAAGGCACTCTGGGGTTGCCACTGCAGTATAAAAACACTGGCCTGAACTTTTTAATGTTTATAAGTAAAACAGGATGCAATTAGCACTTGTAACTCATCCCTRAGATAACTGAGAATGGAAGCACACATTTCAGAAGAGGAATTTGAGCATGTAGTTATTAAAATAGCTTAAATAAAAACATATGTTAGAAGAATCAGAAGGAAAACTCATAAGGTTAGATTCTTAAACCTTTATCCTACACACCAGAAAAGAAGTTATCTCTTCTTATTCCTCTAACTGTCCATGATCCATGGGAAAATGYGTCTATAAAACAATCATTAACTAATTAATAACTTTCTGGCTGGAACTGCCTACTTCTAATCCATCTTTTCCCACACACTCAAATAGGTTAAGGCTGTATAATTCTAACCTCAGATCCACTTAATGGGCAGCTCCTGTGTTGTGATGGGAGAAGCCTTGAAGAACTCCTTGCTACCCACTTATTTTCAAGGTAAATGAAACAAACTGCAAATCAAGAATATCATTAAAAGTTGCCCTTATAAAGCACAGCTCTGCTTCAGGACAGTCTGATTGACTATGCATTGGATCAAGCCCAAATTGCAATTGGTTTGCATATTTCCCAAACAAATACCAGTACATAAAATGCCCATGAATGCAAATGTGTTGTTTTTTTGTGTTTTGGTTTTTATTTGTATAATTTAACAGAGGCTGGATTAAGAATGAATGCACACAATAGGATTATACAGTATTCTCAGGGGTTCAAACAAGTTCCTGTCTGCCTAAGGGAAGGCCGTTCTAATGATTAAAGCATGACCTCCAGAGAGGAGGAAATCACAGCTGTATTCCTCGAATGGCCACGTATTTGCAAAGTCACCAAACTTTTCCCGCCTCTGCCCTCCGAGCAGAGACAGACCCTATTTACTCCACATCACCAGCACATTTCGTACGCATGTTGACTGCAGAGCAACATGAGCGAGACGTTGTTGAACAGCAAATTACCTTCTGACTTGGTTCCATAGATGCACTTACTTTTGTGCCACGGTTAGAGCAGTACCCAGCGCACATATGTCTTTGCTTATAGCATAAATTTCTTACCCCTTCCATGCCTTCCCTTCCCTTCCCCCACGGCTCTCTCTTTTCTTACGTATTCATAGTTATCATTCCCAAGAATATCTGAAACAACAGGATGGCACCACCCTACAGCTCTCCCCTTCCCAGGCTCTCTCGAGAAGCTGTGTGTCATATTGGCAGTGTTTTATATATTTACACCAACGGAGGAGGCCTGGGATGTGGGCTTTTTCGTTTATGAGAGTCTCACCGCCACAGGGGGTATTTAACTTTCTGCCCTGGTTGCTGTAATTCTCTCTCCAGTGGATATACAGTTCAGATCAGGTTCCTATTGCTGTGATGACAGGCATTCAGCAGGCACTGTAATTGCAGAGTTAAAACAGCTCATTTTCTTACTGGCAAGCTGTAGTTAAAGAGGTGCTAGGAGGCAGCCTGGCTGTCTGCAGAGAGGCTGATCAAAGCCCTGAAAGGCATCTGGCTTGTCTCTGTTTTCTTTCACCACCCCCCCTTGCTGATGGAAGGAAAAAAAAAAAAAGAGAGAGAATGAGAAAAAAAAAAAAAAGGAGAGAAAAAAGAGAAAGGAGAAAAATTGAAAAAAAAACCCACTAAAATGTAATCTATGAAAATGAATACTTGCCCCTTTCCTAAGGGGAAAAGGCAGTGTCTTATTAGAGAAACTAAACAAATTCTGTTCTCTTATTTTTTTAACTGTATTTTTTTTTGTTTTTCTTTTTTAATTGAGAAAACTGGGGCTCGTGAATGTTCATTTATGTCTACTTCCATTAGTCTTTTCCTGAAAGATAGCTAAACTGTCAGGTAGTGCTTTTCACACTGGAGGGACTTCCTGAAGGACAGCAAACTTTCCCCATCTCTATATCAATTTCATCTTTCATTATTACACTCAGCTATTTCCCCTTCTGACCTCTACCCATCCCTGCAGGACATACGGCTACAGCCAGAATACAAGAGACATTTSGATTCTGTATCCTAGATTAATTAAAATGCAAAAATTGTAACCAATTTTGCTTTCTTTTAATAGTTTTAATTTACTTCRGTCAAAAGAAAAATCAAATAGAGTTGACAAACCACTTGAGATGTTCACATAAAGGATAAAAGGAGGAGAAAAACCCTATCTATCTTACAATTTGAGATCAATGATCCCGAAGTTACTGGGAAGTCAACTGAATTTTTTCTCCCAATGAGATGAAGGAACCTCCAAGGCAAGGAATGGCTCTGTCTCCAAATAAGAGACATTGTACCCTGGAGTAAATGTACCATTTAGGTGAAAAYAACTGAAATGTGGGAACCACTTTCTCTGAGACAAAGAGATAAGAAATTATCGGGACAGTAAGAACCAGTAGCTGAGGGGAAACTGGTCTCCTCCAGCAGTTCGACTAAGTTCTTACTTATGGAGGCTTTGAAAGGGAACATGGAACACAATCCATTACATATTATTTGACAACGTTTTTCAATGAGGTTTCCAAGCTAGTGCAGTGCAGAAGCAGCAGGATTTCRACTGTCTCTTTTGAGCCTTCAGTCATCAGAAACTCGTCAGGGAGGGGGCTCATTCTCGCTTTCACTCCCCTTGCACTTCATTTTTTTTCATCCTCTATCTCCTGACAAGGACACCACCACCTTCCCATGGACAAAAGAGGATTTCAGAGTCTTTGAAAGAAGAAAACAAACTTGGTAACTCAACAAGGAGCCTAGACAGGCAATGTTGCAAATTAAGTTGAAAGAGACCCAGTTTCTGCACCATTATTTGATTTCCCCTTCTCTAATCCCTTGCTTGTAATTAGCATAATTTATTAACATATTAGAGCCATGCATGTGAACCCTCTTTATAGTTGTTGAGTGCTCCCTGAGGCTGCCTAGTGGAAGCTTTTCCCCACTGTTTAATAATATGTTACATAAGGAAAACCAGCTTCTGATATCATTTAAATTATGACTTTCCTCTGTGCCTCTGAATACTCATTTCCTTTAAATGAGGTTAATTTCCTTAAAGGATGAAAATCCTCCAATTTCAATTTTCCATTCATTAGACCCCCTTAGTTCAACATGAAAAAGTCACACAGCCAAGAAGGAAAAGAAAAAAGGAAAAAAACTCCCATTGAACTTCAAATACAAGCACTCTAAGAAGATGTTTTCTGTGATCCTGCTTAGTCTTCTCTTTTGTGGCCAGGCAAGGGCACTGTGCAGGCTGTTAGGAGATCAAGATAGACAAGCCACTTTGACAACTATTTTTTTAACAATCAGATTTCTCTGTATACGAATCACTATTTTCTTTCATTAAGACTAATCTGGTACTGATATATACAGCAGAAGAAAGTGCTAGCAGAGMTGTCCACATCCTCTCCATCACTACCTCTGCCTGATGGGGGTCCAACATTGTGCCGCAGGCCCTACCTGTAGCCACGTGAGTGCACAGATCTCAACCACTTAAATCTCATGTTCATCAACACTCTTCACTCCCCTCTATTAAGCTCATGGACCAGCCATTTACCGTTGCCTTTTTATCCTTGCCATTCCTCAGCTTTTCTGCAGCACTGTGGTTCTGTGATGCTMCAAACCAAGAACAGTTACAGGAGATGTCCCAAAACGTCTCTGGAAATACGGCATTTCCTCTGAGCTCCTCCACACTCCGGGCAGAAATGTAAATGCGTTTTCTTCTTGAATGCTGGCTCAGAATTTAACGAGTCCTAAATACATGGCCAAGTACTAACAGAGCAGGAGACATGCCCAAGAGAGGCCAACAGAGCAGTAGTTTTGAAGTACCAGCCAAAAGTTGGTTTTCTGCTCCTCCACGGGTTGCTTGCGAGATGTTTGGCTCACTATATAAATGCTTAACTCTAGATGAGTTCAACATGACTTAGCTGCTAATACCTTCAAGGATTTAGGCCACTGTTATATTTCAATAAACTGGGAATAAAGTAATTTCTGCACCTTAAAGAACAGCTGTGAGCTATTAAATCTTGTAGCTGTGTACTCTAGGTAGATAAYTCGTCCTCTTGTCACTGTAGTGAGCTTAGGCTGGCCACACATGGCATCTTTACTTGAGGAGTGATGCATTACAGCAGAATCATTCACCTTGATGGCACTTTAAATACTGTGTTAGCATGTTAACAAAAGGGGCTCCCAGCTTTTTTTTTTTAAATAAGTATCTAAAATAATAAAGCACCCAGCGCCCTCCCACTGAAAGGCATTACAAACAGCACACTTCAAATACAGAAAAATAAAAAGAAATAGGAAGAGAGCTATGCGCTACCTGTGCTAATAGCAGCCTCATGTTGGACACTTGTCAGGTAGKGGTAACACAGTAGGATGTCCAAGAAGTTTCATTAAAGAATAAACAGCTATGTTGCTAGATAATGTTATACTGAGTTTGGGGCAAATCTGGGGGTCAGAGCTTATGTTTTTGGCCCCAGTTCACCTTTCTCCAAAGGAAAAACAACATTAATGGCATGAAATAATAGAAAAAAATGTTCTAATGTACAAAGTAACCTTTTTGTTTTCAAGACCTCAAAGGAAAAGCTAAACATTATTGTTGTTATTACTTGTTTTTATCACAGGGGAAACCCAGGGACAATTAAATTAACTATCTGGAGACCACAACGCCAGAGGTACAAGAAGACATTTTTCCTGGCTGGCGCTGGAAACATCTCARCTTGGGCATTTTAGAGGGTGCTTTTGGGGAGAAAATTACAGTTTCTTGGAAGCAAAATAATTGTGAAGAGGGTGCTAATTCCTCCAATTGCAGCAGAACTTCTACCTCAAGAGGGAGAAATCCAGGTTCAAGGAGAAAGATCTAGACAGTCTCCCTTCCATGTTCCCCTGGTCCCAGGTTCTTGAYGGCACAGGACTTCCCTGCACAGCTTTGTGCTAACACAGAGCAGGAGAACAAGTTCCCATCCCACTGGCTTGTGATTCCCAGCCTTTGCCTGCACCACGAGGCTGCATTCCCCTCTGCTCCCTTCTGCATCTGATAAGCTGCAGTATTTATCTGATTTAGACTTGCTGCTTTTCTCAAATGCTCTCCTYAGGAGCACTAGCATTTGGGATGTTGCAACACCTATACAGCTTTTGGGTGTATTTATCTGTATTGAAATGTACTTTTCATGGTGCAGCTGCACACGCCCTTTCCACCAGCCTCCTCTCCTCCCACTTAAACACAAGACGTTTGAAAGCACAAGGGAAGAATAATTAAAAAAAATTGTAATCTGCCTCAGGTAATGACATGATTGAAACATCACCATTTTGTCTGGAGGGTCATAGGACGGCTTTGTGAGAAAGCTTTAAAGCTGCTAACTCTAAAGAACCTTTGATATTTCCCCTTTTGTTGTTGCTAAGGTATTCTGCTTCCTGACTCTTGGAAGCAAAGTCCAGACCCTGGACCCTATTGCTTCAACAAATTAGGTGCCAAAAGGGTGATGCCATGGGGCAATCTCAGATCTCCCTGCCAGATAAGCAATTTAGGTACCTAACATGCAGTAGACATCACAGTCCCATAGTAGCCAGCTTTGGGAATGCAATCCTTGATCTTCCATGTTCCAGTTATATGTGGCACAGACCCCATGTGGCGGCCTGGATTTTAGTAGGAAAGAAAAATATGGTAGTTGTAGCTTGTTTTCTTCTTGCACTACAGATATCCAAAATATATTTCATTGTCACAGCTGGAAATTGGAGGGAAATTTAACTGATCTACTGCAAAGCATTTACGACATTTGATGCTATAACACCAAACAGGTTTGGACAAAATTATATCCCTGCTCCTTAAAATTCAAAATAGTCACTAAGAACTAGGAACAAAGATTTCACGAGCTTTGGAAAAATTCYTCTCAACTCTATTCAAAGAATCATGAAAGCATCAGAACTGCCTTCATTTAGCAGTTCTTATCACATCATTTCCCTGCTGGTGCCGTCTCTTACAGTAATCATGAATTAATGTTTTACCCATCCTGATATTTACTAATGTGTTCAGTATGCCAAATTGCTTTAATCTAATAAGCATAAATAGTTCTTAAAAATTGTTCATTTTTAGTAGGCATTGAAACTGATTGATACTTAATTGCTTATGCTCAACCACAAAGTACTGGTTCTGATTAAGCATTGGTGAATATACATTTTTTTTAAAACACTCTAACAATTAATTAAATTARTGAATTAAAAAAAAATCAGGAAGAATTTAGGGACCATAAACTTAATTCAAGCATCTATAAGAATATTCTTAAGGTATGCTTCACAGAAATGTTTCACTCAGCAACTCACAGAAATGTTTGCAAGAAACAAACATGACAAATTGTGAGTGTAATTGAAGGGAATGTGAGGCTTTTACTTGAAAAGACATTAGCAAGTACTTTCTAAAACCGTACTGACATTTTTACTTGCACAAGAATCTATTTGAGGAAAATGTCTAGATGTTTTGTATGGTCCAAGAGTTTTGGAGAAGACCAAGAACTTTGCACTCTTTGCACTCTAGCCAAAACCAAATAAAGACAAAAGAAAATGAAGCAACGCTAGCCAAATCAAGCCAAGTCAARCCACAGATCCTACAGGAACCTGCCCACCACAAACCTTTGGCAAAGGTTATTAGCAACTAAACAATTTTCCACCATTGCTTTTATAAATGAATGGACTGTGCCTAAGGAAGATTTGCTTCTCCCTTGGGGAAGTTAGTGGAAATATTTAGCCTTTGGTCTCCATGGAAGGCTGCCTCAGCTGAGCTTGGCCAGAGACTCAATGACTTTGCCTAGAAATTGTCTTCACCAACCACCAAGMAAGATAAATGAAAGGCTGAGACTTGCATGTAACTACAGTTGTCTTTTGTGATACCAATGAGGGCACTATYCTGACATGTATGATAATTAATATTTATTCTTCCTACACTATACTTGCCATCTTGGGAAAATCTGGTTGTCCCACTCCCTTTTGATATAGAATAATATATTACTTTTCTCTCTTTCTTTTCTCTTTTTTTTTYCCTGAACTCACCAAATGCCTRGAGGCTATTTCCTATAAAACAGGGAGGTGGAAGCATCTTATGGAGTATATGAAATCTATTTTATATATTGCAATGTCACACACACTTAGCAGAGATGGATATAAAACTTGTGATGGAACTGACAACTAATTTACAGACAAATACAGATTTTTGACCATCTGAAAGTGATTTTGTCTTGGTTTTAAATACTGTTTTTGTGTCTTCTGGACCATTGGAATTTAGAACTGAGATCTTCTTATAAACCTGGAAAATGATGTTAACTGTCTCTGAGGTGTCAATGGGAAGCTATAGAGAGACAAGAATCTGCCATGAATATTGCCTATGTTTGTAGTATCTAAAATAAGTATGAAAGATCAGAGTCAGGAGATCTTTTTTGATGGAGATCCCAATTATTATTTAGCTTTCAAGACTGTTTATGCAGGATTATTGTGACTGAGAGCTGCAGGCCACCAAGCCCTGTTTTTGAAGGTGACATTTTTGGGGCAGCTCAGGCTGTGTATCTCCTAGTAACACAATCCTGACCATAACACTCACTCCACAGCCTGTCACAAGAGACCATTCAGGATAAAACAAAACTGTAATCTGGAGCTTTCTTGAAGAATATACAAAAAAAAAAAAAAAAAAAAAAAAAAAAAAAAAAAAAATTGATTTAGGAATAAGCAAAAGGAACTTTCTATAGAGATGTTACTAGAAGTTTGTTGATTGCTTTACCCATTTTGCTCCATATAGTCCATTTTTGCCCAATTTGAGCTTTGCCCTAGCAATGATATAAAGAAAGTAATCAAATGTCATGGTAAACAAAAATGGTCTAAAGTATAATTACAGCTCCAGTTGTAACAGGGCCATGGGAGAATGTAACCCAGCAATACAAGCCATTCCTCTGCAAAATGGAGCTGCTCACATCARAAACCCATGGCACAGGCAATCGGGAGGAACAGACAGGGGTGAGAGGACAGATGACCAAAACCACTTCTGAAGAAAGATCTAAGGAACTAACAGTTTTCCCTCCCCCACATAAATGCCTGTCTGAAGTGCTAGGAGACTTGGGACTGGTATCCTGCAAAATACCAGAGAAAGGTAGTCAGAGAAACAAGAAAAATGCTAGTACAGAAGGGAAGGAATGAAGCATATGTGCTGTAATATCTGCTAAGGGATGRGGAAATTTATCTCAAGCTGTGACGTTAGCACAGAATATCTGCAGACAAATCTTTAGGTYCCATTACAGCAACAGCCAGAAGTTGGTTCTCCTCTGTGCCATGCTAGACTCTAACCACTGAGCTACTCTTCAACGGCTCCTGTTTTATTTGTGGCTCATATGTATTAATTACTCTATACCTGGAGAAACCAAAGATTCTGCTGAAAAAGAAATTCTGCCTTTCTGTGTCCTCAGCTTTATAGGCTGGCAAGTTTCCTCATTGCTTCAGCTCTCTYAGGACAGAGCCAGAATGTCCCTTTTTAAGTGGAGCAAACGTTTTTCCAAAGGGTCAAAGTTCAGGATGAACTTGTAAGCAGATTACGAAGCTGGTAAAAAGGCCAAAGGCACCCTAAGTCTTTACATTCCCAAAGTGCTGTGTTAAACTCTAGCCCAAGGATGTACTTAACCCCAAAGAGAAGGGAGGTCAAGTGAACTTGCAGCGTTTCAAATGCAATCAGCTTGGAAAAGTAGCCTGTTTATAAAGAAGTATTTTACAGAGACAAGCTAATGTTAGCATTCCCTCTCTGCAAATAGGTCTGACCTACTGTTAGGATCGTCAAAGAGCTACCATRTTTGTTTTAAAGAGTCAAAGAGTAAGACTTTATTTCAGTTTAGGTTAAATCCTAGGCTTAGGGATATTGCAACCCTCTTTCTTAAGAGATGCAGAGAGAGAGAGTGTTCACACCATCTATCTTTAGGTGATAACTCAGACTGGCTGCCTGTAACATCAGTAGAGCATTGTAGGTGCTTCCAGACAGCAGTTCAGAGCATCTGAAATGGACCCCATCCCACCCCTTTCCACCACCTCCTTCCACAGGACTTGCAGAGCCCAAAGCTCACCTGTACACAGACATTGCTCCATGCCCTCACCTTGTTCTCTTGTAATTTGGAGGTGATTTAAGGTGCTAATTGGCCCCATTAAAAATATATATTATATATATTTATAGCAATCAGCTGTGGCACATGTGTCAGGAATCACGACAGGAATGATTTGGGCATCTGGTAGTGGTGATGCAGGTGGCTGGGGTGGGGGAGCACAACATTTCTCAGCTGCATATTTGTCTTAGGCAACCAGCAATACATACAGGGCAGGTTTCTTCCCTTCTCTGCAGCCTTCAGGTCAGTGACTCCAGCTTTTCCTGGAGATTTTTCATCAGACTCAAGTACATCTGGTGATTGTGCCAAATATGAACAGACAGACAATACTGACCTTGCTTGGATATCCCTGTTTTGTTTCTCTTTGGATACAAAGGAACAAATTGGTATGAATTTGGCATGATGACTTCATTTAAATGAGTATAATGGCAACATGGAAAGCAACTTATGTAAGGCTTTCTTTAAAAGACTGTGGCTACTGAGAGTATTTCTGCTCTGAAGACCTTATCCTGTACATGTCGTTATTTATTTTTTATGTTTTCTAATCTATTGTAGTTATTATTACCATAACAAGTAGGGTAGCAGTAGCAATACTACTGAGGAACTACAGTCATGGACTGAGATCCTTTCTGTGTGGGTGTAAATAGGATGGCATGAAGTCAGCCTGGCAAGTCAAGTATCTCATTTTTTCAGAGGCAATTCAGCAATACGCCTTCATCATTACTGCAAGACATCAATGAACACGTGCTGAAAACCAAGGGATGAGTGGGCACTCATCTACGTATCGATGCTTTCCCAGCACGTGTCTGCGTCCACAACATTCATTGTTGCCAGTTGCCAAAAGTTGCTGACATGGACATGGGGCTTATATGAGTATTTCATGGGAGAAATAAGTCTTTTCTAGATCATTAAATGTTCTTCAAGAGATTTGTTTTTGGCTTTTTGTTTCTGTTTTATGATAATATTAATCYTGTGTGAAACATTCAAAATTTCAAAGCTTAGAAGTTGTTCCCATAAAGCCCAGAAGCACACTATGGAATGTGTAAAGAACTAATATTTTGGAATTTTATAGTAGCCTCAGAAAACTCTCTGACTTGTTAGAGAAACCGACTATTCTTGAGCCAAGAAGCAATTAAAATACGGAATATGGATATTATTCTTATAGCTAGACTTTGTCTCCAAAAGGAAGTTCATGAAAATTCTTTCTTTGCAAGAATTTGTAACTAAATGAAGTAAAACGTTTCTCATGGATGATCCAGACACACTTCATTTTGTTTAGGAGAAGAGGAACTCTGAAAATGCGTTTTAAATAGAGCAAAAATTCTCTCTTAAGGGGAACAAAAGGCATGCAGTTTTTCTAGGATGCCACACATCTTGCTCAAGAGTCCTGAATGTTGAACAATCCATTAAAAAATGCTGTCTTCAGTAGAGCTCTCAGCTCTTTCACAAGTAATTGCCTAATTGAAACAGTATCATTTATTAGCTTCTTTGCTTGAGGCTTCTTTAGATTGAGCTACTGCTCTTGGGCATCCTCCTTTGAATTGTAACATATACCTCAGCTAATTATAATGTGGTATCACTTGATAAAGCCAACTGAGATCATAATGGGAAGACACTGAAACATCTGCCAAGATTTGAAAATTGGATTTTTCTTTTTACTTACGCCAAAGACAGGTTACCTGTAATTAGTTCTAATTTATAAATAAGTGCAGGGTGTACTTTTAAAAGGTACAATATATTGCCTTGCCCCCTTTTTAGAAACAAGCTAGGAACCATACCTCTCAATCAACCCTATATCCTTTAAGTGTTGTCAGGAATAATAGCTTTGCATGCAAAGTGAAGGAGAAGAAAGGGTTTTATACAAGCACCATCTAAATAATCATCATGATACCAATCCAAAGTGAAAAAAGATAATGACTGAAGTCCCCAAAACTACCTAAAMCAAAAGATTTCCAAAGTTATAATGAAAGATGTAATGAAAGCTTYGTTAACTGATCCTCATTATATTATTCCTGATTACAGTCTGGCCGTTCTAGTTGTCTTCTCTGATATGGCTTTAGAAAGCAGAGAAAAATCACCTCCTGATTATCAACACTTGACATTTACCTGCTATCCAGAGCTCCAAGTAGGTGCTAGGGAGAAGCTGTGTAGCCTCTGAGCAGGAAGCACTTCTCATTTTGCAGACACCTTCCTATTCTCCGAAAATCTCTTTTCATTTTCCTGTGCCACCTGATATGCTTCCTAGAACACATCCAGGCTCCTGACTACCAGCAGTGCTTCCCTCAAGATGGACTAGGTTGAACAGGCAGTCAAATATGAAGTGATGACTGCTGCCTCATGTTTGTGACATCCCCTTTGGTCTGTTTTTAGAAGGCTGTTGAAGATAAGCTCTTAGTAGGCTACTTAAAATTTAAAAAAAAAAAAAAAAAGGAAGAGAATAGAGATGCTGAGGAGAACATAGAGCTGAGCAGAGACGCCAAATGTGGTTTCTAGAAGGCCTGTTGCCTTCACAGATTCACTTTGCACTCCAGAAGGTCTGCCTGCAATTTTGCACCAAAAATGGCAAATCAAGAGGGAGCCTGGCTACATGTCCTGTTAATGAGCTGATTTTACATGACAGTAGTGAGGTATTCCAGGACCCTAAGTTTTGCTCACCAGCTAATTTACAAATATCCTTCAGAGTACAACCCTTTGTATAAGGAGCTGAACCAGAAAACAAGCAAATAACTGTGCCAAGGTGAAAAACGTGCCTCCTGGAATTCCTAGTGTCACTAGAAATGAATTGACATGTAGATGTGATTTCATCTCTTTCTTCCTTACTTCTAACAACCRCTTTGTAGTTAAAAAATCATTTTTTGGTCATCCTTTATTGACTACTGGCTTGTGCTGCCTTTCATCCACAAGGAAAGACCAGTGTGAATGGTGGCAAAATAGGCTTTCCCCTGTGCTATTTCTTTTTCTGCTGCAGTGTTTTGACTAGAGCAACCTCTAGACTGAAGCATGCAAGCATGCACTGTACCCTAGCAGGAGGTGGAGAGTGTTGGGTGGGAAAAGAGGAGATAATTCAGTCTCTTTCCTTTTGCCTTCTTACGAGATTAATCGTGGGTGTCAACTGGGAACTTTTGGGTGTCAATCAGAAATCTTTCTTTAGAGTCCAGGTAATGCCAGGTAAATTACAGACCATCTGTTCACCATTTTTGGCTGACTAATATGGTCTGCTTTAAAAACAAACTGCTAATCTTCAAACAAGCTCCCAGACTGTCCAAATATTTGATAAATTTGATAAATGTTTGTCAGGTAGATGCTTTACATCACTACTTCAGAGTCAGTGTGACAGATTTGTAGTGTGCAGAGATGTTCCTGCTCCTTAGAATTGCACAGAGATCATTCAAGATACTTTAGCAAACATCTGCTCAGTATTGCACAAAATGTTTCTCTAATCTAGATGATGTGAAGTTTTGTGCCATGATGAGTGCTCCTCTATGGGATATTTGAAATACTTTAAATAGGCACTCCAAATTTTTATCTGAGTGAGGTACCTTTCTAAGAAAGCTTGATCAGGCTCATCATTTATAGATTTCATTATGTTCAGAAGCCAAGAAATTTGACTTTTGTCAAAGTGGCCCCAAGAAGACCATTCTATTCTATGATTTCATTTAATGAAATAGAGCAGCCATTGACCAAACAATTACCATTAACAAGTGGGACTTACAGAAGGGGACAAAAGAGTTAAAATGGAAATTGCAAATAAGAGTATAGTCTCAGTTATATTCAGTAAGAGAATTTAATGTCKATTCACAAATATTCTATCTTTGGCTCCAAAATACCGATTTCACAGAGTCACAGAATTGTTGAAGTTGGAAGGGACCTTGAGAGATCACCTAGTTCAAATTCCCAACTCAAGCAGTGCTACCTAGTCTTACATTAACTCCTCCAGCTGTTCTGCTCATTTCTTCCCACCTTTGTAATACTCAACTTCACCAAAATTAAGAATGGATCATGATGAAATACCTTTTGAAAGACACTGTGTCAGTAATCTTTGACAAATGCCTCCCTTCTTCCCTTTCCTTTCCTGCTGTTTCTCTATCAGCTCTGCTCACACCATAAGAACCCCTGCACAAAAGCCACCTCAGCCTGGTTTTTGCATAGCATTCACTCATTATTCATTCTCTTCCTCTCAGTCCTTGACATGCTCCATCACGTCTCGCCATGTTCTGACACTCACTTCTACAAAGACACAGCAGATATTTGGAGGCCCTCAAAAGTCCCCCAAGACCAGAGGCTCATTGGCTTCTCCATAGCGTTGCTGTTGTGCAGGGCACCAGCGAGTCAGCTTTCCAGAGCCTGCACGTTCAACCCTCCCTCGGAGCACAACGGGAGTTTCACCGGGATTAACCCAGTCACTTGTTTATTCCCCGGGTTAATTTCACACGCCAAGCACCAAGCTTGTGTTAATTATATGATTTACAGGGCTGTGTTTCTCTTTTCATTGCATCGTAAAAAAAAAAAAAAAAAAAAAAAAAAAGGCTTGAATAAAGATGCTTGTTCTGGTAAATTTTCACTTGTTTGTGAATAGCCTGGAAATAGTTAAAAGCAAGCATGTTCTCTGGGCCAAAAGGGACCGGAAGGTTCAGATTATTGCCTTATTTATTTTATTTTATTCCTAATTAACATTTTATGAGCTCTGAATATGTTTACAGAAGCACATGCAGGAAAGGGCGTATGAACAAATGGAATTAATAGCCATCAACTGCTCCACAGCATACACAGCAGATTAAAATATCATGAATAAGTCTTTTGCCTTTTCTCATTCCCATTGACAATGTGAATTAAAATTCCCCTCAACAGTTTCCCTTTTCCATATAAGTCCAAATGACCAGGAAAAATTGATCTTTTGGTGGGGAAGTCAGCTGGGAGGTATTTCCAGAGTCTGTKGGTGCCCGTTTGGCAGTGGCAGTTCATCACTGGTTTCAAATAGCAGTATAAGAGGGCTGAAGAGTACAATTAAAATTATGTAGAAAAACAAAAGATATTTTGTATAACAGCTCCAGAATTTGATTTCCTGAGTTGAGAGAAAGTGCAAAGATTGTTGAATTCAGATGCCACGCAAAGCCAGCTACAGGAAGGATTTCAACTAGACCTTTCTTCTGAAGACTAGGTTGAGCTAGATCTCCAGAGGTCCCTTTAAACGTTAACCATTCTGCGAGTCTGTGACTAGTCCTATGTTTTATCTGTAGTCTGAGCTCATCCTTGCATGAGAATGATCTGGGGTTTGATTCRGACCTGTGGATAAAATTAGCACTATTCAGAAAAATATTAGCATTTTCAACTAAGCCAGGACAAACGTAAGGAAGCCTCAAAGGTCTGGTTTGGCCTTTTTACAACCTCTGTCACTTAGAGCTGCTGAGGAATTTCTAGCCTTTCTTCTGGGCCCAGGAGAAGCATCTGATTCCTGTACTGCCTGTTGTAGTAGCAGCAATACCGAATCCTTCCTAACAAACCACCTTTTTTTTTTTTTTTTTCTCTTTTTTTTCTCTCTTTTTTTCTTATTTTTTTCTTTTTCCCCAAAGCTTTGTCTGTGGCCTGGATCAGTAAATGCAAGAGCTCTGGGTTCTATCAACCAATTGCACAAGGATAATTTTATTCCCATTTTTCTTAAGTGCTAAGGAAAGGCTAAAGCAGTTTATCAGAGAACTGCAAATACCCAGTCCTCCAAAAAATGTTAATATAATGCCCTTGGGATAAACATTGCTTTACTGATGTGTTTTTAAGTTGTCAATTACTTTCCATCTGAGAAAGTAAAAAGAAAGATATAAGCAAGGAGCAGGGCATGAATATATACATGTTTAATATCAGAAATAATCTGGTTGGCGGGGGGGGTGGAAAATCACACTTTTCTCCCGGAATGCATTGTTAATTGAGAACAGATCAGCACTAGGGAGATGTAGGTGCAGATAAATTAACTTTTGCTGCATAGCTAAGGTGAGATAGAAAGATTTTATACTTGGCTAACATCTTCTAGAGCTCAAGTTATCAGGATAGAAAGGAATATGCATTTCATAACAAATTCTACTAGTTTGCTCTGTGATCTTGAGCAAAAGGCAAACCTAAGCGAGTTATTAATCTATCTTCTGCTGAATTTCAGCCGGATAAAGTTGTGGGAGGAGTCTTATATGCATTTAGATGCATGTTGAAATCATAAGAGTTATAAATCCAAACTGCTTAGGTATTTTCCAAGAAGCTCTGTAAGTACTTATCGGCTTCTTTAATCGTGTAGATGCTTTTCCCTCCTCGTTCCCTTGTGAATCCCAGTTTTAGGGACAGACACTCACCATATTACAAAACATGAATACATTAGTTCCCGCTTGGCACTATTTGTACAGTTTTCTGCCTTCCATCCAAATTCTCACGGTTTTTACGGTCAACATAGCTCTGCCAGAAGCAAGCTGCTGCTACTTAGGATTGCTCTTACCCAAGTTGTCTTTGTTGACTCAGAGGAGCTGATAATTCCGCCTTTTCCAGCACACCACTCTCCTTGCAGTCAGAGCTATCCTACAGGGTAGCAGCAACAGAGRGAAGCTGCAGGAAACAGTCAGCCTTAACAGATGATCAAGGGAGGATATGAGATCCAGACCAACAGTGGACACGTTCAGCAATCCGAAGCATCAGCAAAGTTCAGCCACTGCAACAGTTGTTCCAGCTGAAGAGAGATAAAGATTCCAATCTCTGCCCAGGGGACACCACAAAATTTGCCTTCTGCAGCAGTGCTTGTGCTTGCTGGTAGACCTTGTTGCCTCTTCACCAAGACCATAATCTTGGCGCAACTRTTCATCTACTGACCAACATTCTGCTATTACTGTTATCTAATTATGTAGGGAAACCTGCAAGTCATGTTTGATTCCCAGCCAAGGAGAGGTAAAAAAAAAAAAAAAAAAAATCACTTGAAGCTGCTTTATGTCAAAGAGTGAATTACAGTGTGGCATAAACAAACAGCCCAACACATTATCCTGTTTACACGGGATCAGAGAACACTTGTAACTCTAAGTCCTGAGGGAGGCTTACAGTAATATTGTCCAGACTTCCTTTGCATTAGGTCCAGAATTGCAGGAGAAAGGAAGGGAAACATGATTTTTAAGTGCTTTGTCAGAAAGAAATTGTATAATAGGAAGTGGATGTTCCATTTTACACATTTTTTGCAAATGTGCTGATGTTGATTCTCATTTGTCTTCCTCATTTGAATAAGAAAGTTCAGCACTTTGATGAAGGTATTTGTACCTTCATAGGGATGAAAGAGCTTTTCTAGCTGCCCCAGATTCGTTTGAGTTTTCTTTCTCTCGGATCCTCACTTTCATAGAGAGAATAAGCTCAGCTTTTCATAAAGGAGTAAAATTAGTAACAGCAAGCTTTTACCAGCTGGAAGTGACATATTCTTGCCTTTGGGGTGATATTCTGGAAGCAATTTCTTGTCTTATTAGTCTGTGGCTCTTTTTGGAGACTAGTGGATATTGAAAGCAACATCAAAACCACCAGTCATGAAAGCACCTTCCACCATGACATATTCAAAAACCAGACATGGCAGCTTTCTCCTACCTAGCCCAAGCTTTGGACAAGGTCTCATTAAGAAACTAATCTCAAATTCTGCTCAGATATTGTGGGCAATCAGAGGCAGAACTCAAAAACATGGGCTGCTGATGATGCAGTCCCTAATTTTGCCTAATTTTCACACAACTAAAAAGTAAAATATGCTTGTGCAAGGTTGAAGTCCYGCCTGCTTTCTGCTGACCACTGCATGGAGTGTGGGAGCTCTGGTCTTTTCTCCTGGCTGGATCATCCTGAAGAAAAAATGTTCAGGCRCTGGACTTGTGCCCCACAACTGCTGCAGTGGCGTGTGAATTCTGGAAATTTTGTGGAGATCTGGGTAACTGCACTATTGTGCAGGCAAAACCACTTTTTTTCTTTTGAACGAAAATGTTGCTTGTGGGACCCATATGTGGTTTAGACATTGTGTGCCTCATTGTCCGCACTTGGTCGTATCCCTCCAAGTTCATTATATTTTCTGTCAGTTACTGCAGACTTGGCCTAACTCACTGTAAGACATGACCCATCTGGGCCCTCAAASTACGACTCCCATGATAGGGACTAGTGCACAGCCTCACTGAATTAAATCTTTTGATTTAAAAATGTCACAATCAGAAAATTTAAAAAGAAACTTTTCCAAATCCTTTCTATAGAACTTTCCATCCTGTGAAGAATGTTCATCTTTCATCCTTCACTGGGAGTCGAGAGGTTCAGATAGATCAAAGAACCACTTAAAGACCTGAAAACATCCAGAGACTGGAAAACATCTTAAATAAAATTCATCATAAATTGCTGCAGATAATTCAGCATTTCTGAGAAGTCAGAAGAAAAAGCATTTTCTAGGAGGAAGAAAAAACCCTACTCTTGTGAGAACACTTTCTCTCATTATGTTCTTTTTAACATATTTGTGGAATTTAAGTGTTTGGGATTTTTAAGTGGGATGTTTAGGTGCTGTACCCTGTTCATTTTTTAAAAGTCTAATTCCCCTCTCATGGAAGACACAGCTAGATCTTGGCTACTTGTCTGAAGAGGTAGAAAGATCACCTTAATAATTTTCACTGTGCCAGAAAACAGAGGGAAAAGCAACATATTTGTCCATCTCTCATCAAAAAGGAATTAGCTTTCTCAGCACACCAGGAGCTGTACTACTTTTTGCTCCTTAATCCTAATCTTCTGAAAGTTATGTATCTTTATGCCACAGCTTAGGATAAACTTTGATAAACTTAGATAAACATCTGACACTTTGGCCAACTAAGCAGACTAGCATGATGCAAGAAGAGTTGGTCCAAACGCCTTTTCCCCTAAGTGTGGGGCCTAATGGCAACCAAACTCGGACCTGGGAGCCACAGTCCATCCGCGCTCAACTCCTCCAACAACTCAGATAATTGCAGCCCTTTCAGGATGATGCAGAACTGTTTAATATTTAGACTGAAAGGAGGAATGCAGTCTGRAGAAAAGCTTTTACTCTTGATTTCATTTTCACTCCATGGTTTGATATGCAAACCCTGGCTTGAGAGGGTCTTCATCAAACCGCAAAAAGTTCAAGGAAATATTTGAAATTGAGGATCTCTTGGCTAATGATACTTATTTGTCCCCTTTCTGATCAAGTATAATGACGCTCAAAAGACAAGAGTATATGGGTGGAGAGTTTTAAAGTGGAAWTCATATTTAATGCCCTATCATTGCTTCTTAAGGAAAAAAATAGTCTTAAAGGTTCCCTTCCTTCCCCCATTTTAGTTTATGACAAAAGTGAAATTTTTGCTTTKCTATTTATTGACTTGTTTTAGTGTTCTCAGATGGCAACATTATCAGATTCATCGCTACAGGATAGATCAAAGACAACAGATCAGACTCCTCCCTGGGGTGAAGATAAACTGCTGCACTTGACCTGTGCCTGGAATGTCTAATGGGGTCAAAATGTAGAAAAATAAAAATACTTATCTCCTGCCAACTCTGCATCAGCCTTCTCTGAGATCCTTTAAAGGCTACTGCATAGAACTAGACAGCAGCTTGTACTCCTTTCAGATGCAGCTCATTTCTGCAGCTAAAAACTAGGACAGAGGGAAGTCCATCCTTCTTGTCTCCTTCAGCAGAAGTCCCTTTCTCAAAATGCAGAAACACTCTTAAGTCTTTTCAACATGCTTTTCAACTGTTACTCAGTCAGACTTTTCTTTCTAATTAACAAAACTATCATCTTCTCTCACTCCAATCCACTTTTTTTTTTTTCCCAAAAAGCTTAGATTTTCTTAAAAGACACAGCTCTTTAACATTGCTTTCTTCCTTGGCATTGGAAGCAAAAGGCTGTAGGACTGAACTGGACTGTCCATTTCAGCATCAAAAAAGCAGTGCCTGTTGTTTGAGCAATTTTAAGTCTTTTCAGCCAACTGCATGGGCCTGTGACCAGTAGCATTGTGAAACGCAAGAGGCAGCTAGGTAAGAGCAAACAGTTGAGAGAGCATCACACCTCCCGCATCTCCCAGTGATGGCCTGTTCTTCACTCACAAATATCCTGCTACAGCAACTGCTTCTGGTCATGTGCAAAGTGCCCCTGCCTTTTGTTGTTATTATGAACCCTGGAATCCTGTTAGTTTGTAGTAAATCACTCACAGCAGCCCCCAAAATGAATAATTTGGTCAAGTTATGTGCCAGCTGGTATCCCGYGGAGAGTCTGTCTACAGGCACCTTTGCAGGTTGCCTCTTCTATTTCCTGAGCATGAGAAGCCCTTATTTCAGATCCCGAGCTTATTGCAGCTTCTGGGTGACTGCCATGACCTCATTTATAACGTTGCAGAGCTACATTGATTCATCTCTTCAGGAAATACGCTCTCGCTAGGCTTGTCCAGCAATACACAAACAAGCTGTGAATGGTCCTATCATGGCAGTATGAACACGCTCCAAAATAGAAACAGTCTCTTCTTGGCCTGGCCAGACTTTCTCAAGTGCCTCGAATCTCTTTTGAAGGGGAAAGGTGTTTATCAATAGCTACAGTAATAATAAATGCACAATACTGGAGGTATTTGCTTTGAAAGCAAAGGCCTAAGAGTGTCTGTGTGCAGAGAAAAGAGGTGCCTTACAAATCTACACCATTTTAGCACCAGCTCATCTTACTACCTTCATCCTCAAGCCCTTCCAATTAGGAAGTTTTATCAAGCATAACAGCAGGCAATTTCATTAGGACTGTAACTGGTTTGATGGTAGATCCCCAGGATATATACACAGGCTTCCTAAAAAACAGAACCAATAATAAACTCCTTTCTTATTGCATTTTGAAATCATCTGAACCAAATTTCTTTAAGAGGCAACTACTTGCCACCTTACCAAACCCTGGTCATGAAAGAATATATTGAGCATGCTTCCAAAAACAGGAACCACATGAACTCAAACTCACTGGTAATGACCTCCAGTCATTCTTTCTGGTGTGCAGTTACAGATTCACCTTTGAAATTGCCTTGGAAACAGGAGACCAGAAGGAAAAGGATACCCTACGTGAGTTGTGTGGTTTTATACCTTGTGTAGACACATTATTTAAGCCCATCCTCTCATCAAAACAGATACATGGAATAATACAGTGGGCACCATGAGCAGCACACCCACTGGAACAAATACTTCTGGCAGCAGGCTGTCATAATTTGACTTAAATACTCATAATTTGCTATTTATGTTTTGTTGCATTCTGACAAATCCTTACCTGTCCACCTGCAGGCATGCATTGCCTGAGGTGCTCAGTGAGAGATATCACTACAGGAAAAAWAACAATCTACTAGCAATACTGAATTATCAAGAAACAGGGTTACATTAAAAGAATGAAATATCCTTTCTTCTGCACGCTGCTATCCAGCTTTGTGGTACAGATCCCAAGTCATAACGTCCTTCAGGGCACTGACAGATTAGGATGGGCATGTACAAGAAGATTGCTGATATCATGGAAATGGGAAGTGTGTTCCTGGCACTAGCCCTTGGAGGAGATTTGATTTATTTGGATTCCCTTTGATCTTTTAATTACAGTATGTTTTCATTCTCAAAGCTATGGGTCCAGTTTATCTAGCTATAATTCACGTGTATTATTTTCCTGACTCTTGGCACCTAAGAGGTGCATGTTTGTGCCTCTCCTCTAGGACAAGGAGAGGTGAACCTTGCATCTTGGCTTAGGAGTGCTTCTGTTGGGGCCATTATGGAGAATTTACGGTGATTCATTATTTAAAGACTTTTGAGCACGTTCTCCAAACTTGGAAGGAACTCTGGGCAATCTGCCTGCTACACCCAGATTTGCTGGTGTTTTCCCAGAACGTATGCAAAACTGAGGTGCATCAATGCCTACTTTGAAAGGATATGTGAATTGAAAGGTAAAGATTGTATGTTGTTTCCTAATTTCTTTGTTTGATATTTCTAGATGAGATATGCTACCTTTGGAAGCAAAATAGATTTCAACCTGGTATAACAGAATGGAAGAGTGTTGCTTATGTATTGGTAGTTCATTCTAGCCTTAAAGGACCTTTTTCACTTCATGGGCTTGTATAAAAATGACTAGATAAAATCCTGTAGCCTGTAGAGTAATGCATCTAGATGACTGATCATCATTGCTTCTTCTGGGTTAAAATACTGTACAGGCAAAACAGGGATCCTATTGCATAAATAATCAAGTTCTCTGTGCCTCTGGAATGGTCAAGATCTGGCTCTAAATTTTTCTATCTCTCTMTATATATTTTACACACGTTGCTACAGATAAAATATCAAAAACTTGTATATCTGTTTTCTCATGTACATAAAGTAATTTTGCTGTGAGGGTGTGAACAGAAATGAACTGAAGAAGGAGAGGTTTTGAGTAAACAAAGGTGGGACTGGCTTGGAGCACAGCACTAGCTTAGCTGACCCTTCAATATTCAGCAAGAGGTTGGGAACAAGAGAGATAATGAATGATTTTGATTTAGTCTGTTTCTACTCACGGATTTTCACATTGGTAATTAAAAATCCAAGATAATAAAAAAAAAGGATTTTTTAAAATTCATATCTGACACACCTCAGCAGGTCATCAGTCCATTGTAGTGTACATGCCTGGACAAACCTTCCTTTGAATGACCTCTGATGAACTCTAGATTGCTTTGTCAGGTATTTATTGTCTACTTGGCATAGCCTATAGGAAGAAAAATGAATGTTTTATTACTCATGCCTAGTACTCAGCTGCAAGCAACATCTTGSCAGTTGAATACAAGTGAAGAAGTGTATTCTCCTTGGTGTTAAAACATCTATTCCTAAGCATACATGATTTTGCTCAAATTATTCTTTCCACATTTTGAACTGGCAATAGAGTATTATTTAAAATTTTATTATTATCTTTCTTACTTTAAAATAATCCACTGCTACTTCCAAACACTAGAACTCCGTTATCAATTCCTAGTTATATCTGAAGGCCATATTTTACCCAGATGCCAATACTTTACCCAGTAACTGTATATACAGTAACCTTTCTGCCTTGGATTTGATCAGCTCTGCTTGGTTTTGAAATACAATTCAAAACAATGACTAGTACTGTGGAAAATTTGCCACAGGACTTTTCCCTTTGTACTAAGTGTTCACACGTACTTAGGCAGCTCCCTTTTCATCTCTTACTTGTCTTAAATTATTGTGAGGAAAACAAAAGACATATTGCAAGAAGAAGATTCTTGGAATGGGATTATTTGGCAATAGCAGGAGAAAACAGAAGATGCCACATTTTATAGACTGGGTTTTTTTTGAGCACCTTTAGAATAGAATGTCACATTTTGCTTCTAAAGAGAGCTATCTTATCCCTGAAAGATCTCAGCCCTTTTAAATCCTTGGAATTGTTTTTAATCTTCTTTTCAGAAAGAAAGAAAGAGCTTCTATGATGTAATAAGATCTCCTACAGGAATAATGACAAGGGCAGGAATTAATCTTTAAAAGTAATTTCATGCACTTTGGAAAAGTAGAATTTAACTCAGAAAACTTTTTTTTTCCAGTATTTGGTTCAAGAAAGCCAAGATATCCACTTCTCTTAAAAGAGGGATCTGAGCAAACGAAATCATAGGCTCCCTGATCTGCTCACATTCACTTCCATTTTTGAGAATAATTCTACCCTCCTTAGCTATAAATAGTATTTTATATAAGCCTCTATTAAAAGGGACTATTATCCTGGTACATGAACTACCTGGAATAATATGTATAAGAAGTTTCTCCTGAAATATCAGGAGAATAAATTTTCGTGTCTGAATTCTAATCCAAACTTCAAATGACTTTTCATCTGTGTATTCATCATTTCAACGCATGAGCATCGACTAAAAYACCTTCTACTCATCCTTAGCCCAGCTAACTATTGTAAATTAACGTCTCTCATTCATTTCCAAGGGAGCTTATTTAGAAAGGTTTGTTTAAAATCTTAGGTTCATGATGATCCTGAAGAATCAGAGATCTGGGTCTCAATGGCATAATGCATCTAAAACTAACGATCTGAAAAGAAAATGAGAGCTTTCTGGGTTCTCATTCGGAGAGCCTGCTTTGAGCCTTCTAGGCGATGATCATGTTTGTGAATATCCTAGTTTTATTTAGTTCTTTGGGTTTCTCCTCTCTGGCTATTGGAATGAGGCAAACTGCAGCATAAAGTAGTACAACTGAGCCAACAAGTGCAAAAGCTATTTATAAATTTGTACCAAAGCAAAAAGACTTTTTAAAAAATCTTTCTCAAGTTCTTGCTTTCTCTTTTTTTCCCCCTCTTTTTCTCTTTCTTTTTTTCTCAGAAACTTGACATTTGAGACACGGTAACAATAGAAAAGAGTAAATGGCACTACAACGCACTGACAGTTTTGGAAAGAAAATAATAACTTTATAAGTGTTAGGGATGGATTTCACTGTAAATATAATAAAAAAGAACAATAATTAATGTCTGTGGCCAATCCCCAGCAACTGCACTTTTTAAAGAAAATCAATTGCATTTTTACCTGAAATATATGACAGATAGCTTAGGCTCTAATGTTTTTCTCTCTTAATAAGCTCGATATGGAACAGAGCTCCTTTAGAATATGTACGGTAAAGTGGAAATGCATGCTTTGGTGACTGGTATAAAGCAGGCCAAAGATATGTCAAGTCCAATTAATGTCAATAAGGAACATCTGTATTTAGGCACCCAAGTTACTTAATGCAAACATTTCATAATTATATASTATAGCACACATGCAGCATTATGAGATGTGGTATCCCAGTGTGAATAATATTCACATTTTTCAGATCAGTCAGCAGTCTTGGTCTGGCTTTGGCTCAGCTTGCCGTCTCCCCATAAGAACATTTCTTTATAATATTGAATTAAGTACAATCCACATTTTTTCTCTTATCTGTGAAATCTTGTGGTTGTAGCTTGACTGTTTTTATAAAATGAAAGATCCAAGTGCATGTAAAGCGAGGGTTTGGGGGGCTTTTTTTTTTTTTTTTTTTTTTTTTTTTTTTTTTATGAGACATCTGTTTTTTTTCTTATATGCCTTAAGTCTGAGAAGGAACAGTTCAAGTGGATGAAGTATAGCAAGACTCCATGTCTAAAGCCATCTCACCACTCCATCTCACATAAGAACAAGCAAAGGAGCAGATGAAAAATACTAGAAACCATTTTCCTCACCTAAGGCAGCTAAGCTTAAGAGTCTGCAAAGAAAAGATGAATTCTAGCATCTGTAGCCTGGAAATCTCAAAATATACCAAATACTTGTAAATTCAGAACCATTCATGTAGCAATTGCTTAAACAAATAGAGCAGGCATTGGAAAGCTCCATTGCCACCCACACATCATTTTATAAAGTACATGATGCCTTTTTGATTTGGATGTGTTTATTGAGCTTGCTGGGTCTGCTGAGTTGAGATTCTGGAATTTTATATTTGGGGATTTTAATAACCAGTTCAGAGGAGCAACTAAAAGATGGAATATTCATCTGGGGCTTAATCTGAAACACATCACTTGCAGCAGAAGAGCAGCCTGTCACTGTTGGAACTTTCCATCACGCATTCCCCCTCCAAACACCCATGTCCAAGAGGGCCATCACTGGAGGCAGAAAAGATTGCAAATACAAAGGTATGAGCTAGTCCAATCAATGAAAGCCTCACCAAGCTATCTCAGAGAGCTGGCAAGGAAAAGCTGATGAAGATGCCATATTAAAACCAGACTTGTGGGTAACTGGGCAGCTTTACCTAATCCAACAAGTGGTGATTAATCCAGTCCAGGAAGAAACAGGTGTCAAAACGAGATTAGAGAGGATCTGCCACTCAGTTACAATCTTGCCATCAGTCACCAATACTTCTGTCTCCTTCATCCACCCAGCTTGGCAGACTTTCACAACCCTACCTTGTGGTCTGCCAACGAACACCACCATGAGCTAAGCCACCACACTCTTTTTAGCAAGCTGCGATTGAGACCCCACCTATTTCAAGAAATATTCAAGCCTGAATACCCACTTCCCACTCTGAATATGTTCTGTCTTGTCTGGCTTTGTTTTTCTTCACTTGTGCCTTTGGAATATAATCACTTCAGGGCAGGGTCTAGTCATCTCTTTGGCACTTGACCTGCTCTTCCTCATATATTTACTACTCGAAACTCCTCTATGAACTTCACTAAGATCACGCTTTGGTCTTCTGTGATTAATTGTGCTAATTAATAGTCAAATCAATCATGTTGGCTTGTGTTCAGAAGGAATGCAGAGTCATGTAAAAATCTAGCCAAGTACTTTAAAACCTTCAAAAGAGGGTATATTCCCATAGGAGATGTTCTGGATAAGGGCGCTTTTTTTTTTTTTTTTTTTTCCTTTTGCTACTCGAAACTCCTCTATGAACTTCACTAAGATCACGCTTTGGTCTTCTGTGATTAATTGTGCTAATTAATAGTCAAATCAATCATGTTGGCTTGTGTTCAGAAGGAATGCAGAGTCATGTAAAAATCTAGCCAAGTACTTTAAAACCTTCAAAAGAGGGTATATTCCCATAGGAGATGTTCTGGATAAGGGCGCTTTTTTTTTTTTTTTTTTTCCTTTTGCTCCTTGAACCTGTTTACACATTTGGAAATTAAACCTTGTGTATATTAGTCAGAAAACTAGCAATTAGGATTGAAAGAAGGTCTGCTGTAGAGCTCAAAAGACCTGAATAGAAAATGTTGCTGCTTCAGATTCTTGCTAAAGCTGCTCATAGTAAATAATGACAGTGGTAACTTTTCACCAACCCRGATGAGCTCTGCATGATTCAAAAACAACAGCCGCCAAGAAAAAAAGGGAGTGAGGAAGAAGGAGAAGTGGCAATCCAGGCTTTGGGATACTCATACTGTGTGATCATCATGGAGAGGTGGGGCAAAGGAAGACCAATACATCCACAGAACCAGCTGTCAGGAAGAGATTTTCCAATGAAGAAATCTACTCTAAAATCTAATTAACAACTAATGGGGTTCCTGTATCTTCCTCCAGTGCACCACTTGAACCTACAAATAACAGAATCTGTGYGATTTCCCTCCTACACACTGTTCCCTCCAACTCACCAATAAAACCTTAGGAATAAAATAAACTTCAATGTGTGCATATTCTAATTATAAACAAGCAGAAGTAGAGCTTACATCTAAGCTGGCTGAGATCCAGGGATACCAGTAGAGGGATAAAGAGAGTGGAAGTGGGCTTCATGCCAGAAGAAAGAAAGATTTCTGACAAGTTTGAAGGGAAGAGTAATGGCAAAAAAAATGCACATCCTAAAGTGCCTTTGAGTGTGGATGAAGGATAATTGTGTGGCTAAGCCCTAAGATTAGAAAGTAGACTGAACTAAGGAGTCCCAAGTCTTCTGATACAGTTTTCTGGGCTTGACCTAAGTAGAACATACTCCACCAGTGCAGGTAGACAGAGAAAGAGTGTTGAGGATGGGATTGCCAGATGTGCTGCTCCCCAAGAACTGRTAGCGAGGGTCCTTTTCCATAGACGTTCCACTTGGAGCTGCACCCAAGCTGAGCAAATGCCTAGCCAAGAATTTTGCTGTGTCCCTACTGGTTTTGTTAATAAATACTGGAGCAGAAAAGAATATGTAACATGGAGGTGCATTACTCACTTCTTATAAGACTCTCTTTTAAGCTTTTTACCAGTTATTAATATTATTATTGTTATTTTAGGTAACTATTATAATATCCAAGCATCTTGTAAAAATATCATTGGGGACTTGCCCTTCCAACTCATTCATCTTAATTTCTAGGATGGAGACAAACTTCTTATTTATGTTTCAAAGATGACATGACATCAAAGAGCTTGAATATTAAATGCCTTAATTACAGATAATAGGCTGATAAAAAGAAATCACCCCTGGAGATTTATTAAATAGGAATTACAACTGCATTCAGGGAGATTAAGGACTACAACAACCAGCCTAACCTCATATATCAAAAGATTATTTTTGGAAAAGGAGAATAACATTTTTCTCACTTATATAATTGCAATGTACAGCTTCAAATTACTAGCTTCAGAACCAATTGCCTCTCCACCACTCTGAAATTACCAATCACTCTGACCATTTTTACACTGTTTTTGGCTCAGCTTGCCAGGCTCTGAGAGCATTCATGAGTTTTCCTCTCAGAGGAGAAGACATATATCTTAAGTAGAGGACAGCAGGCAGCATCCAGAGGTATAAAAGTCTCTTCCAAAGTTTTCCTTTTGCAGGTGAAGGAGCAGGATTTATCAACCCTCCTTTCACCCTGGCTTAGTGTAGCATTATCAGCCTCCATTTTTACAGGCTTGTAGCTAGTGAAATTGGTGGGTGGCTTTGGAGAAAAGCTGGTGCCAAATCCAGAGATAAACACTGTTTTTCACCAGGAGGTACACAAGAAGCAAACTTTTCACAAAACCTCAAAGATTTTTCTTGGTTTTGTGGGAGTCACTAGGGAAGCTGTGGAAATGTTCCTCATGCATGACATGACTTCCTGCCAGGAGAGGACTGAGATGATCACATTTGTGGAAGGAGATTGCTTTTTAATCCCAGCTCACATGCACCCAATGTTTTAACATAAACCAACAGCCTCTGCTGACATTCATCTGGACTCCTAATTTGGGGGTATAGCTTGTCCACTACTGATCAGGATATGAAACTTAAATAAGTCTTCTTAGAGCAGCAATTTTTGCATAAGAGACCTTGATTACATGCAAACTACTCTTCTATATCAACTATGCTCTACACAAGGTCCTATAGTAATTTCCAAACATTCAGAATCCAGAGGTCTTCCAAAAATCCTACACAGAACATGGCAGTCAAATCATGACTCCCTGTTCATGTCCAGAAGTAAGGCACAACCTTCCCCATTTTAAGCCAAGAACATATAAGCAGAAAGAGACTTCACAAGYTCCATCTTAAAAATTGTTCATGCAGTCTCAGATGTGCAAGGGGATTTGCAAGCAAACATCCCATAGCATACGCACAACCCAGTGCTGCACAAGGAACCTACCAACACAAATGTGCACAACACCTTCTAACAACTTAAGTTTGAGTCATATATTGAAGATCACAGAGAAAAGAGGCAGGAGGGCTCAGACCAACCAAATAAATCTAGTCTTCCTTTCACACTCTAATGATTAGGTTTTCACTTTTGCATCTTGTGCTCAGTGGACGGTGTTCTGGAACTGAGAAAACACTGATTTAAAGCACAGGACAGATCACAGGGACAGCAATAGACACCTTGAACAGCTGGAGTGCCATTGCCACTCACAGGCTTGGAAATCTTCATTTCGTTCTCACTACTTTGGGCTGAAGCTTCACTGACCTTTACACTGACATTCAAGTGTGAAAATTCACTGCCCTCTTAGCATTGATCCAAAAGAAAAACTCTGGGAGTTTTATGCAGTTCTTGTTACTTTGCTCTGCACTTCACACAGTAGCAGAAACATTTCAGCAATGAACCTGAACATAATGTTTAGTTTTAACTTGCTGGTGACTAATTTTAACCATATATCATGATAAGGCTTACTTTCAGCATGGAACAGCCTATATTTATGAACTCAGGCAATTGCTATCCATTTGTTCTGTTTTCAGAGTAATTATGAAAAGAAGTCACCTTTCATTGCTTTTTATTTATTTATTTTAAATCCCAAAATAATTAGAAGAAGAGTCTGTCAGCACTGCTGAATTCCAAATTCAGTTTGGGGTTTACAGGATGAATAAGATATGCAGAGAACAATAGTTGGAGGTGACATCTACAACCATGCTTTCCTCCTGGAGGAAATCTAGTTTCTGGTATACTCCGTGCCTCCCTATACAGCAGCATATTTGCATTTGGATAGTCTCAGAACAGCGCACTGCCCTTTAAATCTACTTGGACAAAGCCATGAGAATGCTCCAAGAGCTTCCAAACAATTAATCCAAGTAATCCCAGCTGGAGCAGCAGCCATCCAGCTCCTGCTTACCATAACCTCTTGCTGTGTGCTAAGCCAAAGCCTCCCTTCTCCTTACACCCCCTTAGCACGGTCAAGGAGGAAAYCAGGATGAGCACCACGGGCCCTCCAGAGGCCAGAGTGCCTAAGCTGATCCTATCTCAAGCCCCAGCTGACACCAGGACCACTGTGCAGCCAGTAGTGACATCTTCCAGGTACAGACAGCCCSACTTCCCAGCTCACTCATCCCATTAAAACTCATGGCACGCTTTGCTAAAGTAAAYGGCGATAGCCTGAGTAATCCTGTTCCAATTGCAATTTGCATAATTGCCTTTTGCTTTCATATCTCCTGCAGTTCCTTTCAGGTAAAGTCTCCTTGTCTTCTTATCCAAGGTAGCTGCTTAATGCTAGTGTTTGCTTTTAAACGTCAAACATGCTCTTCCCCTCAGCTACCAGCATTACCAAGAGTGGGTGCACACGTCCCAATACACTCTAGAAAATTAACATATTTTGGAAAGGAAGCACTACAAACGTGATACCAACTTGCACAGTAATAAATCAGGCACAAGATCTATCCCACATATCCCACATGCCTAAGGATAGCTCATGGTGCAATCCAGATGTACGATTTTCAGCCCTGTTCCTGAAGGAGCTTTAGTTTTGCTATCTGTGAGATTGGTAACTGTGGGACCCTGGATTTCTCTGTAGATTGTATACCTGCCTGGTGTAAACGCCTGGGTAAACACAGCAGCCTATATGGCCACCAGTGGCCMCTGAGCTGGGCAGGGATGTCTGCCGCAGGTGAGGTCACACTCCTCTAGTCCTGCATGTCCTAATAGACCCTGCTGCAAGGTGGGCAAGACAGGAGCCGAGGGTAGAGGTGTGAAGTACTGGAGAAGGTGAAAGGGTCCTGTTGCTTCAGAGGACTCATGATTTGGTTCCCCCCATCTCTTATGGGAACAGGGAAAATGAGAGACTCGTTTTAGGTCAATTCTCATCACTCTTGCCCAGTCCAGGAACCTCCCTGAAMCCTGCAGGCTTCCTGATGATGGAGGTGTAATCTTAGACTTCCTGTCCCCTAAACTAGTTATGAGATAGATCTTCTTAAGCAAAAGCCAAAGGCACAACTGCAGCAGAGCCTGGAGTAAACTGAGCAGCACAACTCACTGACGTGGGGAATGTCTCCCCACCACGCTGGCATTTGCAGAGCAGGCATGCCTTAAGAAAAGTGAGACCTAAAAGTCGGGTGCCCTTGCTGCAACAAATGATTTTAAGCATTTCCCAGTTGTCTGGCACCGGCTTTGAGCTTGGCACTTGATAGGCTTGCAACAAGGCAAGAGTTTTGCTTTGAAAAGCTAACAATCAAATTTGTAMCGAACACAGGACGAGTAAAGGCATGTTTGGTGCGTTGGTCTGGGAAAGCTCACAGAAGACAAACATATAAATATAAAGGACTTTCAAATAATGCCACTTTTATGCAGGGAAAAAAAAATGCCTGTGAGGATAAACAAACAGCTGTGTGCAGGTTTTATTCTCACCTGGCAATTGCCAAAGCTCCAGTTCTCACCTACCTTGCACTCCACCTGGTTGTGCTGTTGACCATGAAGCTTGCGAGGTTACCTGGAAAACAGGAAATAGCTGGTGACTAATCCCATCTCCATGTACTGTGAGTCACAGAGCTTGGGGACAGAGGAAAAAAAAGGGAGGGGAGGAAAGGGAAAAAAGAAAAAGAAAAAAAAAAAAAAGAAAAAAAGATAGTTTCCTCAGTTTCCTGGGTGAGCAAAAGGAAAGGAAGGAAATTAATTTTCCCTTCAGAGCCCAGTGCAAAGTTGCTGAATGTCAGACAGGTGTCACAGGGCTGGCACAATAAGCTGCAGATCTAACTTAGAACAGTATGGTAATCTTTTGCTTCTGATTCAGCTAATTTGACTAATTCTGAGGTAAAGAACACCTCAGCCTGCTGATTTCATCCTTCTTCAGAACACATTTCTTAAGAAGGAGAGTAAGTGCCAGCCTTTATTTACCTAAGATCACTTCATGAAGAAAAAAAAATATATTAAAAAAAAAAGTGCGTAGGGGGCAAGGAAGAGAAATGCATTTGCTTTCAAGTCTTGTCCACCAAAGCTTTAGTTCAGACTTTACATCTGCCTCCTCTGTTCATGCAATTCACTGCTAAAATGAATCTCAAGATACAATTCAAGGCAGTATTACAGTTTAGTCCTGTATATAGTTATAGACCTGGAAGGACAGTGTAGATGCAACATTCTGGGCTTACCTATGGCAGAACTCTACTTTGCCCTGTATCAGCCCTGCTTCTAATCTGCTGCTCTTCATTAGCAAAATCCTCTCCAAAACATGCTTTTCAACCTTGCTGCTAATCTTTACACTGTATCTTTCAAGCAAGACTGCAAAGAAGGAGGATAAGGGGTAAAAAAAAATAAAATAAAAAGCTGCTTTTAACCAGAGTTCATTTCAACTACACTTCAGCAATGCTTCTGTGCTGGTGAAAGCTCCTAGCTGACAGGCTGCTAAACCCTGCAGCCACAGGAGACAAGAAGATTTCTTCCCAGCTTGCTCAGCTTCCTTTTATAGCTCTGCCAAGGCTGTGGTGTGACTTAAATTAAGTCAATTAACCTCTCTGWGCAGCAGCTGTACAAAGCATACATTTAGTGGGGAAGGGGAGTAGAAGACTCTTTCAGCAGCTTCTTGAAGTGTTTTAAGATACTGAAAGAGAGGCAGTAGCAAAAGGAAAAGGCACATTTTTTTCAGATCTTACAAGCAAAAAGTTGTTGTATAGGCTGTGAATAAACATTTGGTGTTTGAACTGATGTGATGCATGTATGTTTTGCAAGACTTGTGCAAAGGGAAGGAAGAAGSGAAGAAAGAAGGAAACCCTAAGAGAGACGGGCCCCTGAAAACCCTGTGTAGCTTTGGTAGTGCCATTAAAGTCCAGTTGCCTGATTTCAAGCCAGCTCCAATGTGAAATGGATGCCTCTCAGAGCAAGAAAAGCACCTGTCTTACACAGGAACTTGGGATCTGGAAGAGTTAACTACTCTTGGGCTTGCAGGAACTAGGTGCTTGGGTTTTAATTGACTCCAATTTGTCCATGGTTCATAGTCTCCGAGCTGCACTTCAAATTACATTTGACAGAGGTTTTACCTGCTGGGTAATTTTGGCAGTGATAAGGTTATTGGTGCCTCTGTATCCTGTACATTGCCAGTGCAAACAGCTATACTTCATACGTTAACCTCAGAACAGCTGTTCCTTGCTCTACCTAAGTAGAGTTTGAGGCCACCAGTCACTAAGGAGATTGGAAATCCTAATCACTGTAAGAGTGAAGATCAAACTCACCTGGGATGATCACTGTTCTGTGTGTGGGCTCCAGAATCAATATTAAGATGTAGTTCCAGTCAGTGGCAAACATTTTCATATAGCTGAAAAAGCTGATATATAGCTGATATTTTTATCCCTGAAAAAAGCTCAGCTGGTATATTTACTGATAGAAGGAACATCAGGAGAATGCACTGAGCTATCCCTAGCTCCAACTTCAACCAGGAAAAGACTGCAATGCTAGGAAGAGCAGATGAATGTATGATTCCAGAAGAGCTAGTAAAAGGATAATTCTTATTCTCGGGTGATTCTTGGAGAACTGCTACTACACCTGTCTTCATTTCTCATTTGCTTAGTGAACTCCCCATAGAAATTCAATGCCATGATCTCACATGAGCTCACTTCTTGCATCCTATAGAAAGGATGCAAGGAAAGACTAGGAAAGACTATAAGTAGCCTACAGCTTGCATTCTCAGTGCCCAAAGAGTGACTCATTCATACATAGAAAAACGCATTTATCTGGATGCTTATGGAACCACACTACACAATAAAAATAGACATGAGGCTTGATTCTGAACCCAGTTATCCCGCCATAAGTAATCATATGCTCGCTGAAAWAAATTAAGTTAAATACATGAAAATGAGGCCTAAAATCTGGAATCTGAGCTACTTAGTCCTAAACCACTGTAAGGCTTGGTTTTTAATACAAAAGTTTTTCCAACTCCAGAAAATTATGGGTTATGCAATTAGCATTACCGATTTCAGTGACTGGAGAAGAAAGTTACTTTTCCAGCTGAATGGGAATGATGGGAAGCCTGAGATAACCTGGGAAAAGAAGAGGAGGATCTAAGAGAAAGAAGGGAAAAGACAGTAGGGAACGGATTGGTGRTTAGACACTAAGGAGCCAGTAGCAAAGACATAAAGAGCCATAAACACCAACAACCATTCTTGTGCTAGGAGATCACTTAGGAACCTAAGGAAATAAAGGAGGAGGAAGGCAGGAGATGCGCAGTCTAGAATTGGCATTCAGGAAGTGGAGAAAAAGTGTAAAGTTTTAATGGAAAGCAAAAATACTCCTTGGATGTAGGCAGCTGTTTTCCCTAGAGAAACTGCCAGACTCTTGGACAGAAAGAGAAGAATAAAGCATAAAGAATAAGCATAAAGACATTTGAAAATCACAAAAAAAAACCCCAAACTCCCTGTACTGAAGGAAGAGGAAGAAGCCCAGGAGACAAAGGAGAAGTGTTTAGTAATGATGAATGCAAACAAGCATACACAGGGGATACTTTAAAGTCAAATAGAAAATATTCAACATGCCTTTCTATTGCAATCCCACATATTCCTGTAGAAATCCCACATATTCCTGGTTACCACCAAAAAGTGCCAGCTGCAGTTTTAAAAAGCACACTCTCCATATTGCTCAGGGTGGGACGTGCTTCCTATTTGCCTAATGTTTAGCTTGCTRGCCAAAGAACGGGAAAAGCAGAATTGCCTTTTGGCCCAGTTTTCCTCGAAGCCTGGGAGCTGAATTCCACTTCTGACTTTGAAACATTGAGACTTGCTGTTGGACTACAGTCAAGTCACATCCCTCACTTCTCTATGTTTCAAGAAGCTAGGTTTCAAGAAAAAAAACAAATACAGAAACTGCCCATAAAGGCAGACTCTGGATGCAAGATGGGCTGCTATGGATTAACAGACTGAAAGTGTGAAAGTCTGTGGAGTGAAATTCAAAAAGAGAGACACTCAGTGCAATGCCTCTGGTCAGCTCCAGAACGTGTCCCTTTCCTGTACTCTCAAAAATATTGCCCCGTCTTGTGAGAGGATTGGTTAAGAAAGAGATGGTGGAAATGGGRAAGATACATGAATGCCTCTAACTGCCAGCCCGGAACTGGCTAATTAGCTAAATGGGTCTAGTGTCTGGTTGAAAGCTGGGTAGATCTTCTCCCACCTTGTAAATTCTTTGCATAATAGAGGAAATAAAATCCATTCTTTTTGTGAACTTTTAATTAAATAATGTAAATGGGATTCCAGTAGGCTCATTTTGCCCTGTTGGAGCGTGGCAATGATGGTTAGTACAGCTGGCCTGATGTTRACTTGCCAAGTGACTTAGAGCAAGACATCTGCTTCAGTTTCTCCAGCTGTAAAGCAGGAWCAATGATATTTTGTCTTTACCTTGCTTGTAATGAACCATGTAAGACTTCACTAATTGGTGCTTGCAATACTACCTGAGTGCCTTGGATGAGAGGTTTTAGAGAAGGCCATGAATCACACTTGGCCGCATATCATTCCTTTTTGTTCTCCAGGAAGCTCTACAGCATGCTGGGCACAGGGTGGCACTCACCTGGCATTCACCGAGCTGTTCCAAGGGGTCCTTCAGCAAAAAAACACACAGTGTCCATCCAACACCACCTCTCTCAAGGGACGAAGAATCCTGTACATTAGTACGTATCTTTATTTAATGAAGTAATTATGTGTGCTAACGACATTCTTCGAGAAACATCCTATCTAAAGTTTCCCACCATTCTTGCACTGGTAGTTTTCCCCCTTCCCTCCTCCTTTCCCTTATTAATTTATGAAGCAGCTAATTATGATCCCTCCAGGCTAAATAACTGTGCAGTTAGAGATGCACTAGATGAGTGGGTATGGCAAGGCAATGGAGAGCATTTTTCTCTTCGCCTATTACATGTATTGTTTTAGGTAATTAACATCCACTTTGTAGTGGCAACACAGACGCCTTGCTGTCTGTACAGCTTCTTGGCTCAGATCCTTTCAAATACTCCCTGGTACACTCCTTGCAAAACCATGTGAAGTGTTATATAACTCTCTAGGTTGAAAGGCAATTGTGTGTGTACATCCAGGTTATTAAGGGGATCTATATATATATGTATAAAGCCAACATTTCAAGCCTTATCCAAGGTACTTTAAGCTTATGGTCAGTCCAAATGACTAAAAGCATTCAGAAAAACCACAGAGATTTTCCCCCTTTCTCTTTTGCTAGCCCCTCAAGTAGTTTCAAGTTTATGCCTAGGAATACTTAGGAAAATATTAATGGGAGTGCTACATGTTTCAGGTCAGTGCTTGCTCCACCATGGTGTTTCTGAGTCCTGGCAATATGCTCAGCACTGGACTTTATAAAASCTGCCCTCATCCCCGTCAATGCTCCCCTTCCCTTAGAGGCTAGACACACAGAAACTGCATTGAGCCTGGGGATTTAGCAGTGGGGACAGCTTAGTGTTCTCGTAACTGCTGCTTGTTAAACTTTGCTGCRCTGATGGGTTTGCAAGGAGGCTTTGCAGAGAGAAAGCATGGTTTAACAGAGCAGGCAGGGAAAGCCATTCAGATTASGTGGGACAAAGTCGAAAAACATGTTGAGCTGTGAAGGAGTTGAAATGTGAGACAAGTTCAGTACAAAGACGTCTTTGGACTTGCTAAAATTTTCAGCTATAGTGTTGATGGTGAATATTCACGTACAGTGCAACAAGCATTTGAGACAGAAACTATCTCTAGGCAACTCCTAAATAAAATTATTATTGGTGTCATCTGTGTGCCTCTTTTTCTCTTGCAAGCTTTTTGAAGTCCACTGTTAGAGCTGGTGCAGTTTCTAAGCTAAGCAAATACTCAGAAAAGCAATAAAAAAATAGGTTGAAGGTATAGGTCTTCTTCTATTCTGTGCTGGGATGAGCTCCTGCTTTTCACCCAGCTGCTGTTTGATATTTGCAGTGAAACCTAACAGCTCCTCCTGATTTGAACCTGCCTTGATGAGTCTGCCTGCGAGGAAGTACAGAGACCAAAACTGCGACCCAGAATGATTTCAGTTAGAGACACAAATATGGACATTTTTTTTTCTTCCCTCCCTCTACCAATCACCCATGTGTGTCAATTTGGTTGCTCATCAAGGCAAGCATCAGATAGCCTAGAGTGTGGGCTGGCACTTTGCAAGCGGGATTGCACAAGGTTACTCAGCTTCTCAGCCACTGACCTGCAGCACCCGCAGAATTCCCACTCGGAGCAGGGCCAACCAGTCCCTGTGAGCGTGGGATGCTCACAGGAGCAGAAGATCTCGCCCGGTGGGTGAAGGGACACCACCAAGTCAGGACAGAAACATCAAGTCTCCTTCCGTGTGGGACCTGACAGAGGTTCTCCGGTGCCCTCCATGCTTGCTTGGCATCTTCCTCCCCAGCTTGTCACCTATGTGTGAACCCTGTGTTTTGAGTTGGATGAAAAAAATGCTCATCAGCATTTTCAGACTTGTGGGCATAATTTTCTACTCATCCTTGTAAGATAGCAATCCATCCCCTCCCAACAGATATGAAATTATTAATTGCTGCTGTAAATCAGCAGAGTGTGCTGTAAGCCAGCCGTGACAAATATCCTGGGGAGCAGCTATGCAAACAAGATGGTTGATAAAAGCAGAGGAAGGAATACGTGTCAAGCTGTGGAATGGAGGGAAAAAAAACACTTTTTAATATATATATATATATGGTACAAGACAGGGATTTATAATCTTTTTATTACTTTGTTAGCATAAGTTGCAAAAGTACAACTTGATGAGTGTTAGTAAGTACAATTTGATGAGTGTTAGTAACTCTACTTGAAGGCCTGGTGGAAAGTCTGTGTAGTGTGATTAAAACCATCTCCAGCTATAGAGAACAGGGGGAAAATGGGAAAGCTGGAAAATGAGGTTAATGCAAGGTTTTCATGTGAAGTACCATCAGGCTAAACAAGATGGAGTGAAGGATCTCCATCCAGMGGGTCAGAAATAGAGTGTACTAGGGACCAAGGGAGACTAGAGAAGCAAACACAAAAGAGGTGTATGACAAGTCAAGACTGCAAAGAAAAGATGACATGGAGCAACTTACTGGCTGGAATGGGCCATCACGAGGTGCTAAATGTGGTTGCACAGCACAAACAGGTTCCTGCAAGGCAGTAAAAAAACAGTGAAGAAACCAACTAGGTGCATTGCTTTAGCCATGCTATTATTAGTTACTCTCACTCACGAGCCTCAAATTCACTAGCAAATTATTTTAAAAATATATTCCTTCCATCTGTTTTCCAGCTTTTATACCAAAATTCTAATTTAAGGTATTAGCTAAAATGGAAAAAAGATTTTCCTTTCATTAACTTTGAGTGTATYCAGTTTTTGTTTCATGTGTTTCCATCTTTTTTTTCTTCTTCTTCCTAAAGGGTTTGTTTTTCTGAAGAACATTGGAACCACCACACTTATTTTCTTTTTTGAAAGCATTTCTGAGACTTTAGTGAGTGCACCTACATCTTGTAAGCCAGTCAGTGGCTCTGGCCACCTTCCATAGCCTCTGGGGCAGGTAGAGAACAGGCAGTTGAAGCTATCTAGCAGAGGTACCACCACAATCTTGGACTGTCCAGACCTTAAGAATGTTTCTTGATGCTGACACCTGCCAGTAAATACAGAACATCCAAAAGTATTCAGAGTGGATGCCATAGTTGCATGTCTTTCTTTTTAAAGACATGTTTGGAGTTATTCTTCTTAGAAATACCTAGTGGTTTGAAATGGACATTTAGAAGACTTCATAAACACACTTCATCCTGCAGATGATAGACATGAAAGGGCTTTTCTGCATGTTTGATGTTCTGAGAGCTCCCAGCTTGGCAGGCACCAACTCCGGCGCTAGATATCCTAAGTATTTTATCCATGCTAGGGAGCATGTTCTGGAGGAGAAGCCCCATGGGCTTATCCTTTTCTCATGCTCTACCCTCAACAGTGGTTACTGGTCACTGCCAGAGACAAGCTATGATTGGGCTGACTTCTAGTTTCACTTGGTAAGGCTGTACTTTTAGTACCTGTGCTGTACTGTGCCCAGATAAACCTCCATAAGAAAGGAACACAAAACAGTAGTGTTATGAGTCAAGGAACTACGTGAAATTCTTTTCTTATAACTTAGAAGGCAAGGAGGTCTCTATGCCAGCCGCAAGTAATGCGGCCACCCCAACGTCGTGCCAAAAAGCATTACACCAAAGTATCATGCTTTCCCTAGACACACAGACTGTAACTGGCAGATTAAAATTAATACTCCGTAGTGTCATGCAAAAAGCCCAGTGTCTCTTTTCTGGGCAATTAAAAATAGGTTGGTAGAAAGAAAACAGACAAGAGTTGCCAAATTAAATCAATGTATTAACTAGCACACAGAATAAATGATACCATTTTAGATTGTTCTATAAAAATTGTTCCACAAGCTCATCTACAAAAGCAAACAATTCCACTGGCTGGATTTTTACTGTGTGTTCAGAATTTTTGTTTTATTTACTAATCTAAATATATTATCTTTCCATACTCAGGCAATCAGTCCAACATACATATTGATATAGGAACAGCGAACTTTTCATTAATATGAAAACTACCTCCTGGCAAAGGGTAATGATTTATGCAAAAAGCTTGCTTTGTGGGAAAATGAAGCTTTGTGGGTTTACATTTCATATATTTGTTCTTTTCACGTTATGAATAACTGCTATTTCCTTGAACTTAGTCATTAATATAAGGATATGAGTATATCCTCCTGAGGGCCAAATCTTCTGCTGTTGTCATTGTCCCATTAACATCAGCGTATCCTGAAGTCAGTAGCTTTATGTAGTCAGCTTTACATAGAAAATCCCTCTGAAAATAGAAATGAGAAGAGCAGGCTTGCTTTCTGAAGTTTCTTTTGCTGATTCTTCTATTTTGAAGGTGGTTTCTTTGATGAAGAGACTGTTGTGCTGGCAGACATGATTTGCATGCCCATGTATCATTTTGCAAAATACTGCAGAAATGCCACTTCAAGATGATTTCTGTGAAATTAACATCTGCCTAGTACCGAAACCACACTATGTCTGATATTAACTGGCTTTGGCAAGAATTTATTGCTGAAATTATTTACAGTAAGCACTGTAGTCATGCTGGTCATATTCAATTGGATTATTCTTCTACAGTTCTAACATCCTGTGTTTCTAATGCTCTAGTAAACCTGGGGTGACACCACTGAAGCCCCCCTGGGTATTTTGGAGCTTGACATCCTATACATTATTGCCAATAAAATAAGAGCATTATTTTCTCAAGACACAGAGGAATTCACACATGATTTATTGCTCATGTATCACAAAGCTGCAAAGACCAAACTCTTCTTGACCTGTGCTGAGAGCAAGCCACTGTTCACAAGGACTTGTATGAATGTTGCTAATTCGGGATCGGATCTCAGGGATCSGATTTAGGCAGTTGCAGGATCCCAGAGTTTCACCATCAAGATTTATTCAATCCCAAATCCTATACCCCTGCCAGAAAGTCTCTATTAAATTCTGCAAATTGCCCAAGAAAATCTACAAGTTCTCCAAAAGATCAGAATAAGTTTGCCAAACTTGAGCTCAGTTTCTGAGTTTCAGTACCATTTTTCAGCTGAGTGAAGACCATGCAGCAGTGTGTAACCAGGTGATGAAAAATTCATCCAAGATACCATGCAACCAGGAGGTTAGCCCCACATTTCCTCATCCCCACACATACACAGAGAGCTCCTCATAAAATGTACTATCGCAGGCAATAAAACCCTTCTCCAAACTCACACAGAAAACACGCCGGACAAAATAGCTTTTTATCTAAGCTCTGTGGGCCAAGCATATGAAATGAAGTTGCCAAACACAAATTAATGTGTAATTATTTTTCTTGCCTGAATCACTTTCTTTCATGTGTCATAACATGCAGAGTAAATAGCACCACACCTTTCTGCTTTAATTGTGGTAATCTGATCTCTCAGCCACAAGAAAGCCTTCTCTAATGCCTTCTTTAGAATGGACTTTCAAGGTAAAGCAAGAGCAGTAACTGTAATAATCACCTCTTCTTTTCTTTTGCTGTCAGAAGGGAGGGGGGGTGTTAAGCTAATCAAGAAGCAGGACCACACTGCAAAAAGTAAGCGCCCTAGAAGACAAACAGAGGTAAATGTTTGACAGGTAATTTAAGGTGATGGTGGGATTTTTTTTTTTTTTGGTGATTTGCCTCATGATTAATTATTTACGTGGTAACTGTAAGGCTCACTGGCATTATGGTAACATTATGGGAAGCATGTTATATCATTTATCTGCTGAGATTGTCTCAGAGTTTTGAGGAATAGAACTTAATAGCAGCAGATATTGTCTCAGTTTGATCATCAAGGCTCTTCTATGCCTGTAGGATCATTAAGACAAATATAATTTCATTAGTTGGTTTTGGCCTATGTCTTGTATTGGGTGTTCCAGCTTTTTGGAAAAGAAAGTAGCTAAGAATTTAGTCCYGAGTAGGAACGCAATCTTATTGAATAGAAAAATAACTCCGTATCATTTTACGTCACCTTCTTTCCCTGACTAGCCACAGTTTAAGAATACAATTCTAAACCCAAAACTGATCTCATGGGAAAGTTAAGTCAGGGAGAACACCAGAAAGAGTTACCATCCAGCTGCTTTTATGCTTTAATCTCCTTGCAAGTGAATGAAGGTCTTTCTTGAGACCTCAGTGAGTATCCAAGCCTCATATCCTCATCCAGAGCTTGGTGGTGGAACCAAAGACTATGGAAGTCAATGCAGCTCCTGATCCAGCTGTGCACTCCAGGGAGCTTACTTGGATTGGGGTTCAAGTTATCTTAATGCTGCAAGATGAAAGACCCCGCTGGCTTCCTTTTAGTTCCAAGGTGGTAGAAGGCATCAGGGTTGTGTAATTTTTGAGGCAATCATTGATAACCATCTGAGGCTAACGAAGCCATGAAAACTATCTGAAGCCAACTGTAAGGGCAACCTAACCTAAGCAAAGTAGTCTCGCAGTTCATCCACTGTGCTGGTGAGAAAGACAAGAACACACTACTCTCCTATATGTTGGAAAGAGGGTGACTCAGCATTCACAATTTTCAAAAGTAGTGCTTGCAATAATGTAGTAATTTCTAGTACAACTGGAGCACCTGGAGCTTCAAGCCATATCTTTGTTCCATTATTCTAAAGRCAGGACAAATCTCTTGTCATGGATGTTTCATGCAAGTCAGTCCCTAGGGTCCATCCTGTCCTGGGCACCAACTCCTCCTCACACAAGGGAAATTCAAAGGTTCCATAGCAGGCACAGATTATGGAATCTTTTCTGTATTCCTGCATCAGGGGCTGGAGATGTTCAGGGCTTTCTATTTAGCTCTTAGAGATCTGGCAGAAGCTTAYATTGTCCTTCTATTTTAAGGGTCTCCTGTGTTCCTCTTTAGCTCCCTGGTGGAGCTCTGTTGCCAGAGGATCCTCCTGGCCTCTGCTTAGGTAAGAATCTAATGAAATAATTGTTGCTTTTGCTAGATTTATTGCTAGCTAGTCACACTGATAGCACTGCAATTTGTAATACATTAATTTATAAGTTAGTTCCTTGATTTCTGTCTAACTTTATTTGCTACCAGAATCTGTAAGGCACCTTATTATCCCTTCCATACTCATATCCACCCTTGCCCAGGGTGACCAACATGACCAACATCTGTTAAACTTGCTAGGAAAAACTCTGGAAAATCATGCCTTTTTACAACTGAGCCTACTTCATTTAGAGTTATATACAATGATCTAACCTACAATACACTTAAGAGTAATCTATTTTATTGGTTAAGTGTCAGTTCATTTATCTTTATATCAYTTCTGCACTAACACCACTGAAGTCATGAAGATCTTAGAAATACCTTATCAAACGCTTTGATGTCAGATTTACCCAATTTAACAAGTGGTTTAACCAAACATCCTCATCGCCCAATGCCAAAACATCCTCCTCACGCAGTCTAAACACATTCTTCTCACACGTTCTTCTCACACGAATTGAAACATGACAAGGCCTTATTGCCTTATTACCTAACTGGCAAAAAAGACTTCTCTATCAGAGGCAAAGTATTGAATGTAGCATCCTGTTTCTACTTATTAAAGACTACACTTGGACCTTACATCTCCCAGAAATACCAGGCAGAGTCAATAATCCCTGCAGTGGACAACACTGTTTATATTTTCTGTTCCTAACGACAACCAAGAAGGGAAAAAGAAGGATATGAAAGAGAATATTCTGTCCTGCCTCAAGGAGCAGTTTCTTACACTTGCAGAGGTCTTGCTTGCAATCCCAAGACTGAATTAACCGTACCAGTATGGTGGTTTATCCTTCCACAGGCTTCATTGTATGGGATGCAGAAGAGCCATTTGTATATTGAGGCCATCTTCCTTTGTATGATACACAAGGCAAATACAGAGTTATTTCTATTTACTTAAAAACATATATACACATATCTATATGAGCAAGTGTTGCAAGAGGTCATGTTTGATACACATTGAAAAAGGTGGTAGTAGAAGGCTACAGATGGAACTAACCCAGCATCTACTCTCACTGTGCTGGCTCTAGCTAATAGAGCACTTCTGTTTTTATGGGTAAACAGTCCACCCACACAGCTGCACCCACTATGCTATGTTTTATAAGTGTCTCTTTCATCTAAACTTACCAAAGCCATTAGTTTACAGGAACCAGAGTGTCTGGAGAGATGCCTCCACCCTTTATGTGATACCAGGCTGTTGTAGATTCAAACAGGAGGGAAGCAGCCTATAAACATTTAAGCAAATTATAAAAAGCTGTGAGCAAAACAAGACGAGCTGTAAACTATTACCACCCAGAGGGCAGGTGTAACTTTTGCAAGGAAGCTTTATGTGCCTCGTTATAGGCTCTGATGCATATTGCTGAAGAGTTGAACTATTTAGCAAAAGGATTGAAWTCATCAGACTTGCATCAAAACACACACACACAAAAAAAAACCTCCTGAGATTTGTCTTGCATTTTTGCATGTGGTCACTTAAATTTTCAGGCTGATATCCTCTCAACTTGTGGTAGGTGTGAGAGGCAACTGATCTCAACATAGGCACAAGGATCTGTTTCTTTTTATTCTTCTCTTAATGGTTAAGACCTCCACACCCATCAGCAGTGACAATAAAAAGGATGAAATGTAAATAAGGAAGTAAAAGATCACTTAAAATCMATTCTGGCATTGGACAGCCACCTTTTCTGTAGAGAAGTCCAAGGTCTTTATTTCTACTTTCACATACCATTTCAGGTATATCTCTAAAAATCATTATAGCAGCTACAATCAGAAAAATAAGCAGGAAAATGAAATACAGAAGTAAAAATGATACACAGAATCTACACATTAGGAAGAATCTTTCCAAAGGGCATGCATTTAAAAATTTCTGTTTTAAGTTAGCAGTCTTCTGGATTATAGAGCTTGTATTTTCAAATTTAAAATTAATATACATAAAATATATGTAAATATTCCCATCCTTGGCCAATCCAAATGATTTGAGTGCACATATTTTGTATAAATTATCCCAAGCTGCTTTAAGTTATAATCTCTTTCTAAAGATATACTGTCAACTAGTATGACATACAGATTAGTAAAGAGATTCTCTAACGCAGTTGAAATTTAAGTTACATATAGTTTTTAGACATAACAGAGGATCCTGGACAGAGGATGACTGCAGTTCCCTTGCCTGCACATGGTGCTGGACTCGCTTTGTCTTTTAGACTTGATCCCTCCATCATCAGTAGGAGTTCTCGTAATATAGTAGAAGAGCTGGGCACAGAGGCACAACTTGCACATGCTGCGGGCAGGAATATGAGCTCAAGTTCTCTCTCTTACTAGGCTCTGAAGCTCTGCTAAAGCTCATGGCTCTGAGTGGGCATTATAAACTGAATGGTCCAGAGTTTGAGGGAGTTTGCCCAGTCTGAAACAATCTACAGTGACTGTGCTGATCCCAGGTGGAGACAGACCTCTGTCACCACTTGCAACCAATCTACAAAATGGAAGAAAGGATTTCAGTGTTAGAATTAAGTCTTCTATTTATTCTTCAAAATCAGCTTCTTCTAGTGCAGCTGGGCTTCTTTGGCCATGTGAATGATGGTGGATCCACCATACATTTTTATGACAACATATACAAATATGCTAGTACAGGTTCACATAATAGATAATCCTCTKGTTCAACAAGTATTTTGAAGATGCTGGTTTCATTCTTTAACAGATTGTTATATCTCCTATTTATGATCATATTCCTAACAAAATTTATGCACTTCACAAATAACCAACTTCCCTTTGCACACCTCTCCTGGTGTATCATTGAATCACTGGGATGGAAAGGGCCTCAGGTTCAACCCCTAGCAATAGTGCTGGTCCAGGCCTCCCAGCAGCTGGTGGTGAATCCTTGTCAGCACTGGTGCCTGCTGGGCAGGGTGAGGATGCTCTGCGTGCCTGGGAATAGCACTTAGCATTCAAGCAAAAAGCTTCTAAGATGCTAGAGTCATAGAGATTGCTTCAGGAGCCTGTGGAAACCAGTCCTATGTTGAAGGATCATTAATATCTAAACTCAAAGCCTTTATTTATTTATTTGTTTTTGTCTGAGTCCATTACTTTTTGTCTATTACCAAATTGACATGGAAAATAATGAAGAGTTTTTTTCCTCGGGGAAATCTTTAATGTATTTGAAGACTGTTTTTATATGCTATTTGGCTGTCTCTTGGCCAGACTAAACAAACTCAGTTCCTTCATTCTTTCTTTCTTCAGGTCATGTTTTCTAGACCTCTGGTCATTCTTGTTCTCCAGTCGACCATCTGATCCACATCTCTCTTGGGTTTCTGYGTCTGAAACAGGACCAAGCCCTTTGCAGTGCTGAGCCATGATACAACCACTTCATATACCTCACATGTTTGTACCTGTGAGAAGAGTACTTATGTATTTTAGAAGGATGTTTTTTCCTCAAAACTATATCTATAAAACTTGTAAAAATTTTAATTTTATTAAATGTCAAGTACTTTACCACTAAGGCACCTGGATTACCTTTTTGTTATGATGGAAGCATTTGCTGCACTGTAAATTATAGCTGCAAGACTAGGAGCTGAAAAGTTTTATAGCAGATGTAAAGAAGAACAATACATTGCGCTGAAAGTTTCACCTCCTACTGTGAATTAAGACTGAGGCTTAATCCTCCAATTTTATTTACTGCTAGGTAAATTTTTATGAGTGAATGCCAAGTAAGACAATGAAATACAGTAAAGAAGAGAAAAAGAATATATTGCTTTACCCTGAATGAATTGCCCAGAAGTTAAAAGGTATGGAATAACAGAAACACCTTAATGATTTAGAATGATAGCTCTTAATGCCTTTTCTCTATGCTCTGCCTTAGTCTGCCAGATGTTTCTGGACAGGCTGCCTATATGGCTCTTACAGCTGGTAGGACTGTTGCAGAGCGACAGATCTGAAATTACACTACTTATGGTTGTGCCCAATACCTCTTTAAAGATGGTATAAGCACGGACGAGGTGACGAGGATAGTGTTTCTAGGTACAGAGGATTTCCTTAGATGAGTAAAGAGGAATTAAATCTTCCCCCTTCTCTGACAAGAAGTAGCAGGGGAAAGAAAAAATATCYGCACCCATTACAAAATGCCTCACTCCCTTCCTAGAAACCTGAAACCATTTTCCAGAAGTCCTCCTCACAGCTGCCAAAACCCATTGACACTTCTGTTGGGTAAGTATCGACTGCAGGCTCGAGACAGGCTCCTACCAGAGTTTTTCCACCCCACCCTTCCACCGTGCATATACTTAACAAGGCAGTTATTCATGGTCTGAGCGCAAGATAAGATGGAAACTCTTGAAGCTGCAGATGGGATTCAGACAGGCTGGGGAAAATGGCAGTTTAGGAAGGAAATTAGCCAGGAGCTTGGGACATAATCATCTCGCAGAAATTGTTCTGCTGTCTGTTGTTCTGTTGGCTTATTTTTGGACAAGAAATGTGTAGATGAGGCACTTAGGCATATGTTTTAGCAGGCATGGTGTTGAAGGGTTTACAGTTGGACTTTCAACCATAACGATTCTATGTTCTATGACTGGTGTGATACAGGAAGCATCCTGTTATCCCAGTTCCCTCCTGAGGCGGGGGATGTGTTCTCCAGGGCACAGAGATAGCTAATAAACTAGACCCAAAGGTCTAGTTTGAACATCAGCACAAACCACCAACATGTTTCTCTCCCTTGGTTAATACATTCTGTTTCTCAAGAAGTCACACGTAGACCTAGTGGAAAAATGCTGGAGATGAGGACCGTTTACCAGATCCCTGATCTCAAACGGCATTAAGTCATGCACAGGACTCTTTTTAATGATCATTCACTCTTGTAATCCTTCTCTTTCTCCTCTTTTGCTTGTTTTTATTGTTGGAACATGAGGCCACATTTGCCTTTGATCTCAGCTGTGGTTTCAAGGTGGTGTAAGTATTTAATAACTATGTCATCATCAGACTCTTGCCCCATGTATTCTTGGGGTTATCATGTACTGGCAGTAGCATCCCTCCCTCCATTTGGAAAGATCAGACCAGAAATTATTTGCCTCTTACTCATACATAAATCTTCTTTGAGACTTTCAGTCCTTGTGCTACCTCGTCTGATACCTTCACAGTCTTTGCCCTRTTCTTCCTCAGTAGGACAGGTTTCCTGATTCAGGTCTTAGTACCTGAACAGATGCTAACAGGAGGACTTGGCAGTACATCTCCATCTAATTGTCAGTTGAGGAGCTAAAGAGCAACCTGAAAGCTAGCTTCCTGTATAAACCAAGCATAAGGAAGGTCTGGTGCTAGAGGATATGAATGAGACATCTTTAGAAATCAAAGTAGGTTCTTGAATAATAGTGATGAGATGAATCTGTAAGAGGGAATCTTAGCAAGTCTGCAATTCAATTCTTTGCTGAACAGTGAAATCCAGGCTGAGATTTCCATAACATGATTTCATACCAATTTCAGTGGTATGATATGTGTGGTTACAGCTCTCTGACAGCCTTCTCTCCCTGCCTCTCATGATCATATCCATGCCTCCATCCTTCCATTTTCTCAGTTTTGCATCACAATCTCTACATGTCACCAGCCTTTCTCTCAATTATCTTCTACTATCATTACGCCTTGAGCTTGGGGCTTGAATCTAGTACAGGAAACAGCCAGAGAAGACAAAGCAGGGAGAAAGTATTTTGTCCCACACTCTGCTTCTGCATGATGTACCCATTAGATTGGTTACAGTTTGGTTCCAAATCTGAGTTGCAATCTTCATACCCAAATCTATCTCCTTTCTGATACTTCTAAATAGGTAAGAATTCTTCCAGCAGCAGAATGCAGAGGCATCAGCTTCATGTTAGAATGAATAAGAAGAAGGACCTAGAGGGGAAATTTACCCATTTCTCATTTGTAAATATTGTGATTATATTTCATGGAAAACAGGAATTAACTTTCTGTTCTCCTTTCTGTATCTTATGCACTCACATACTTCACAGGGACTTCATGTAGCATCACCTGTTTGCATTCTTTCAAACTTTGCCATTCTCCACAATTCAAGTCCTTCATTGATAGGGATTGATAGAGTTTCCTAAAATAACCCACCATAGCCCATCATAGGCTCTAGAAAATATAAGTTCAAATCACTCCCTTCAAATTCACACTTTCCTAGATTCAGAATCCACAGTTTCCCTCAAAACTTCAGTTTGCCTTCAGATCAACTCATCTTCATAACATACAATAAGCTCATTATTCTCACATTTTGAGAAAACAGTTTGTTAAAAATCGGGCTAAAAATGATCAATGACACAGTGATTCTGGAAGCTTCTCAGACACAAACGGGACTGTGAGGAAGATACAGAGATGTATGTGGAAATGAAGCAGCTTTTCTCTATCAGTGGTGCAGATATGCAGCCTAGAGGCAACACTCCCGCCAGCGCCCAACTAATTTGTCTTGAACAAGTCATCAGACTCCTACATTTTGAGCTCAGTCCTGGTTTAGAGTCAGTGGTACCTGAGATTGCTCTGGTTATATTCTGCTCATGAGAAAAATCATAGCTCAAGCATGTTTTCACTTCAGGTTGATTCAACTCATTGGTCTCACTGGTGACCCAGAGATATCCTCTTTCAAAGAGGAGCAGGGAAGTTCATTTATCCTTGCCCTTTCCTTACACCTTCCTTAAGTATCTGCTGTCAGGGACAGGATACTACGCTTGACAGCTCTTTTGCCTGACCCCATATAGTCGACCTTTCTTAAGCCTGTGTTTTACCTTCTTTCTGACCTCAGCTGGGGGTAMGTGAATCTTGTGGTAGGCAGCCCGACAAAAGTACCTGCATAGGTTCCAAGAAGTCTAAGAAAAGATAGGTGTGTTAATTTATTTTTGATACTTTTGGGTGGGGCCCTCCTACTCATGGCAAGCTGCCACTGGATCACAAATGTGCTCTGCTCTCGCTTCAGAGCCTCCTTCGCCCTCCCCCAGGTTGGGCTCGGTGTGATTCCCACTGCAGATGTCTTTGAAAATGTTCAAGCTGTCATTGGTAGATGGAGAAGTTGATGCACAGCGTGTGACCCCTTTGTGAAGAAGCTGTCTCTCCGCTACAACATATGCTCAGATCTTGTTATTATTCTCTGTGGTGGTGTGATTTTGTTTCTTTTTTTGGAAATCATCCCTACAGACTAGTTGTGATTAAATGTCTGATGTTTAAAGCTTCCATGAGCCTTTAAAGTCCTGTTTTGCAATTTGGGCTTTAGGCCTGGGAGGTCCACAGTTCACATCTCAGCACATTCCTCACTGCTGTTTTTAATTATGATTTGATATGGACATTATTGCTGCAGGGATCTCTCTCACACTTCAGAAAACACAGTTTACTAAAAGTCAAGAGACGCCAATCAAACTGGGTCCCGGTGCAAAAGAACAAGGCCTGTAGCAGCTTCTTTTTCTCTTATAGAAGTATTTGGTTRAGATTTAGAATGACAGGGCAGGGAGAGAAAATGGAAAAACAGGAGGCAACCTAATAAGAAAAACCTCCTCGTGGGGTGTAATGTGCTTAGTCTTGGATCGTCCATTGAAGTACTTTCCAAAAGGAATAGTCTGCCCCCTCCTTGTCTCTTTTTCTCATTGAATTGTGATTTAAGATTGTATTGATGAAGCCTTCTTTCTGTAAGCCCTGCTGCTGGAAACTGGAGCTGGGAAAATAATGCAAGGAAAAATAAGTTTTCTTGTTCAAATTTTGTGAAATAAATCAATTCCGTGCTAAGGGGAATGCATTCTTGGTTTATTTCCTCAGCTCTGAAAATACATCCAGCAGAGGTCACGGCCTACTTTCTTTGAGCATTATGACTCTGCTCCTTGCAGCTTGCAGCTGATAAGTGAAGCRGAGGAGCTACAGGAGCAGAGCTTTCAACAGGCAAGTGACTGTCCTGGTGCTCATGGCTCCTGCCAGAACTGCCAGGCCACAACTCTGGGTGGTTTTGGAATCTCAGCTATTCTCCTAAACCTCAGGATGATATGCACATCCTACAATCTCTTTCTGTCCTTCATACMTAGTATGGAATAGACAGAAAAGGTATCTTGATCTTACACCCTCTTTTCTGCTTAGCTTTGGGTTCCTTGGGAGTGGGTCTGAGACATCACAGMTGAGGAAAAAAAGTCCATTTCACCAACGCATGCTGTCGGGCTGCTGATGACTTTGGCTGCAAAGCAGCTTTGATCAGGACCTCTGCCCTGGGTTAGTATAACCACAGACACTTTAGTAAAACTGCTTTTTATTATGTAAACTATACCCATGGCTGCCCTGAATTAAAACAATTTTCAGATGGGAGTTTGTACGAAGGGACCATTTCATTTCACTTTTCTGCTTTTCTGGTTTCCTGCATTAAGAAAGAGAGGGAGTCTGTGCCATGAAAATTGTTTGAAACATTGCAYATTCATTTTAAGATCTGCTATTGGGTCATGCTGGATCAGCATATTTTGCATCTGTCAAGAAGACAGATTTTTATTTATCCGACTTTGATTGAGTTTTGTGGTTGGAAGTAACAAGGAAAAAAAAAAGACGGGAAAAAAAAGGACCAAACATATTTATAGCAACCTGTCTTCAAATATATAATGATCATGAGGACTTGTTCTTGTAAGATGAAAGAATGAGAATGGGACCTGTATCTAACAGTAGTATTACAAAGGAAAAGTTCCCAAGGTCGACATATAATAAGGACACTAAGAGGGGAGTGGGAGTAAACTATCCTCCTCTTCCTTATTATTAAGATCCACTAACCAGGTAGTGAGAGAAACATCTTAGAATCATTATACAAGTCCTATATAAAAAGCTGGATTTTCAGGCTCTGGGATTATTCATTTGAGATCTAAACATTAAATCTGTATTCAGTTATCTCCACTTTTAAACTCACTTCACAGGTGAGTTTAAAAGTGGCCTCTCTCTTTAAGAATAATATGTTAAGATCCTATTTAAAGCTTTCTGRCCCAAGAGATTGTCTTCATACTTCATTATCTGGTCTTATTATGTTGAGCCTTCTAATTCAAAATCATGACTGTTTTTCTTTCTTTTGAAGTGGCATTGGAATTATTAAAACCTTTTTTATCCTCTTTGATGATAGAAAGGTAAAACTTGGATTCCAGCTTCCAAAGTTTCTGTAATACTTACATAATCATATTACTTACCATATCATTATTTTAGGAAGGCATGGGAGGTATCACTCATTTCAAGGCCATATCTGTGTTACAGCATGTACCTCTGTAGATATATAACTGAAAGCTGCCTTATCACCATACTCAGAAGAAGCAGAAGTATTAAGACAGCAAGCAGCTCAAATGTGGTAATTTTTCTTTACAAGGAAACATCTAGGAATATATAAAGAAATGCATAGCTTGCAGGTAGTGACAATGACAACAGTTTTGTTAGTCCACATCTTGCACCCAGAGAAGGAACCACAAAGCCTGTCAGATCCCACACCTAAGACACAAGTGAGTTTTCTTACCTCTGTTCTTCAGACACTCAAGCGAAACAGATCACCACCTTAAATAGTCTTCATATGTGTACTCTAAAAGAGATAGTGGGCTTTTGGGGAGTTCTATATATTGATCAAACTGTAGTCTAAGTCCTTGAGAATTGCTCATTTAAAAAAGACATAGTATCTTGCCTTGCCAGTAGCTGAAACAATAACAGGTGGGCAAACCTTATCCCAGGGAGTCTCAGTCTAGCAAGAGATCTTCTGCCATACTAACAGATTTGGTTTTTTGCTTGGGATTCTCTATTCTCCTCTCCTACATTATGTTTGGCAATTATGCCAGTCTGGTAAGGCGTCTTACTAAACCCTTCCAGACACCAAAACAGCAAAATCAGAAGAAGACAGAGGGATGTCTGACTTCAGTTAATTCCATTTTCTTTTCTGCTTTCACGTTCTCATATACTGGCTTATGGTGTGTCCCAAGATGAAAACACTTGCTTACTATAAAGATATCTACAGTCAAATTTAGAACAGAATACTGCCATGCTTTGCCAATTTGCCAGTGCTGTGTGCCAGACTTTCCAGGCTTCCAGCCTCTGATATTATCGTATCAGGAAAGAGGAAATATCAGACGTTTGAGAAATGTAGTACTCCCAGGAATTCACGCATCCTTGTCCTTGAGCCAGTTAGCTGTTCTTACAGAGGCTGAACTGGTTGCACCCAGCCACTGGAGGAGGTAGCAGGCCGGGCATGCCAGGACTTCCCAGAGCCACATGGTTACAGTTATGTTTTCACACACASGCTTGAACATTTCTAACAATTCCAACCTAAGTATCGATTTTTGTGATGTCACTAACCAAGATTGTGCTTCTTGCTGTTCTTTCTGTAACTAAAGCTTCTGAGGGATTTTTAGGGTCGTTTATTTATTTTTAAGGAAAATGTAATTTGCAGGTTAAGAAAGAGAGGAGGGGTCAGGTCTCCAGGGTGCATCTTTTTGAGCTCAGTTACCAACTTCCCCATGAGTATCAGTGCGATATGAATTGTAGTTAATGACTGTATATAGAGGCCTTTGAGATCTTGGATGAAGCAGGTTATTGATATGCAAAATATTCTTTTGAAGAAGAGTATTTCCTCATACTTTAGAACATGAGCAAGAAAAATATGAGGGTGGATGATGTAACCCTAGTCTTGCATCGATGGCTCCAAAGATTCTTGTAGCTGCACTGGTAAAACTTCACAATCCTAATCTGGTCATCCTCAAGGAACACAGCAGCCAAGAAATAACACATGGAGCCAGGCAGGTAATGTGGCTTTCTGTCCCATACATGGGTTAGGAATCGCTCCTTAGTTAGTATTTGCACCAGTCACCCTTTACTCCTTATTAATTACAATGTAAATCCGTCATAAATCCCTCAGGGCAGAGGCTCTCTGCAAATATAGTACCTTTGCACAATGCAAGAAAATAATTTCCAAACCAGCTGATCTCCCAATGGGGGGAATGGCTATTTCAAGGGAAACCAAGCTCAGGTATTCACATTAACAGCTGGGTTGGCAGAAGAAGGGCTGACAAGAAGAGCTGTTAATGCTCCTGTATGATTAGTAGCAATGAGCCTGCTGAGAGCTGATGAAGCAGATCATCTGCAGGGAATGTAAGCCTGCCTCATTTTTCATTTTTCTTTACTCAGAATCCATCTAAATCCTTCTTTTCCCCGCTCCATGGTGGGTGCTGGCAGTACTACTCCCTTCTGACACCGTCCTGGCAGCTGTCCACTTTAACACTCTCACCCCATGCTAGAAAATAAACCAGCAGGAGTCTGCTCCCTGTATTATTTTTTTCCAGGCATAAAGTAATTATATATTCTTACTTAGAGAGATATTCTATATATTCTTTTATATTCTTAGGAAAGTAGTGTGATCCTTTCCTGCAGATGTCTGAAAGAGAACTACAAGTCTGCTGTGGCTTTCATCCCGTGTCCTAATACTAAAGCAAATCTGGTGAACAAATTAATACTGCAGAGGGAAAAAGAAAATAACACTGAAGGATAAATGACACTATTAGGAGCCTGGGGAAATATCCATTTCTGAGTGAGAAAAAAACAAAACAAAACCAAACAAAAACAACTTCAGCGTGTAATGAAGCAAACTAGCCAGCTGATTTTTATAACTTTGTTTATATGTTCTGTGAAGAACATATAAAGAAAAATTTTCTCAGAATTGTGGCATACATTGATGGTAGTTTATAGGATTCAGAGTTATAGTGCTGGTCTATCTGCAGCAGGCATATGTTTTCCATACATGAGCTCTTTTTATGGTTAGATATATCAAGCATATGTAAAAGGAAGGCAGCAACATAGAGCATCTGATGTTCAAATTAAGCAAGTAGCTGCTGGACAAGAATTTGCTTTTACCCAAAGTGTTTGAGGTGAGGACAGAAGGAAAGGAAGCCATGTAGAAACACAAGTGATGGGAATCCAGAGCCACCATCTTGGGCCTTCTCAGCCTGGAAGCAATACCAATTTTTTTGCCTGGGGATAAGGGGAGACAGACAAACTGACGGTTAGCAACTTCTGTTGTAGGTTCAAGGAAGGGGCAGAGATGGGTTTGGGATCTCAGAGAAGGTTCCCTGCAAAGCCAAGATAGGTGCTTCTGCTCCTGAGAGGACAGTGTGAAGGCAAGGGGTGGTTGCTGTTTGTTTYGGTGCCACTCCAAGCCATGCTTCGGAGTGGGCAGCCTGGCAAATAGCAGGCAGCAGGACCACGATCCCTCACAGCAACCTGCACTCCAGGCAAGCGCCTGCTCCAACCGTGCCCAAAGCCAGCTCCAAYAGCGCCTAAGGCCTGGAACATTCATTAAACCCCAAGTGCCAACCACTCACATTACATTGTACAAAGAGTAAATACAGTCACTGCCATAGGGAAGTTATAGAATAAACAGGTAGTGCCTTGCTTTCAATCTCCCCCTGCAGTCCAAGCGGAAGCAGAAACATGATAGGCATTCAAACAGCTCCTCTTTCATCTCTATTATGCTTTCAAGCAGTTGGTAAATGGACTGATAGGTATTACACAGGAGAAAGTGTAAAAATTCAGATCAGGAAGACAGTCAAGAACTAGGCTAAGGGTGTGGGTATATTTGGGTCATGACCAGAAATGATTTAGGCAATGCTCCAAGGAGCTGCATAGTAAAGCTGCGTGTTCAGAGACAGCAGCTTGCAGCTAAGGAGGAAGGAAATGCAACAGGAACAAATTTTTTGAATTCCTTTTTCTCTGCAAGTCATTTTTTGGCTGGTTCTTATTTTTCACATTCACATTGATACAAAAAGTATTATCATACCATGCACGCTTAAGAAAAAAATTTGTATTTGCAACAACATAGCTCACTCTGTACCGCCCTTTTTCTGAAAATACGTAAGAGACCAAAAATAAAATCACAGTGAGCTTAGTCAAATGCTGCATGAGAAAAAAATAAATAMAGTCTGGGTAAGACCTTCATACACTGCAACTGCTTTAAGCAGATTTCTGGAGATTTTAATTCTACCTTTGGTTTTGGCAGTTGTCACAAGAGCTGCTTACATCATTATTGCAGAGCAGGGGTTAACCTGGAGTCAGAGATGAGGAAGCTTTCTGAGTCTCCCAACAAAGGAAAATAAAAACACCAAGCAGTCTACCAGTGTCATACTTCACCTTTGTGTGTTTTTATAAATATGGGAGAGAGGGAAAGAATTACACTTCGCCCCCAGGTTCAAACTGATTGGTAAGAATCTCAGACACTTTAAGTAGGCGCCACAAATTGTGTAAGCTCTGACCTGCTGGCTCACTGCCTAGTTCACATGACACAGATATCTGATGGTTTTGGCAAGGCAGATTGAGGTATAAAGGTRCCTAGAAACCGACAGAATCTGGGAAACCAACCTAAGGGTTTTGGAAAGGGGAAGAACAGGTATGTGGGGTGCAAGTCTGTGCTCTTTGGGGAGCAACTCCAGGAGGAGAGGGGTTTTTCTATTACAATAATCACATTTGACTCTTTCTATTTCCTACCTGCTAATCAACATCTCCATACAGGGAGGAAACAAAAGACATACTTTTTTATGTTGATAGATAATTATTTTGAAGATATGGGATCTCTTCAATCCACAGAACAGTTTTTAAGTTAGTATAATGACATTGAGCATGTGTTGGCCCAAACCGAAGTGACACCACTCTTGCCACATCTGTTTAAATTGCGCAACATCTTGCCTTTAGGATTTTGGAGTCTAGAAAGCTGAACAGAAGGAATAAAATATGTAAAACAACTGTTTTGCCAGTGCATCTTTCTGGGCATTTTCTCTTGCTTTGGCATGTAGACTGTTCCAGAAGTAAAGCAGAGACAGGCCTAGTGGGGGCTGCCAGACGTGACACTATCTTAGGGCACAACGGAATATGAAGTAAAGAAAACAAGGAGTTGGATGCACTGAGTATCACTTGTGCAATGCCTGTTCTTTCTGAGGACCCTTTCGCCACATTCATTCAAGAGTCTCCTTTCTATGAAGCTCCAGTATTTTCAAGACTGAACCTGAAAAAAAAGGTATGTTTATAYAGACTGCAAAGAGGGACAGTAAGATCCATGAAATACCTGTTACCTTTTCCCACAGCAAACTCCACTACTCACATGTCCTAGGAAAGGCAAAGGCAAACAAATCAGTGAAGAAGGGAAATGAAGGTAAACAGCCATGAAAACATTTTTCCAGCACACACTATTTCAAACTCTTCCCCTAGGCTGTCTCTCCTGCTGCTAACTATGCACAGTTTCTTTCCAATAGATTTTTTTTTCTTTGCTAGTTTCCTTACTAGGCAATTGACTGGGAATTCATTAGAAAATGAAAGACAGCAAGGTAATTAGGAATCAGGATGTCAGGGAGGGAGAATTATTTGCTGAGTGATTTATTGATGAATAATTTTGTACTAAATGTACATGCACACACTGAGGTCATATTACTCTCAAGAAGTTCATACCAGAGTAGCTCAAAAATAAGCTTTGTTCTGACTACATGTGTATAGGTATGTACTACAATTGAATAGCATCAGGATATTTGCCATATGCTAATCTGAATTTACATATACGGCATGCTTATTTCTTTACTTACTGCGAACACATTTATTTGATTTAATTCTAAAATTCTCTAAAGGTCTCTTCCAACCCTAAATATTCTATTATTCTATAACAGATCTGTCAGAAAATGAGTCCCTAAAGTAATTTGCAAAATCTATAACAAGAAATATTCACAAAGACTCCCRTATGCTATTAGTATTTGTAATGCTGTGGTGCCTGAGGCCCCAGCTGAGATCAAGGCCTTGGTGGTGGCCAGGGTACAACTAGATAATGAGAGACAGGTTTCTTTCACTACCCCATGACAACAAGGGAAAAATAAGTAGACCGAGAAAAGGTGGCTGAAGAAATAGATATAGCAAAAGAACCCACTTCTGTTTCTAAGGCAAGCACCTTATCAGTAAGACCATTTACCTATTTTCCCTAAATATCTTTGTCAGGTACCTCTCAGACAAAGATGAGGTAGATGGCCGTGATGGGAGTACTTTCACAGCCACAGAAGGCAAAGGCAGCCAGTTCCAAAATCACGTCCTGCTAGTCAAATGTCCAAATCTTGAATTTCCAAACACAAATAGCCTACCTCCTCTTCCTCCTCCCTCAGGTGTTGTTTTCTAAAGGAGCAGCTTCCAAACCAAGTCTGTAATTCAAAATTATCCAACCTAGTGTGGGGATRCATTGCATCAGACAAGAACAGAAAGGCCTCCTCTAGCCCATCTTCATGGAGAATGAGCTCTGCAGCGCTCATGTTACTAATAAGACATCATGACTAATTTCTTCTACTTCTCAGGTTTGATTTATCAAATCATTTGTAGACAATGATAATTCACCTGCTTAAGTTCTTGAACAGAAATTCACAAACTGCAATTGATTCTGTCATGCCTGAGACAACAGGTTTGCCTTAAGGTTTATCTCAAAGGATTATAATTGGAAAAATGTCAATTCTGTATTGTTACTACTCACAGACAAAAAAAAAAAAAAAAAAAAAAAAAAAAGAAGAAGAAGCTATGTTAAGTTGGAGTTATATTGACCATATCTCTCAGCAATTTAGGATAATACCAATATCCTTACAAACACTCTATCATTAAAGCAAATCTGCTAAATCTCAATAGGTCAAACTGAAGGTTAAACTTACAGAAAATGAGAAGATATAAATAGTATGTAAATTCTGCACAAACAGTCTTGGCTCAGAATCAGCTCATCTACAGGAAAAAAAAAAGTAAAAATAAATAAAAATAAAAACCAAAATAGAATGTCTCTTTTTCTAAATTACCATCACATGTCATCATCACTTGCTCTCCAGATGAGCAAGTAGAAGACTTCTCTTTCTGCTTGGGTAATCACAGAAATAAACACTTTTTCATAAGAGAGAAGACTTAAAGAGCTTTCCTTGTTTAATCACAGTAAGTCAAGCAATATTAGTCAGGAAGGGGAATATTTAGTTATTACAGTTTACAGGGAGGAAAGGGTAACTATGGCAGTTCATACACAACATAAGCAAAAGAAAAAAATAGTATGAATTGTCCATGAGTGAATTTGGCTCAAAACAAGGAGACTTCCACCTGTCAAAGCAATGAAATTCTGAAACAAAATTATGTTTGGAAATTGAAATCTAAAAGTTTAACTACTTTCAAGATGTTGATTGGTAAACTCATGAGATGAATTATATAATGAGGTTTTCTTTGACAGTCTTGACCTGAAATAAAAGACATAGGAGATCCCCCTTTTTGTCCATAATACAGCAAGTGCCAACAGCTGATTCTTTAGAGAGTGAAACAAGAATTTGTCTTTGTTAAAAGCTGCCAAGGCTTCGTAGCTATTTAAAGTAGATTTAAAAAAAAAAAAAAAAAAACAAGGTCATTCAACCATGGACAAATTAATACTTCATCATGACTGAGATCAATATGAAAAGGCAGACAGTCTGAGATGTGGAATTTGTATGGAATTCCCTACGGAATTCTCTATGTTCGCTGTTTTGGCAGCTTCTACTACAGAAGGAACTTTCAGTTATTAAAAAAAGCATGGGGGAAAAAAATGACCATTAGTCCTATAAAACATATTCAAATAGAGCCCTTGTATAAAATTCCTATGGATTTTAATTTAAGGGGGAATATCTGTAACATTCTATTAAGCATTTTGGGACAGGGAAAGTCAGATGTGGAAGGCCAAATTTATTGAAGAATCTAGTCTTTCTTTCTTTAAAGTTCCATAAGAGGAATTGTGATTTGTGGCACACAAAGGCTCACACAACTGCATGGGCCTCAGTTTCATGTCACAAAACTATCTACAGTAAATAGATGAGTTCCGAGAAATATTGCTTTCTTGCCCAGATTTGGGGATTGTGGAACTAATTTATACTTCATATTTACCTTGTTAGGAACTACTTTTTCCATACTTTCTGGTTTTGGTTCATCACATAAATGTCCATGATATTTGTTCTTCGCTCAGAATAGCTCAGGTAAGATTTCATTAAACTTCACTGGAAGTGAATAAGTTTTCTAAAAGAGAACAGCATTTTTTCTGTCCCAGCCTCAAAACAGCAATGTCATCAGGCAAGCATTGCCACAATGGTGGAAATTTCTCTCTGTCCCAAGTAACCTGCCTCGATTTCTCTTATCTTTTTTTCTGCTCATATGTCCTTAAAAGAATTAATACTCCTTCATTATGAAGTACAATTCAAAGCACTTGGCTTATTATTGTATAATTAGTGAGTTAGTATTAGTACCAGTGGGCCCAGAGCCAAAGCAAAAAGAGAAGAGAGAATGAAATATATACTGTTTTTGCGATATCATCGTAGGTAAACGGGCAGTGAAAACAAAAGCACCAATATGAAGCTGCCAGTACTAATTATTGGGTGGGTTGTGAGGTGCACAATGAACAAAGAGTGAGAAAAGGAATTCAGTGTTCAGATTGCTGCATCTCATAGGTGTCTTTAGGATACTTGTCCCCTAAGCTTTGTCACGTTCAGTTTCCACAAATTGGTTAGTCTTGGCCAAGTTTTAAGGCTTTGTGAACCTTTAATCTTGAACTGGATATGCTTTTATCCTAAATGAAGCCTTCATGCTACTAACATATTTTCTAACTAAAAAGTCTCCTAAGCAGGAGTAAAGACCTTTGTTTTTCAAGAATGGGTTCTTGAGGTCTAATGAAAAGTGGAAGCTCGTGTTGCCAGTTTTCTCACTRTGGAGGCATTGTCAGGGACTCTTTCCTTTTCCTTGTTGTTCATTTTCTCGATATTTGTTGGTGGTTAATCCCTTCGGCCTTCTGTAAAATTTATTTGAAATTAATTCACAGAGAAACACAAATGAATATGAAGAAAAAGCATGAACTTCTTACCTTTAGAAAAACAGACAGAAAAATAATGAAATAAGATTTTGGATTTGGGTATGGAAAACACTGAAATAATTACTGATAATAGGGAACTTTCTAATTTTAAATGAACCTCTGTGCAAAAGCTACTTCAAGATAATGTGTGCAACGTTGGCTGGGATACCTCAGCACACACAAAATGAAATAGGGCTCTTATATCAGAAGTTCTCAAATATTTCCATTAGAGGAAATAGATTTTCTCATGGATAATTGTTTGTGATTATAAAATATCTCTGGTGTATCTAGAGTAATTTACTTGCACAGAATTCAAGTGCAAGCAGGAAACAACTCATACTATTTTACATTATCTGTTAATTAGATTTAGCAGGGAAAAATCAGGAGTGGGTCACTAAACTGTAATCTCTTTGAAACAGRATTGGGATACAGAGGCACAGATGCCGAGATGCAAAGCGTATGAGGCAATAAGAGCCTGTAAGATATGGAATAAGATAGATGAGGTGAATGGATATAACATGCAAATGAAGCACAGGCCATCTCTTCTACTGAGAGAATTATTTATTTATTAGTAAGTAGAGATTGGTATATTGCATGAAAACCTTTTTCTCTTCAGTCTGGATCAAGTGGTATTTATTTAAGTGGTATTTCGACTGGGCTTTTTGTAGGGAGAAATGCCATTTAAGAAACTCATATTCTGAACAACTCTGAGAGCTGGAATTTTCCAGAACTGGAATTTTGCTGCAAGGGGTCTTAAGTTTTATTGAATGATCCCTCAATAGGAGTGAATTAAAACATAATCTTGGCAAGAGAATGGGATAATATAAGACAAAAATACAATGGTGCAGGAGTCCATGACAAAAAATCAAAGGCAAGAGTTGTTGGACTCATCAGATTGAAACAGCGAAGAAAAAAGCAGTAGCAGCAGGACATATCTGTGAAAACAGTCRCATTGTTTTTATACTGTATTTTAACCAGTAAGTCACACCAGCAGTTTCATATCAAAGTTTTTGTCTTGACATCTCACATATTTGCAGTGACATAAAAAATGAATATTGGCACATTCCTTATTTCTTGGCCTGTATCTAACATTAACTAATTAACTAATAAAATATCACTAATTGCAGAGACAGCGGTACAAGCCAAGCTTCTGGAATATTTATTTTGATAGCAAATAGCACTGCAAAGCATTGCTGAGTGCTGAGAATGGAGGGTAATCTGATGTATTTTGCAGACAGAAATGCTTGCCTGACAGAGCATCACATTAATGAGGCAAACTATGACTTTTGCACAGTGGAGAGATCAAGACGTAAATATCAGGGTGTAACCCTACAGAGGAAAATCCTCTAAAGACTTGTTGAAAGATGTGGTATCAAATGAATTGCTTGCTTCTTAGAGACTGCTTTGATATTTATTGGTTCAAATTGCTCCACTGACTCACTCTTGCGCAGGCTTTCATGCTCCATTTTAATCTTGACATTTTGGGAAGCCAGTCTGAGGCAGTGTAATGACTAGGTTTACATGGGATCAAAATGAAAAAGGAGAAGCTGGGCTGCAATAATTATAGCTTGTGCAAAAAAAAAATACTTTGAGAAAACAGAGTGGGGAATGATGATATAGTAATGAGCTAAGCAGTAATGCCAAGGCATTTAGAAAACAGAGCCCTCACTCTGGGAAATTAGGCAGTACTCTGCTTGGATTTCAAGGTAGACAAATAGTTGTTCAGTAATGTGTTGGAGGGGGTCTTCTCCACCCAATCTTCCAAAGCCACATAGCTGCAATATTGAGGAGCTGCTCTATGGGGAACAAACTTCTCAAGTCATTTGACTTCTGCATCTGGGGGACGTGAGAGAAGGAGTGAAAGATATAAACTGCCGAAACAAGTCTTGCCCTTTCAAAACACTAGAGCTTTCAGTTCTCTCTTCCTCATTGAAACAACATGTAAAATCAGATGTATTAATTTGATACTAAGGATAATGAGCAAGAACGTGGGCAGATGGTGAACTTCACCCTGTGCACTTAGTTTGACAGGACTGATGGGGAATGGGATAAAGGTATTTGTAAGACACTTAGGAAAATTTTAAAAAGCCATCTTACCACAGTCTAGAAGAATGGAGATGAATTTGGACTATTCATCTGATTTTAAACGTCAATAGCAACGTGTGGAAATAAAAGGAAGTTTTAATGTTTCTTTCATTCCACCTTTTAATAGAAAGAGAGTGCCAAGTTGTAACAAATGTTGTTACGTAGAAGTATCTACTTAAAATTTGTGTGGGCAGGGTAGAAAGGCACAAAAACACTGACCCACACAGAATCTTTTTTTTTTTTCTTGCATTGTTTAGACCTACATAAGTGAACATCAAGACCAAATGCATTATTGTGAACTTGGGTCAAATTTTCATAAAAACAGAACATTAACAGGACCAGATATTCATAGTTCATGAAGCAAAGTATTGAGACACGATTCATTAAGCATAGTACCATAAATGGCCATGGTTATTGATTATGCCTTCAGATATAATGAATCTTCCACTTTTCTTTGAACCCTAAATACATTTACCTATATATATGTTGTATATATTAGACACAAAATCTAACACTTAATATAGATCACTCCTATACTAGATTTAGTCTGGACATAATTTCTTTTTCTCCTATCCACCCGAAAATCAATTTTGATTTCTTTTTTAGATGAAGAACTACATCTCCACAGAAAACAAAAAAAAAAAAAAAAAAAATAGAATCTTTCTCAAGACAAAGTCAATCACATTCTCCAAGAGTTTTTCAGTTCAATTATGCTGTGGAATAGTCCATATCGTAGGTGCAAATCTCTCTGTGCTTTATAGGATCACAGCCAGGGATGTGGCAAAAAGGTAAAAACAGGAATTATGTCTTTTAGGGCTCATCAGAGACACTTGTAATCTCGTTTTATTGGTGGTACCCTCCCCAACATAATGAACTTTGATGAAATAATGAAGTAGAAGCTGTGGCGCCTGTGAAACAGAGCAGGCAGCTTTGCCAGGGAGAGACCTCCCATGAACACGATTGCCCAGGCAACAACTCTAGACTGCAGTGAAGCCAGAAACTCTGGCAAATCACCCCTTTCCACGTCCTCATTCCCTGCGCTTTGCTTTTTGAGCCAATTTTTTTTCAAAAAAAAAAATGTAGTTGTCCACTGTGGTTGAAGGATATGGCTTAAAAAAAAAAAAAAAAAAAAAAAAAAAAAAAAAAAAAGTGAGAATTAGGGTTATTTATCTACTGGGTTGTTTAAAATGGCTCCAAGTTCAGCAGCCAGCAAAGTYACAGAAACCGTAAGGCTGACTCTGCCACTGCATAAGTTCACATGTCTAAGGAAATGAATACATAGGAGACTTTAAATAGCAATATTTTTAATTCAGCAAGGTTTCCACCCCCTGCCAGCCTTGGAGAGAGTGCAACAGATGGTAATACAAATCTGTAAATTCATCATTGTTGTTTTTAAGGAGTTGGAACTGCAGAGCACAAACATTTAATAATGGATATAATTAAATTCCTTGCTAGTTAGTTTGACTCAAGAGCCAGTTGGCACCATAATGCCATTTCATTTACATAAAATATATAGTAATTGTGATTCAGAGAACTGTGATTTTACAGAGCTGGAACTACAGATGGAATAAAGATAAAAGAAATCAGAGTTAGGAACACCCCTCTGATAACCTGTCTCATATTCAGAGTTTAGGTAGTCAGAATCTAATCTGTGTAATAGAACTCAGGTCCAAATAAGCTAAGTGTACATGCATTTTCATTCTGACTAATGATTTTGCATGCCCAAGTTTCTAGATGATTAAATGAAGATGTCTTCAAGTGACCTGATTTTGATAGACAGTATTATTCCAAGCCTGAAAATCAGACTCTGCTAGTGGTAGAAATCCCATGGGATCAACTAACTTCATGACATTTCTGCCATCTTTACGATGAACTGTTCTGAGAACTGCTGACCACATTTTCAAATTGTTGAATATGAAGCTACCTTTGAAAACTTTACCTAAAGTTGATCCGGATGTTTAATCTGAAAATCATCTACTTGGCCCATCACTAGAGAAGAACAAAGTCATTTTTTAGTTGAAACTGCAGCACTTTCCTATTTGTTTTTTTCTTAAACATACACTAAATTATTTAAAGTCAGAGAGGCTGAATAAAGCTAGCTGGTTTTGTTTATTATTGGGAATTTTCATTTTGAAACAGGCCTCTTGCTTTAACAGGCTGATTTTCAGCCACCCTTGAGGTAGTAGTCTCTGAAGGTAGATGAATATAAATCGGAACAAAATCTCAGCTAGGTTTCTTGGTAATATGCAGAGCATCACCCTCCACTAAAGCTGCTCAGGCAATAAGAAAATAAAAAGGATTCATTGAAAGTACTGTCTTCAGACATTGCTTTCTTCTCATTCCTTATCTTCTGCCACTAATCTATGCCCAACACTACGGCTCGCTTCTCCCTCAGTGGTACCTCTCAATTCAGTAATATGACTGAAATAAAAGTACTCTTTTTTTCAGTTTTTCACTGAGTCAACTGAATTCCATGGTCAGATTCCACAAACAGACCCAGAAATACCTGTGCTGGCACAAGTGAGGGAGATGGTACCTGCAGGAGCGAGGAATGGAACAGAAGAGGTAGTATTGTAGTTCACATCTATCCTACTGTTGCTGCCAAACTTTGCAGTAATAGTACAGTGCCATTCTGGGCAAGCAAGGACAGGGATATCCACAGTCTGCGCTGTTCTACCACAGTACCAAGTATTCTCAAACTAGACTAGATCAAATGGATCCAGCACTAGTCATTAGACTGATTTTGTAGTTATAGAGTCTGATGTTGTGCCCTCTCCAGCATAAGTCTCTGATTGCTCATGAATGTTTTCAGATATTTGTGGCACTTGACTGGGAATGTATGTTGCTCATTGCCTGTGTGTCAGTGGAGTCTGTTTTGGCAGACTCCAAGCTCAAATTCTACATCCATCCAGGTTAAACTACATATGCAAGTCAAGCAACTATTGTACAGACTCTAACCCATCTCTGTTCAGTTGTTAACGAAGGAACAGCTCCCTGGTGTCTCTCTTACCTGAAGAAAGTAAAAGTACATGGTGCCCTTTTAATCTGGTAACAAAAGAGAACAAAGGCAAACAAATGGAGGCTAAATTATCTAGCCTTGAGATCTGAATTTACTCCATATTGAACTTCTGGTACCTACTTAATGAGCCCATGCTGTTGCTCGCGAGTGAGTGAGAACAAAGAAAAGTGACTCATGCTGCCTTGTTATTGTTACATAATCTATACAAGTAATTTATTTTTATGGTTAATTACTGGATTAGTTAGGTATATTGGAAATGTAGGGATGTGGCAAGACTTATGAGAGATTCAAACAGGTGTCCAGAAAAGTGTGCAAAATATCTATGCATATAAGATAGAGGAAAATCTGCATAAATTATGACTCCTTTTAGGGCTGATCATTTSTGTTCATGACTCTAAGTGCAGTTGGATTCCCTTCAGTCACAGTAGGCCTTTGTCATTAGGTTGATCAGAGGCTTTTTTGCAGTGACAACCCCCCTCTTTCTTTTACCTCTGCAAATAATTCCCGCTCTTACCTGCTGGGGGAACCTACAGTCAGTATTTGGTGACTTCTCACCCAAGTACACAGGATCATTTGCCCATCCTCCAAAATTGCTGTCTGCATTAATCACTACAGAGCTGTGAGAATAAGGGATATAAATCTTCTCAACCACACTCAACTGCTGGAGATGGCTCYGTGTTATTTATTAAAAGGTAGCAACAATAATTACTCTGAAGTGTCTGGATGCATCCAACTATGCAGTAGGCAAGTAAGTATGTATTTGAAGCTGCAAAAATCCATTGCTCATTGAAGTGACCTAAATTGGGATTGCATGCTGAGGCACCAGTCTAATATGAAATCACTCCTCTGTTTTTATAGTAACGAGCAATTAAGGACCAGCACCTCAGAAACCTCAGTGGCTGTTTTACATGAAATAAACATTGACCTTGAACACCGGCCCCTTTGCAGTCCTAATGCCGACGTGCTCTGCAAGGGCCAGCTCGTCACCATGGTGTCAACAGGGCCGAGTTGTGCTTGGCCGCTGAGAGCTGGTGTGGACCCAGTGCCAAAGCTTAGCTGTGAGCAGGGAAGTTGCTAGGAGGCTGCAGTAAACACCCGTGATCTCTGCTGTCCCGACCCCTCCACTTCAAAGTCACCCAGCGCAGCCATGGACGTACCCAATGCTCCTCTCGCCTCCCTTAACAACATGTGGTGCATGGGCCGGGGAGTCACATTGTGCTTTCAGGTTTTTTTAAAACAAATTTTTATTTAACCTCTGCCTTGACCCAGCACGTAAGTGTGCTGCCCAGATATGCTCCATTTCAGTTTATTTAACCAGAATGTTTGCTTACTCAGTGACCACTGGAGGGGAACTACCGTTCTTATTAATTCCACAATGGGTATTTGTTGTTTCTTGTTTTCTGACATTTTCTTTATGACCCTAATTGCAGAGTTCTTGTTTTCAGATAATAAATGCACGTGTCTATTTGCTCAGGTATTATGCAATTGATCTCCAGCTATTAATTAAAGTTCTAGACTCAATGTCTCTGAACCTGCCTCCGGATATTTGTCCTCATTGTGTCATACCTTGGATGCACAAACAGGGAAACCGCATACAGCTCTGCATATACACTAGTCATTCCCTTTAATAAAGGAGGCTGAATTCTGGAGTTTGCAAAATAGCATTATACAGAGCAAGAATATTTTTCTGATGGGATTTTTATTCTTCCTTCTTTCCCTAGGCTGCCAGCATGTCTCCCAAGAAGCTAACAAACACACATAATGAGCCCTTTGCTCTGCACTGCTCTCAAAATGCCTTAAAGACTACGAGGAGTTTATTTTTCCCTTTATTGCTTGTGCTGTTAATAACAGGACAGACCATAGCTGGCACTGGGAGCAGGATGAAGATTTCATGGGTGAAAAGAAAAATGAGAAATTGCAAATTCATTGCAGAGAGAAGCCTGATTAGCTGCTTTCACTCCCAAGAACCGATYTGGACAAATACATTACAACATCCTGTGAACAAATTGTTACCTTTCCAGACTGCACCGATTTCTGCGCAAACACTTCGCAGTAGCAATGCACAAGAACAGCACTTCCAATTCAAAACTCATCTAAAATAGACACTCCAGAACATGTGGAACTTGTTAGGCTCCAGAGGGAAAAGAAAAGAGACTGTTAAAAAACTTTTCACCTTTTAAATGTCCTAATTTTTACAGTTTTCTAATGTTCTAACAAAACTTCAGGAGAACTCCAAAGCTTCTCTCTCAAACTCTCAAGAACTCTCAAAGCCCAGAAGAGCACGGGTCCTTACATACAGCAGAGGTACAGTTTGAGAAAGAGGCAGGAATTGTTTTCAATAAAGTTACTAAGGAGTCATTACACCTGAAGAGCGAGGTTAATGAGCTTGGGAAGCCAGGATTTGGTTTCTGCCCCTTTCATACACTTCCTGTACCCCTGGGGAAAATCACCTAACCTCTTTGTGACTCAGTTTCCTTATATCCAGATGAGAACAGCATTTTCTGACCTCACAGGGAGTGTGTTTGTGAAACTGTTGAGAACCTAAAGGGATGAGACTACAGAAATACACGTCTCTATCACCGGCAGATACAGTTGGTGTCTCTCGTTGAAGCCAAGCAGTTTCCATCTGAAGACTCTTCTACTGGAAAATGCTTAGTTCTATGAAACCAAAATGTTCGGTGGAAAAGAACAGGTTTTGTTTTATTGTATAATAAAGCATTTCCGAGAATTTTTCTTTGAGGTACTTCACCATTTTCAGTGCAGTTAGCTATATTATTTTATGAGGTATCGAAAAGTCAAAATGACAGTGTTTTCTTGAATGTGCCAAGCCCTTTAACCTTATAAATCTGTTGTGGTTTAGTAGGCATTGTTTGATTTTTATAAAACTTCATTTCTGGAGTAGAACTCTAATAGATATAAAACTCAACTTTCTTTTCTTCCATTCCTTGACAGAAGAACCACCACTTACTCCCAGAAGAGAACAAAGTTCTGCCTGTCATTCCTCTGAATGGTCATAGCCAAAGATGTCCAGAAACACTATCAATACACAAACTACAAATATTAAATTGATTTTAAACCTAGAAGTGCTGTCAACAACCTACAGTGAATATATCCTTAAACAAGAGATTAGAACTGCAGGCTAGATCACAAGCTGGAAACACTGATTTAAAAAAGAAATCCCTGGACAAATGAAATATTTTACTCCCACATATTTAACAGCTATCATCTTTTCCATCGTTTGGGTTCCTAAGCACGACATGAAAAATCTGCATATGGCTACTTAAGTTAGAATGGACTGCTGAATCCTCACACTTCTGTATGGAGAAGAGCTACCGTGCGATAGAGTATCGTAATATTTTGGCATCATTTCATCCTACATAATAAGATGAAATCCATGAGAACATTGGCATAATCTTYTGGCTTCATAGGCTTGGCTGCCGCAGGCATAGCTTCTGAAGGTTTAAGTAACAACTTTTATCCCAGTTCAGATAATATTGTCAAAACTCGGGTTGTCATCTACAGAATATAATTGGTTGTCCAAGTCTTTACTGTCTCTACACTAGTTTAATAACAAGCAATTAGCTGAATAARTCCAATTAATGCCTGTGTATAGATCTGAGATTGCAGTAGGATTGTAGGTCAAGTTTAATTTTAAAATGCATTAAAATTTCTATCACTTTGTACACACCCAGGGCGATGCTATTATGGGTTTTCCCATTAACACATGATTCATTATTTGGACTCAGAGCCCAGATCTAACAATGTATGTATTTAAATCCCYAAAGCCTACCTAGAACTGTACCAGTCACTGTGAAAGAAAGCTCCCTTTTTCTTTCCTGCAATAAATCTACTCAATTTGGTGATACTGGTGAGTGAGGCTAAGAAAGGAAGTTGCTGCACGCTTACTTAGGTGGAACAGTGCCTTGAAATTGGAAGCACACACTCTATATTAGATGGAGCGTCTTCATAGAGGATCCACAAGCTTCCATGGGTAAGAGTCCCATTGGATCTGCATGGGACCAATGCTATATTTTTCAGTAAACATTACTTTGGTTTCAAGAGCAATTGAGATTCGTGTATTTCAATGGGAGACTTGGTTGCTCCTGGCTTCAGGGCTCTGACAAACTAGACTTCAACTCTTGGCTCAGTGCACACAAGCAGGGAGAGTCAGTCTGTAGAGCTTTCTCACTGAAGAGAGACATTTGTTTTTGAGATTAACAGGCAGGCTAGGAAAATTTCACAGCCCTCTAGACAAAACTTTGTCAAGCCATTAACAGTACAAAAGGACATGTGGCTGTTTTGCAAGCCAGCTCATTTACCAAGTGGCATTAAAAGCTCATCTTGCTCTGTTGTGAAGTTCTTTTTATTAAAGCATAGTGCATGATAATAATTGTAGGTGTGCACTTTAGGTGTTAATTCTGTCCTCTTTCACTCTTCTTGACATTCAGAACTAGCCATGTTTGTCTCACTCCAAAGTGACTTTTCTGTAAATGGTTAATAAATGCTTATCTTCAATCACTATATGGTCTATTTTGATATTAACTTTAAAACTGATTCTTTTTATTTCACTAGCATTCCCCAGTGAGTTGAATTCATGACCCCMGTGAGGTTTTTTCCTCTGGGCACTACGTCACATTCGGTTCTGAAAACTGTTAGATAACAGTAGTGATRATACTAACAATAAACCACATTTCTAGCTAGGAAAACTCCAAGCTTAAAAATTGTTATTGTGGCTTGAATGTAATAAAGGTTGCTTTTGACTTTGTCAAGGTTAGCCTGAAACACTGCAGTGTTGTATAAAATTAATGCAAGGAAATACAAGGTCAGAAGATYATCTATAACTGCCAGGCCAAAGGATTCTCTGGTCCAAATCCTGTGTTTGTAGGAAACACACAAACATACAGACCCATTGTTTTCTTGTTATGTCCTTAGGCTTCTAGTTCAAGGTGATATATGGACTTTCTGGTCCAGAAATGCAATCAGACTATTAATAGCTACTGATGGATTCAATCCATCAAAAATGTGAGTCTTTTAAACCACTTTGTACCTTTGGCCCTGCAACATTTTAGAGCAGTAAGTTGCATATATTACTGAAACATTTTGTGAGCAGGTACTTCCTTTGTGTTGAAGGTTGTTCCATGCTAATCTTAGAGATAATCCCTTGATTCTTATGTTGGGCAGAGAAAYTCAATATAGGTAAGGTAAACTGACAGCAATCATGTGAATGGATTATTAGTGTTTCTGATGCACAACTTAAGAGACAGATTTTCCATTGTCCATCAATGGATGCAAGTATGTATCTAATTTGCACAGTTATTGCAGACTTTTGTATAATATTGACTAACTACTTGTTCAACTGGGCTAATGAAGGGCTGCTTGCAGCAGCAAGTGCTACCCGTATATATTTATTGAGGGCCTGATGCCACATTTAACACAATCTCTTTTAACTAATTCTAAACCAAATCAACTCACTAATAATTTAGCACTAGGTACAAGCCATATTGTCTTTTAAGGAGCCATTTTTTAATCAATAGATACTATGTTTGAGGAGAAAAAAAAAATCATCTCTTAGAGCTCAATCAAGTACACCAGAAATGTACACTAATTAGACAGACTTTAATGTAACAGAATGACTGTCATATTCCTTTTAAAGTTTATGTCCAGGATTGGTGCAACTTCTGATCTTTTGTTTGAGATTTCTAGCTATTCACTATAAAATAYGGAATGCCTATATACACACACACACGGATACACATATATGTCTACAGATGTAGACTCAAGTTTTTACATCAGCAAGGCCTTTGGCAAGGCGCTTTACAGACCTTCGTCTTTGAAGCAGGGAAGAGGCCACTATGCACAACAGACTTGTAAATCCTTACTCATCACACACAGCACAGTAAAAAGGAAAGACTGAAGTTTATGCTGAAATCCAGCCCTAAATAAAACCACTAATGGAGCCAAAGATTTTCATGAAAATGTCCAAAAATTCAACTATTGAATTATTTTCAGAAAATTTGGCAACTTGATTGAACTAAGCTGACTTTTGCTTTGTTCCCACAACAGTTATATTGTGGAGCAGAAGAAGAAGCATTTCAAAGGGGAAATACTATGAAAGCCCACTGCAAAGTCCCAAGACAATCAATTGATCTAATAACAGCACCAGAAAAGAAATAAGTAATTTTTAAAAAGCAATTATAACACTCCAATGACTCATCTTGGTGGTTAAACAAAATAGTCTGCACAGATCATCAGAATTAAATATTTCATAAAAGAGTGTAAGGTGAAAACTATTCATATGAAACTGTATATTACACTAATTTATGACAGGACAACATGAGTGTAAATCACTGCAGAGTTTTTGTCTAGCTACTTCATGGTAACTGAACGATCACATCACACAGCAAGATAGAAATGACTCATTTTGATGTACAAGAAATCGTAGATGATGTTGGAGTTTTGGGAACTTGAGCCATACATATATACCCACTTCGGCTTCTTGGTCTTAAAAGACTTTAAATAGCTTTGAAATGAGACTATTTATAAAGAAAAATAYTAATTAAGTTAAACTTGCAAGGCAATACACAATGGACAAACAAATATCTGATGTAAATGACTGACAAATATAATTTAAATAACAAATACGCAGCATGTCATGAAAGGACACTGTCATGATTACGGAACTTAAAAATAAGCCTATTTTTTTCCAAGCTTSTCTGGTTTCAAAGATACTTAAAACCTGATTCTCTTCCAGCATACATTAGCGTCAATCAAAAATAACTCTGCTCAGGTCAATGGATTTGCACAATTGCAAAATTAGTATAAGTGAGAGGACAATCAGAGCTTTTGTGTGCTACAAAAATCTCCCTTAATAGCAACACCAGTAGAGAATAAGGAGGTAGGAGGTCCCTTTCCAAGATAGGCTGGGTGGATAAACAAGAAAAACCTGCTGAGCTTGTAAGTGAGGACTTGTAGGAGGAGTCATAGCCCAATTTAGCCGCTAATTCCCTCCTTGAAGATTTCTCCTTTCCCATTTTCTATTTCAGCTCACACTTTTAGCAGTACTTGGTCTATAAACCTACCATTAGACTGCAGAAGTGTTCTTTCCATCACATAAGACCCATAAAGTGGTACAGAAGTTTAAATGTACAGGTTTAAATGGGAACAGTGGCTTTGGGGCTGTTCCTTGTGAGAACTTGCAAWGGGTGTGTAGTGTCCATTCTCTCTTGGGCCTATTCTGCGGGCTTGTCAGATCATAGACGTCCTTCTGCAGAGTGCTGCTATGACTCCACTGGAGACCTTGCATGYCAGATGCAGGTGCTTGCTCTATCTGTGCTTTGTCCAGGAAAGTGTGCCCTCAGGAGGCACATTCTCAACTTCAGACTCACGTTACAAGATCACCCTCGCTACATGCCCTTCAAATGTGGGCACAATACTGTAGYGCCTACATTTATTTATACCATAGCACATCACCATTCTGTAACCCAGCAAGGATGTCACCAAGATTTCACTAGCTTTTAGTGACTATTCAAGCAAGAGGTTTCTGTTCAATCCATTTTGACAGATAATGTGAGTTTGCTGTTAGACCAGTACAAGTAAACCACCAGTAGCTGGGAAAGGAGAGCTCATACAGAAAGCTTTTCTGTTGCGTGGCTTTAGTTTGGTCAAAGATATGTTGGTTCAGCTTGTGCAGCAGCAGATCAGATTCTTAGATCAAAGCTGCTAACGAAGTTAGCTCTAAACATATTATTGCTAGAAGACCTAGCAGAATCAAAGGCAAAAAATAAGTAAAAATGCATGAGAATATACTCATACTTCTTCCAGATAGATTTCTCAGGCTACAGAGAGTCAGTATTTGAAGGAAAATGAATGCAGAAATGCTTCATTGACTTTAGGCTACAACATACCACATTTCAAATAGAAAGGAGATTATGCTTACATTGATAGACATTTAAACCTTGTCAGGTAAAAAGGAAAATGCTCAGCCCAAAGCTTTTGTCAACATAACYTCCTCAAAACCAGTGGGACTTTGCCAAAGGATTAAGTCACAAATAATTTATTCAGAGAATATGAAGTCAACCACCTTTAGAACTGTGGGAACAGCTACTCTTGAATAAAACATTTGTGAAAATTGTTTAACTAAGGACAATTATAATATAGAATTATAGAAAGATCAGTATGTTACACATAAACAGACTCTCAGCTGATGGTATTTGTGTCCTTTCCCTGAAACTCATGTAGCTAAATTGCTCTGGGCCACAAATTGGATCAAACTCTTGGGAGTTTTATTCCTCCTTCCAGGGTTACATCAGCAAGAGCTATTTAACTGACTTTTAGAGTAATTTAGTGGAGTAGATTATCATTTCTGTCTGTTATTACAACTGCTTTCTAGATTATGGGAAAAAATAATCCAATTTTTCCCATAGGAGACAAGACATCAGCACAGAAGACATGATAAATCAGCAGTTGTGCCTACGGGCCATGTTTCTTCTGGTAGAGTATCTTTGCCAGTGCAGGACAGCCCTGGAGACACATTCCTTCAGAGGTGCTATCTGCAGTATAAGAGCCTTCACAGGCTACCTAGTACCCAGCACAGTTTTCACACTAAGCTTCAGGGAATGGCAAGAGTGATGGAAGAGATAACCACTCACCCAGGGGGTTGGCACTGCCATTGCTCTCAGCCAGGAGTCCTGTTTCTTCATCCCCATGCACTTGTTGCATCTAACRTAGCGTGAGAGCACATGAACTTGTAATTGTCAGTAAACACTACATAAAATATTCCTGAGTCTTTGCCTAGCAATTTTCAGACAGTCTGTTTTATTTTTTGGTTGGTTTTCTTTCCCACCCACCCCCATCCTCTTCAAGCAAAAATGGAAAGAAAATGAGATTTTTTGGCATTATTATTCTAATTTCTTGTTCATCAAGACTCTCAGACAGTGTATTCACTGTTCAGTGAGGTACAGACACCTCTGATCTTTTCTTCTGGTCTTGCTAACAAACAGGAATAGGTGAATTTGTAAACACCATCTCAGCTCAGCACTAAGGAGGTTTCTCATTTTTTTGTCTTAGCTTCCTGRGTTTTCAGAAGGGAATCTCACCTCAGACTACTCACATAGCCATTTGTGACATAGGACATCCCAGTTACTACATAGGAATGTTGAAAGCATTTTATTTTCTCCCCTTTGATTTTTATTGGTTGAGCTCCCAGTCTTTTGTGAGTAATTATACCATTTGCTTTACATCTTGCTTTTATAATGACTAATACAAAAATATATGTACAAACAAATGGAAGTGTATTATTGAGTGATTAACAATGAACAATTAGGATTAGGGCAATTATTTTAATAAATAAGAATTAGTAAGATATATCCATAAACAAACCTATGGCACATATTAAGCATGGATGTTGCAGGGTAAAGAACTGCGACATTTGGAAACAGAGTCAAGGAGAAGTTAGAAATGATTAAAGAGAAATGTCTGTTTACTCAAAAACTTAGCTAAGAGTAGGACAGGATGGGCATATCCAGGCTGCTATGTCACTTACAAGGATATTTTATTTGATTACCACTAGAAATAGGATTCATACACAGTCATTCATGCCTAATGATGCCCYGAAACTTTCATTCTTTCACAATAATATAAAAAAGCCAGAAAGGCATAAAACTGTCCTAAGATGCAGCAGATAGATAAATTCTTCCTTATTTGTCACTTTGAAATAACTTCATTTTACAAGGTTCTGATGGCATCAAGATGACGGTCTCCTCAACAGTCTCAGAGGTGGGAATTAAATTTGGGTTGTCTAATCTGGATTTTCACCAACATAACTGAGATTATAATATAATACCTCTTAATTTTCTGATCTWATTTGTGAAACTCTTCAATAGCCACACTTTTACTAGCTTTAGATAAGCTTAGGTAGCTTACCTTGTGCTATTTTACAGCCTCCTTCAATCTCCTCMTCACTTTTGGGAGACAAGATACCTGAGCTAACCATACTGAAAGGTATTTCTGCTCCTGTGGCACCCCAGGTTAGAGGTTTATATGGGTTAATCACCCTAATTAAATGGGTGTGGTCTATTATTGGCCATTACTAACCTTTGGCAAAATAAGATCAATAGAAAGATTCCTCTAAAGCTGTAAAGATGAAATAAGCCTCAGGATTTTATATGATCAACGGTGCCCAGAACTGAAAAACCTTTCTTCAATTAAGTGTTTTAGTAGATTAGGGTGCTCAAATTAGAATCAAAACTCACTTAATTGCTGCTAATAGGTTTATAACTAAAATGATATGGAAATATAATGAAGCATTTTGTGTTACAGACACTGAAAGCAGGAAATTTGGGAAGATTGTTGAGTCAAACAGGCACTGTCAAGAATACAGCCTAATTCCATGATATTATTCAGGAAATAATGTATACTTTAGAATAAAATACAGTTAGCTCTTCTTTCATTAGATTAGGGAATATAAAATTGTCAGTCCCGTAGTTAGAGTCTCCCCTTCTGCAGGAGAGTACAGCTGCTGAGCCAACACTTGATTGTCATTGAGAAAACCTTTTATTTTCAATCAAGCCTTGTAAAACAACTTTTCTCTAGTAAATAACACTGCCTCTTTATAATTGTTGAAGGTCAATAAAAATTAAGGTGAATGGAGTTGAGAAACCAAAGTCTCCATCAGACTTTCTTAGTCCATGTGTTGTTCTACTTGAGTACTTTGTCTATTCTTTTCACCATAACTTAAGGAACAAACTTAAGCACATGATTGTTTTTGAAAATTGGTACTTAAATTTGCTCTTTTGCAAATTTGATGTTTTGATTATTATCAGTATCTTCTGTCTATATCCAAGAGTGTGCCAAGGATTACAAAGGACTACGAAAGAGAGAGACAAGAATCATATATCCTGTTGGCCCAAGACTAAGATGGATGCTTGCTTACTAACTTGCAAGCTACTTGCTTTGAAGGGTAATATTTTTTTTCTTATTAGAGTTAAAAACAAGGCTTTAGGGAAAAAAAAAAAAAAGTCTGCTTCAGTGCATTTTCACGGAACAAAAAAATCTACCACAGAAGATCAGATTTGTATTTTTCTTCCTTTTGGGACACATGCAATTGAAAGGACCTTAATGCATAAATCTCTTATTTATTCCTCTTTAAAAGCTTCTTGAGTAGTCAGTAAGGAAAGGGAGCTCTCTTTTTGTAACCACTTTGTCAAGTCAAGGTAGTATGGTTCACTTACAGCCATCAATGTTCACAAAGAAAATTACACACAGAGTGTTGACAGGTTTCCTTTTCTCAGAGCAATTGGAACCCAGCCCTACCAGTCTGTTTTTCGAGTGTTATGACCATCTGATTGAGCCATCATTTTAACATATGCCATTGGCTTTTGTAACCGGGCTCTTGCCTCACTTGCATGCTGCTGATAAAGAGGTCTCTACCACAGCATTTCTCTCAATCATAAGCAGTTTTGGAGGGAATAGAAGGTTTAAAGCGAAGGATATCTCAAGGATTAGTGTTCAGAGTTGGCTCTGCTTTATATTCCACTACATAAGCAAACATGCAATTTTCTGTTAAGGTTTTCATGAAGAGTAGTAAAACAGGCAATTTCCTGTACTAAGTAGTGTTATAATTAGGACTGCCACTGGAATGAAGCACAATGTGCCCATGTTATTGTATTACACCATGTTAGCATTTAATTGTTACATCTGAGAGACCTACACACACCCACATTTTGAGTGGGTAACTTCTCATGCACTGCTTTTTACATTATGGCTTTAGATTCCCCTTAGTATTCCTAAATAAATGTATTTACACTCCCATTTGCATCAGTGGAGGACCACAGGCTGTAAATCATTTCAGTCTGTTGCAGTTATCTGTGCAMATGCACCTACACACATATCGGATGTCGGTTCAAGTGAGCTAGCAATAATAAGAGAAAATTTGTGGATCTGGTGATCAAGGGACACCTGTGACTCCCCCAAAGCTGAGTGCCAACTCAGCAATCCTCCTGAGTTTTGCTCATAATCATAAATCTATTGAACCTGTCCAAAGAGCCATTCCAAGTTTAAGGGATCGGATCTTATTCTACTCTGAAGAAAAGTCACCTTTGAGATCAGTGGCACTATTCTTGGACACTTTATTATTCATGCTTTACATGAACAGCCTTTAGGCTTGCAGAATAACATGGAGACGCTGGAAAAAAAATAATAATAGACTGCAAACAACAGGAATGACATGTGTCTTAGGAGCTGTTTGTCTGCATATCATTTCTGGTTGTAGGCAAGAGCCACTCAAGTTCATTAAGAGCAAACGGAAGTCCTTTAGCCTCAGATTCCTGTCATTTCATTTGAAGAGGAGGCCTCTGGCATGTAATCAGATATCTTCCGGGTTTTAAGGCTTGCTGATCTTTGCCTTTAGACTTCTGGACAGTATTAATTTACATAGGCCTGAAAACAAGCGTGGCGCTATCCGTCTTCTTGAGTTACATGCGAGGAACACCAATAAACTTCCTGATGTAACTAATAAAGGAAATTGGGAAGGAAGGAACAGTCTATCAATTATCAATAGGATAAAAGTTGCAGGAATTGGGCAAATTAAAGTAGGTGACCCAACAAGTTAAATACTAAGTACTCAGATTCAAAAGGAAACCCTTTGCTCCTTTTGATTTTCATATATGAAACATAAGTCCATTTAAAAACTGGCAGCAGAASAGGAAGGCAGAAACAGAAAGAGTAAAGGCAAAAGAAAGCACATGTGAGAAYGAAAAAATTTAAGGGATAATTTATTCTTTCTTTAGAGAGATGGCGATCTGCCACTTTTCATAGGATGTGAACACAAACAGGTCTTACTGTGAGACACGCTTCTTGGGCCATTTGTTGCATTATTACTTTACTGCAAGCTGACCCCACCTGTGTTTTACTTTGATTCCTAATTAAAGGATAATGTAAAAGTAATCACAGAATCATTATGGTAGGAAAAGACCTTCAAGCTCATCAAGTCCAACCGTAAGCCCTTCAACACCCTGCCCGCTAAACCACGTCCTTAAGYGCCTCATCTACACATGTCTTGAGCAGGGGACTCTACCACTACCCTGGGCAACCCGTTCCAAGGTTTGTCTCCTTTCCTGCAGAATTTTTTCCTAATATTCCTTGAACCCCCCCCCCGGCACAATTTGAGTCCATTTCCTCTTGTCCTATCAGCATTCACTATTACCCTCCTGCCACAGGGCTGAGCTGGGGTGTTTGAGCACCGGGATCTTAGTTTCTGTCCTGCTGCAGGGCACACAGGCCAAGCACAGCCCATACCACTGGTGCCATGACCCTCACTGGGCCTTGGGGCAGCCCAACCACCAGAGCAGAAGACAGGAGGCACCAGCAGGGTGAAGGGAACCTCTGGGTAACATCTGGTGGTGAGASTAACAGCAGTGTGTGAGGTCAGAGAGGAAAAGAGGCAGGAAAGGGAAAAGGAAAAGCCCCCCAAAAGCAAGGCCGGGGCACCAACAGGTCTAGGACCATCAGGAGCGTGGCCTACAGTGAGCAGGGCACAGGAAGGCCTCAAAGTCACTGCACATAACGTGTTAATTCCAATGAGAGCCGCACCTCCTTACTTCAGTGATGAAAAGAGAGAATCACACCTTTTTGTGTGACTGATACCCCCCTCCACTCTAGTCTGTTTCATTTGTCAGTGGCTAAATATGCTCTTTTTCAAGGACAAAAGTCAAAATAATGTCTGACATCTTTCCTCCAAAATGYATTTATTGCCCTTTGTGCAATATATTTGTTTGCTTCCTCGTCGCAAATAATGACAATAGCAATATTAATAATGTTTCCTAACAAGTAAATAAGTCCTCTTTTCACATATAGATTTCACATCAATCCATGGCATAAAAACAAGGGGGAAAAAAAAAAAAAAAAAAAAAAGGATTAAAAAAAGATCCAGGAGAGCAAAAGCATGTGTTTGGCCTAGAATCACAGAATATTTAAGGTTGAAAGGGACCTCTAGAGATCATTTAGTCCAACCTTCCTGCTCAAGCAGGCACACCTAGAGCATGTGGCGCAGGGCGGCATTCAGGCGGGATGTGAAGACCTCCAGAGAAGGAGACTCCAAAACCTCCCTGGGCAGCCTGTTCCACTGMTCTGTCACCCTAACAGTAAAGAAGTTCCTCCTCACCTGGAGACGGAACTTCCTGTGCTCCAGCTTATGGCCATTGCCCCTCGTCCTATCGCTGGCCACCAGTGAAAACAGCCTGTCCCCTTCCTCCCTTCCTGAACTTATACACATTAATCAGATCCCCTCTCAGCCTTCTCTTCTCCAGAAGAGAAGAATGAATGAAAGACAATCCCATAGCCACAGCCTGCTTTCATGAGGTCACAGGCCAGAAGAAAAAAGGGAGCAAAACGCCTAGAAATGTGACACACCCAAATTCAGGCCTTCTTCAAGCACGTGCCTAAAGCTGAGCACATGCTTTTATGGCAAAGGGGCTGAGCAGAGAGATTTCCTTAGCCAATGAGCTGCTCGTGACTTCTTCTTTTCATCACTGCTAATCAGAGTCGGAAAAGTTGTTTATTATTCAACCTTCTCTTCCAAAACAAGGAAAACACTGTTTATAAGAAACTTCAAAAGCCTCTGTCACAGATATCAGGTCTGTACACTCTATGCCTTTGCCAAGTCAAATTAGGTTATTTTACTCGATATTAAGTTTGACAAGCAAAGCGCCTGTGAAAACCATAATCCCAACTGGGTGTGCCTCCCACAGCTCACTCAATTTTTTAGTGTTAAAATTCCTACAGTAGCCCTATTCTTCACTCTCAGCTTGTATTTCTGTCTGTATTTATCTTGTCTGGAAATTTACCTCATTGTATCCTAAACATCTTCAAATATTCAAATTCTTCAAGAATGTGAACAGCACAAGTAGACTTTGTTTTGGCTAGCAAACCAGTCTTACCACATGTGGATGTCTGTGTGAGCTTTGGTTTCTATTTACCTCAACAGATTATAAATTCTATTATCATGCTAATTTGAAGGTCCAATGAGTATATCAGACTTGTAGGCTCCTCAGTGCTATAAAAATACTCTACTACTACATATTTTCTTGTCAAGGACCATGGCAAGTCAATTTGTGTATTTACAGTTGTGGATAATTAAGAAAAATAGTAATAACACATTGCATTTAAAAAAAGCAGGGTAATCTCTCTGAGGACAAACTGAGCATGGAAGATTTTGTTCCGTACTGCTTACCCAGAAAGAACTTCCAGTAGCTTGTTTTAATGGCGTATTGAAAACAGGATGAGACCTCTGAGACTTGAAGTGGTCCAAATTTCAGTGAACTTTCCAAGAAGAAATCATACTAGTATTTTACTGAATAAACATACTTTAATTGCAGAATACTGCTTCCCTAAATTTGTAGTGGTTTGCACATAACCCTTGCAAAATGCTCAACATATAAAGCAAGTATCCACAAAGAATAATAATTTGAGCATGGTCTGGTTGACTTTTACTCTGTGGTTTTTAAAGGAATCTTTTTTTTTTTCCCTTACAAATGATGCCTTCATCTTGGACATAATATCCCATAAATATACATCAAAATGTTTGTACTTTTCTTTCTTCTATGATACCTGATCCTATTGCCTACAGAAACTGCATTTGTAGTCTAGTTAAAAAACAAGTCTAACTTATTTTAATGCTGGTTTCTATTTTGCATATGCACAAATGCATATGCACATATGATAATGAAGGTCAGGGATGTTGCTGCACAAGGACCATCCTTTCCTGGAATGCTTCTACATTATCTAGGCTCCTGACTCTGGCGTCTTCTAGCACATCAAAGTCTTTAGAGGACATTGAAATCTTTCAAGGGGGAAGAAATTAAGATTACAGTAGAATAACTAGTCAAGATCATAAATCCGGCTCCATTTACTCTGATATCTTTAGATGGGGCTTCAAATATATTTTTCTTGGTGATAGGAAACAGGTTTATTTTGGGGGAAGAACCACCAGTCAAACCCCTTTTAAATACTGTGCATAGTAAAGAACTCTGTGTCAACCAAAACCAGCATGGATAGAACAAGATGGGACAATTCCTACCAGGTTCTTTAGTCTTTTCATAGCAGCTTTGCCTGCTACTTAGCTGTACTAATGGTATTAGGAAGATTAGTGTGATGATTTTTTTTTTTTTTACATATTCTTCCTATTCCTCATATCTGCCAGCTTCCTGGCTAGAAAGGCCCATTCCTCACCACTACCAGCAGCCAAGCTCACAAAGATGGGAAGTATTGGAAAGTTCCTAAGATATGAATGTTGGTCTAAACCTTTCCAAAAGTCACACATTGGTGTGTATTTCCCTCCTACCACTTTAGGAATCTACTCAACCTGTAACTCCATCACTACCTACTTTAGCTTTGTTTTATCAGCTTGTTTATGCTTCTAATCTGGGAGGCAATTAGAACCAAAGCAACATTTAAAGATATTCCTCAACAAATTGAAGTATAAATTTATATGAAAATGTTTCAGAATCAGTTCATTAAGAAAGGAGACTATTCCTGCCATCCGTGGTAATTGTCTCAGACTCCTAGAAGAGCTGATGGCAAGGCACAAACCCTGTATGCTGAGAGGCAGACATCAGTAAAAGGTGAGATCAAAGGGGCTGGCAAAGCTCTTTAGGAGGGTGACACCTACCTTACCTTTAAACCCTTTTTTCTAATTGCTGCTCAGCAGAGCCATTTCCTCAAGAGAAGCACCAAAATTGTGTAGGGGTGTCTGTTTGCCCAAGTGTATTCAATGTTGTGGCTCAGTGCTGCTAGAAGGCATCCCCTAGAGCGGGGAACTTCTGCCCACCACTACAAAACCAAACATACAAGGCTGGCACTGAGTATCTGTATCACACTGCAAAACCCAAAGTAAGCAATTTCCTTACTTCAAAGGAAGAAAAAAGGAGACACTATATGGTAGAAATCCTGTGCTTGAAACAGCCTGCAGTTTTACAACCAAGCAGTAGGTCTGTGTGTAAATTTAACTGTCAAAGTCGTGTACAATTTAATCAGTCCACATAAAAAGTCTGAGAATGCCACTTTATTGACTACTCAGTAAATGCAGTGTGCATTACAGGAGAGAGTCTTGTCTTACATCCTGGGGATAATGTCACTGGTTTGGGATTCATAAATGAGGTCTGTACAGGAAGAAGGGATTATGTCAGCAATGCGAGAATTCACCACAAGGAATATTTACAAGCTATAAATCCAGTTGTTAATTTCAGGTTATCAAAACCAATCACTGTATCTCAGTTCTCAAACAACATCTGATCATCATCATCATCACACCAGCAATCAGCCACTGCAGAATGAACACACAGTGAAGCTGAGTTTCCTTAACTGTACTGCACTCATTTCCTTCACTAAACRTTGAATTGCAACCTCAATTAACAAGAAATTTCTTGCTTAGGCAAGAATGGGGGTAGGAGGGGGAGAGTTCTTCAAGATGGCCATGGAAATATATGCTCAGCTTGCAGGAAGCAGAAATGTGTTTGTAATTTGCAACAGGAGGGAAAATAAAAGGCCGAAAAGAAAGATTGATTCCAGTTTTCAGACTATTAAATCAATGTCAACTTATCAAATCCTTGTATTTCCTGGAATGAGAACAAAGGTAACATAAATGAATATGCCTCCAGATTTGTGATCTGTTTACAGTTATATTGTGCACTTATTAACAGTATGACTATTCAACCACAATTAGAAAGACTACTATAACTTTTTATTAAATTTAATGTGTAAATTTTGCACTTAGAGAAGTAATAAACAAAAATCGATCTCTACAGAAGCTGTTCAGACAAGAACACTCCAGACTTTACTACCAACAGCTGTACTGAAATACTTCTACAACCACAGCATTCAACATCCCAGCTGTTCTAATCCAACACACCATGCAGCTCAAACGGTACCTCGCAATCTTCTTGCGCAGCACCATCTCCCAGTCATAAATTCTGAGCTTGTATTTTATGTTAGATTTATGCATCTGCTTTATGACACTGCAATTCCATTGTCTTCACATGGAGCCACTGCCGGTTCATCCAGATATGACAGGAGAACATAGCCTGTAGAGCCCTAAAATGGAGAAAGACCTATCCAATTTTTAGGACTTGTGCTTTTTCCACATCACAAGTTTGCAAATCACTGCAACAAAGCAGCTCATATCAGCCCTTTGCAACATAAGAAAACTGCTGTTTGGATGTCAGTGTGTTCTGTTCTGAGTCATGTAAAAGATAAATTTTCCTCTTTYTTCTCGTTCTCATTTTGTTTTGCACTAATTATATTTTGTTGTCTCAAGTGACATAATGCTTATGCATCTTTGGGGATAATAATTTACAATGCTTTTCATTTGTCATTTTGATGAGAGATTGGCTGGCTTGAAGAAATAGGTCAATTCTAACATAAGGATTATCATTGAAAATSAGCTGTCAGAGGCTCTATTTAATTTATTCTGACCTCATATCACAAAAAGCAACAGGAATCCTTCTTGAAATACAAGGATAGCTTTGGCATAATTCCAGCAATGACAAAGACATTTTGATCAGTGGCTACGTATATTCTTTTTGCAATGAAACTGGGTGTGTCATCACAAACATCCGACAAATTATTGTGTGATGCTTATTCTTCTCAGCCTCTTCTTCATAGAATAGAAGCCAGCAGATTTTGTCACAGTATTAGGCACACAAATGTGTTTGTTGTGTTTGTTCATTTACCCTTAATGGGAATGTCCAGTAATACAATGCCAACCAGAACGTTTGTCTGGGGCCTGGGCAGTGTGGAGAGAGTTGCTGCAAACATTTCTTCTTTACTTCTCCAAGTTACATGCTGCTGTAGCTCTGTATGCTTGAAGATCGTATTACTTTAAGAAAAAAAAGTAATCCTTTGAAAATAGTGATAAAAGCTTAGTGGGCAACAAAAAAAAAAAAAAAAAGGGGAAAAGCCCAAAGAACAGGAAAAAAAAAAAAAAAACAATGGGGCATAGCCTCAAGAACAGGACAAAAAAAAATGCTACTGAATATACAGAAAGTTACAAGCACATCTGGAATTGTTCTGGTCTAAAAGGGAAACACACTCAGAGAAATTGAAAAAAAAAAATCACAGTTGCTTATTTAGAGAAGAGATTAATAAGAGGCGTACAAGAAAGTTTCCTAAAACATACAGTGTCAAGCGAAACTGATGTTCCACTCCTCCCAGGAGGTTGGAGAACATTACCCAGTATACAAATTCAGCATCATTAAAAGAGGTGCTTCATTCCAGGAGACTTTGCTGTAGTGCTTTTTTGCTCGTGCCATCAGTAATATGTTGTGCAAAATGGGCTGGATGTTTGTCCATATGGAGAGAACAGGAGATATAAGTGAGTAAGAACTGGGAATCAAACCAGAGGATAGGCAGATGTAAACATTCTGTATCTAAATGCATATCAGCCTCTAACGATTTGGAGGGCAGATGAACCCTTCCATGGAAGGAGATTTCTCTGTAACCATCTCCACAACTGAATTTCTCCTACTTTCCTCTGAAGCAGGTTGAAATGTTGTGATTATGGGGTGCTTAGATTCTGTATTGCCTACAATTGTTACTTCTATAAAACTGAAGTACATGGCAGGTTACAGATAACAACCATTCCTTGGTGTGTGAAGGGAGTTGTACTGGAGAAGGGGAAATGGTTGCAAGAAGAGGAAGTTGAGAGAACAAGTTCTACAGCTTGATAATGGAATTTCTGAGGAAGTGACGATTCAAACTTTGTAAGATTTACCCTAATTGTACACTGATGCCCATCCACTTGTCTCCCTTCACACCAGTGCATCCCTGCAGACATCATGGGATCAGGACATGCCTTCCCATGGCTGCTCTACCCCATGCTACTCTAAATACTATTTGGAAAAGGTACCAGCTATTCAAGACTGGGACAAGTCAGCAGATGATGTCTCTGCCTTTTTTTACTGTGTGTACTGCTGGGATGAGGCCTGACAGAGAAGATTCTCGTGACTTGAAGGTTGGAGTCTACTGTTGAGTGCCTAAAAATGAAACCAGAACTCATAAAGGTATCAGGACTACACAGCCTTCCTCTGGTTGACTTGCATCTGGTACCTCACATCAAAAAGGAGAGGAACAAGGAGGACCTCCAGCAGTCCTTTCTCTCTAGTCTGTCTCCAGCCCAGTTTGCTTAGGCTGCATCCCTGACGGTTAGGCAGAAGAAAGCAAGGCACAGGATTACATGAAGTCAGACCGCCTGTGGGGGTGGAGCGGGCAGAGAAATGAAAGAATATTTAAAATAAACAAATACACATCCCAGGAAAAACGCTTCCCAAGAATCTGCAGAGAACTGCCTGTAATCAGTTAATCAGCATAATTGTTTCTAATTAGGCTCCAGAGGCACATCACAAACATTGCAAGCTTCACAGAGAATTGAGTAGGGGTCTGGGGAGCACAGAAAGGAAAATGTTTCCAATGCTCTATTAATGACAATCATAACTCTCCACACAGCGAGGGAGGCTTCTCRTCTAATTAGAACCATTCTTGCTGAAATGGGAGGCGACATGATTTGTGAAAAAGACACCCTCAGCATGTAATTTTCTATGTAACAAATCTAGAAAGATGGATGCTCTTTGATCTCGATTCTCCTGTTATTGCTGTTCACACTGGGAAGGGCGCTTTAATGAAACAATCTCAAGGTAATTTACCGCCTTTGAAGTCCTGAAATGTGCTGCCAACAAAATTTCTGGTTTAGTGGAGGCTGCTGCAGCAGTCACTCCGGGTTGCTTAATGGAGCACCAAAACTGGAACATCAAGACATCAAAGGTGAAGGTGCCATGTGATTAATMAACTAAGCTATTCATTTGTTTCTGCCTCAGAGGCAATCTGACAATTTATTGTCACTAGCTAATTTACACTTTGTGAGTACTTGCTCTTGCTAGTTATGCTGCCTATAGAACAAGATAAGTGATGTTTACATGAAGAAGGGAGGAGAATAGACCCTTTCTAAATCTGGGAAAAGAGGTGAGGAGAGGGGAAGGAAAGATGTTTTCTGAAATGGTTGTGGAAGCAACCCAGACTCCCTAATTTTAGAGAGGGGAAGCTGGACCACGGGGACTAATTTCTACAATATTTCCTCCCCTCCCCCTGCCTTCTTGACCATCTCCTTGTTTACACGCTGTTGCCAGGAAGCAAATCCCAATTAAAAGTGGATTACAAGGCAATGAAACAACGTTATTATGACGGAAGAGTTACACCAATGCATTTCTATTTAATTTGATGGCTAAGCCAAGGGTTTCAATGAGACTGTGCTACAGAAGGTGAGTCTTACAAAGCTCTTTTGACGATGGSGGTTGCAGTCAGTCTTGGCCTTGGAGATAGGATTGTGCCTATCAGCTTCTGTCTTCAGCAATAAAACCAAGTCCCTCATTGTGTATTGGAAAGGCAGACACCCAGTCAAACAGGACCTCGTTGCCTTGAGAAAACCTGCAGTGAAATGAAACAGCCTGAAAGAGAGGACGGAAAAGATGCTTTCACAGTGAAAGTGAATGTTTGAGATAACGTGTGATTACTTCTGTGATTGTTGTTTCTTCTGCCTCCACTCGTAATGAGCCACACCTTTCTTTCCAAACAGTTGAAAGCACAGGCTCCTAGGCTCATCCATACTGCCCCGTTCTCATGCAATAGTGAGGAAAAGAAAAGAATATTTCTGTAAGAGCACTGGGGCTGTAACTGGGACGTGGAGTCTGAAATAAGGAATTTGAGGGATGTGAAATGGGGATTCCTGAAGGGCAAGGAGACACGGTTTAGATCTGCAGCTGAACTCTCACTCCTGGTTCCTGAAAAATGCCCTTTCCCCAGGAATGCCGCTAGGGAACTGGCTGCCAGTCTCACTTTCTTTCRCAAAGAGCAAGGGACATCCAGTGGAAGGCATGCAGCCCCGCTTTCTAGACTCAGTGTTAGAGGCTTCCAAAACTTCAGGCTATGAGGAGTTCATACTGAAGGAATTTGGTCTGATGAGTGTAAAATGGCTGAAAAACTGTATCGAGACACCTTCATGAAATTTATGTTCAGTATCAGCTTCTCAATCTTCTCTGAAGAATGGGAATGGCTAGATTGAAATTCACCTCAGAAGTCTCAATTTTGCAAAATTAGGATGCAAATCTCAGGTCAAAGAAACTCAGGTTCCAARTACACAAACCTGATGATGGCTTTTTTTGAAGCCCTGATCCACCCTGTCCTGTGGCCCACATCTGTGCACATCACGAYAGCTATTTTCAGAAGAGGACCGTGTGGTGGCTGCATGGTGTACGGGATGTACAGTGGTGTGTCCACAGGGATGTTGCCCAAGGCTTGCACCCGGTCTGGCAGATATCCCACGGTCCTTGAACACATGCCAGCATGCTCRAAAAAGTCACACCTTGGCTCTGCTCATGAGCAGGAGACACAAGGCATCCGAGGATATCCTACCACACCCAGGTATGGAGCACAGAGGAGCCAGACAAACTGGTTACACAGGCATGGTTAGGTGGTCTTGAACTCATAGCAAAAAATAATGTGCCAAACCAGTTTATAGGAAGATATCCATGTGCCAGGCAACGATGTCACAACTACTAGCCAATATTAACCACATTATGTGTGGGCACCAAGCGTATTTATAGTCAACCTTTTCATGAACTGGTTATAAACTCGGTTCATAGTGGAAATGTAGGCAGGGCCTCCTGGGCTATTTTTGGTCCCTAAATGAGGATAGAGATATGAAGAGAACGCCCTCTTTGATAGCACATTGCTTTCAGTTCTGGGTGGAAGGGGAAGTTCAGAGGTATGTAAAGCTGAAGAACAATAATAATAAAAAAAAATAAACTAACAAACTACTATCAAACCTGTGAAAGATACTGTTTTGTGTGCTCCTGAAGCTGGAGGCAATGACTCCAGTCTGGCTTCTTTATGAATCCCTATCTTCTTTCTCTAAACTTTTCTGGGGCTTGTGGTTGCTCTGGTTCTTTGCACTAGCAAAGAATGATTGTAGTTTGCCTTTTTTTTTTTTTTTCCCCTTCCTTTTTTTTTTCCCCCCTCCTTCTTCTCCTCTGGGGAGGCAGGAGGGGCACAGGGAGGGAAGAGAGAAAAGAAGTCTCATCTTGCTTTATGGGGGTTAACATGTAGCATCCTGGCTCCTGTCACTAAGAAGCATGATAAGACTTCAAAGAGTACAGTGCAGGGCAGATACAGGCAGGCARCAAGGGAAAAAAAATGGGGCTAATAAGAACCTTGTAAAAAAAATAAATAAAAATAAAACAATCCCCCCCCTCCACAGAAAAGAAAGGCTAATGAGCCACCSAGATCATACAGATCATATATGATACAGTTGCTGTCTGTCCTAAATAGTCTCCTTTTATTAGCAGGTTTAGAGGACCCCAGACAGCGGCAAAATATTATCTGAGGTCCATAGCCATGGGCATAGAGCAAGGAAAGTGAATTTGAAGACCTAGCTACATCTGGAGTTTATCAGCTCTTTTCCTGGCTAGTATTACAGTAAACAATTATCTGTAGATCAGGAGACTGCAGGGACTTTAAAGACCCAAATTACAGAGAAAGGGAGAGAGGGAAGGAGAATACAAGAGATAAAAAGGAGTCTATGCATCTTATCGTACTAATGAAATCAACCTGACAATCATGGCAGGCTGCAAGGGTATTACACTGTCTGGTATTAAATGAGCAGTTACAGCACAGGCTCCTGTGTCAAACAGCAAATAGACACGAAAGAAAAGAAAAACTTACCGCTACATCAAGGCAAGTGATTTATGAGGAGTAGTTAGACAGCTGGTCAGTTTGAAAACCTTCTCAAGTGTGTTGTCAGGAAAAGAGCGGATTCAAATGCTGCGATTAGCATTTCAAGGATCAGGGAATGATCTGCAGCACAACAACAACAACAACAAAAAGCCCTAAAACACAATTAATGAGGAAACAGCAAACGCCTGCAGCTGTTGTGCTGCTTATGTGCTGAGGAACAATCACCTGTTGCAAAGGCAGGACTAATGCAGCTTGTTCTATGGACAAATTTGACTAATTTCCACTGTTTTGAGTCTTAATGCCCTTGTCTACCGTAACCTCTGTTGGGTTGCTAAGAAAGGCAGCTCTTCCAGCAAGTAGCTGGAAGTATGCTGTCTAGARTACACAAAATTTGATCTCAAAAAGCTGTTTTTCCCAAAATGCTGCAAGTAATACAGCTGTGGGCCAGGCACAGCTCGAAATGTTAAAGCATATTGTAGTTTTATAAAGGCCTAGTGTGTACAATACTAATCCTCAGGACTTTCCTTTTTTTGTTGTTGTTATTTTCATCAAGGTATTTTCTTGGGTTTTCAAATAGATACAAGTAATTCTATAGCCTAAATAAATAAGTTCTCCAAGTTTTTAGAATGTCTTCCTGAGATACAGTGGGAGAACAATGAACTTAATATTATTTATTATAAGTAAGGTTTCACAAATTCACTTGCAACACTGTATAAATTGATTAAGGAAAAGACATGGATCATTTTTTAATGTAAAAGCTTGCACTGACCTGAAGAACAGGGGAACAAGAGAAATGATCATGAATCTCTCATTTCRAAAAGGAGAATTTGCACTGAATCAATTCCCAAGTGCTTACACTTGGTTTTGTTTTTAYTTTCAAATCTACACAATTTTAATTAATATGAAAAGGACTGAAAAAAGCCCTTTTAAACAATTTTTGCAGAATGTTAATAGTAAGCAAATTCCTTGATTTTTTTGCTGATGTGAGGAACTCAAATATCGAAGTCAAATATCTCCTCAACACTAACCACTGTTTAGCTCCCAGGAGAGAATTATGTCAGGAAGGGAACCAGGCAGCACTGAAACTTGACTCTGACTCTTCTGCTTTGGGTACTGACCCTTCTGGTTGCTCTGATGAAGCCAAACCTGGTACCCACAACCAGACCCAGAGTCCGGAAGCATGTCTGAGATCTATCATTCTCCAGGTCTGATYTGTGGTTAAAGGATACGTAAAAACTGAGAGGTTTTGAATCTAGAATCATGGGTTTTAGCTCAACAGTCCATTTCCGGAGCAGAAGAATTAGCCAAGGGTTTCAAACAACACATATTTTCTAACAACTGTTTTGAAAGACCAGTAATATATATTAGCCAATTCTGAACAGCGAAGAAAAAAATGAAGAACTTAAAAAAAAGAAAAAAAAAAAAAAGAGAGAGTAAAAAAAAATCGTAATTCTTTTATTTGTTCCTCCAGTTCTTCTAGTTGGTGAAAGATTGGCAGGATTACCAAAACTCAGGTTCAAGTGTTGGGTCTCAAAAAAAAAAAAAAAAAAAAAAACCACATTGATAGAAAATTGTTGTGTTCAAAGGCAGATATCCCCTAGCAAACCAGAGTTCTCCACAGTTCACGTGTCTCTTCTTGAGATCCTGTAACAATTTGGCCTACATGATATATGCACCCAAAGAAAGCTTTCCCACCTTCATGGGATCTTGGCTGAAGCTTTTCCCTATTAATCACCATGAAATTAAGACCATCAGTGTGTTCAATTCTTGTGCTGCAGACACAGAAAAACTGGAATAAATTTTTCAAAAAAAATTTTATGGAAAGATCCCACTTCTTTCCCCTCAGTCTATTTGACAGCAAAACCAGTGTCAGGTCTGTGCCAAGCAGAACTGCAAAAATCTTATGAAGGAAAAATGCATCTGAGAACACAAAGTGAAATCAGAAGGGAAACTTTATTTCTAAAGCTCTCTTGAGATGGAGCCAAAGATCAACAAAGCGTAAAAGGTCTTTGTGAATTGGTGGGAGGGGGGTACATCTTTTTTGCTACAGGCATGAAGGCCCTGTAACAACTCTCCTGACTAATAAATGCTGTAATCCTATAATTGCCACTTACATATTTGTACATATAAGACCAAATGTAGTTACTTTTTCCAGTCAAACCAGGAAAAATAAAGACAGTTAATTAATTGTTCATGTGGAAGAGTGAGAAAGGATACCTTCACAGCTACTGCCTCACTGAGACTTGAACCTCAGTAATCACTTAGAAAGTGGAATGATCCAGGGTAAATTGTTAACCAAAGATTCATTTTTGAGGTGGGAAAAAAAAATCGATTAAATCTGAAAGTTATGAATCTGGGAACCTCTGATTGTTCTAGTGCCACCTGGGATGAAAAGCCAAAGTAGGATGTGCCAGCAGGTCACTTTTATTGTTCACCAGCACATGAGGGGTCCCTATGACCATGGGAAGATGGTGAAGGCTGAGGTGCTCCACTCCATGCTGGTTTGCAGTGTGATCTTCATGTCACACTGAAGGCGTTGCAGTGCCCAATGGTGTCCCTTGAGGCTAGGACAGTTTTCTGAAGATGTCCAAGACTGTTTGGCCCATCATGCTGACAGATTCCAAGCCAGCTGGGCTACCTTAGGAAGTTCTGCTTGTACTTTTCCATTGTTCCTCTGTCTAGATGTGTAATTCTGGTCTTGTTTGTGTCATGGGAAGATGTTGTTCTCTCTAATAGGATTTTAAAAAGTAACATTTTGTTTGAAGAGAAAGGGAAGAAAAAAAGCAAGTGACAAAGAACACTAAATTAGTGTTGCTCAAGATGTTTATTTACACTGTAAGATTAGTAGTTCGAGTATTTCAGTTCCCATTCTCTTGGCTAAAATCTCTTTTTTATTATTATTATATTTTATTATTATATTTTTTCATTTTATTATTATTATTGTTGCACAATTATTATATTATTGCACAATTGCTAGAACCTACCGTTTAAGAATAAATAATACCACACTAAGGCTTCTTAATGGACTCAAATTATCTAAAGGACAAAGAACCAGATTCTCTGGCTTAAACTTCTGGCTAAACTGTATGACTCAGAGTCATTTAAAAGGAACAGGAGAATGCATTTCCCTGTGCTCTGGGGTTTTTCTTTTGGGGAAGGGGTGATGAACGTCCCCCCATGTGATAACGTCCCCCCAGCACAAGGGACAGCAGGGGAATGCGTATGTGGTGCTGAACCCGATAGCATTGAGCATGGCACGGATGCAAAAGTATAGAAAGTGGGGGGAATGGAGAAATCGAGAATACATTTGCTTTGGAGAGGATTTGTTTTGATACGGATGGCCCTAATTGCTTTGGCAAACATGCAGGACTAACTTCTTAATTGGTATAAATCAAGAAGAGTGTAAACTCATTTGTTTTACTGGGACTGTGTCTATTTATAGCAGGTCAGGACCATATCCACTGTTATGATGTTATAAGAGTATGAGGCAGATATGTCATGAAGTTCATTTTCTAGGCTTGTGTTTTAAGTGTTGGATTTAATGAACTCATAAATGATGATAAAGGGTTAGTAAACAACAGCTTTTTTTGTCATACAAGGCAGACAGTTCAAAGCAATTTTCTGCAGTAGACAGCACCTGATGAAGTTATTTACTCAGTAACTCAGGTCTCCCAAAGCAAAACATCTGTTGCAAGTATTTTCTTCTCTCTGTCTCTCATCTTCTTATTATTTAATGGTTTACATCTCTTTCTCTTTATTTAATGGTTTACATCTCTCTCTATTTTTTTCTTTCTTTTTTTTTTCCCCTGAGGAAGTTGTCAGTGAACTTTTTTTCCAATTTCCCAGGCAGATATATTTTCATATGATACACCCCATGGTTGTGAATGTCACGTCTTACTGTTTGACATAATGCCTCAAAAAAAGACACACCGCCCTGGGGGGCAGAGGTGTGGAGAAGTGATTCTACTTCTTCAGCAATCAAGTTTAAATAAAACAGCTTAAAAATATCCATATAATGTTCTGCGCAAAGCTCTTCCTAACCACAAGCAAGATGAAGGGCAGKCTAGTTTCCTCCTCGTCCCTCTGCTCTTCTTGTTCTGCAGAGGAATGAACGGAGAGTGAGGCTTGCAAATCCAGCATCAAAGGCACAGCATCTATCATTGGTCTCTTTTTTTATTAGTGAAAGTGCATCTGGTTGGTCCTAAAGCCCAAAAGAGCTTTTTTTTTAATTATTTCTAGTTCTTTTTTTTTTTTCTACATTGATTATATCCAAATTTGGATTGTTCTAATGCTCCAGGGAGGAATCAGAGCTGCTCAGCTGTTTCAGAATGGTAAAAGCACACTACAGCTGGAGGTGCTCTTGTTGGACTGAGATAGAAAAACAAGGCCTGACCACTTAAAGTCATTAAAATCCCAGGACAGTTCTCTGAAGATTAATAATAGCAGCCCTGGAGGAGGAGGATTTGACAGCTTCATGCAAACTAAATTGCATTCTGTCTGCCACAAACCCCCTTGCAGTTTCAATTGGATTTGCTTCTCCTTTTATTCACTTCCTCTCTTGGAATGTGGTCATATGTTGCTAAACAGAAGATATGTTGCGCCCCAGAGGTGATTGCATTCCAGCAAAAGGTAAAGTGATCCCTTTGTACCGCCTGTGCACAAAGACCAACTCCAGTTGCAAGGATTCTAAATTAAATCAATGGATTCTGCAGGAGCAGGATACAGTCCTCCATCTGCCAAGTACTCTGTATAGCCTGAACTAAAGAGATCTCAGGGCCAGGATGCCAAACACTCCTAAATTTGTGGCAAACCAGAGGAATTCTCTAAAGTGGAGTGAACTATAATATTAGCAARCTGAAGAGATAAGTGGATACATGGTAATCTGTTAATTGGAAGGTTTTCCCCAAAGGGCACTCACCTTACAGGATCCCCACTCTAGGGAAACAGTAGTTGGARCAAGGGGGAATTTTCCAGGATTTGGAAAATGTGGGCAACAGCACACCAAAACAGAAGAAAGATGAAAAAGAACAGAAAAATTAACATCAACAAAGGATAGGAGTCATTTTATGCTTGGTTTTGAAGCCTGCAGAACTGAAATCCTCTTGGGTCAGAATGACTGGGTGCGGGGCAGCTGCTCAAAGGAAAAGTTTCTTTCTTGTAAAGAAAATTAGCGGCAGGCAACAGCTCTGACTCATACCAAGCCAAATACAACAACCTTAAGCAGTGAATTCTCCCTTGCGGTAACAGCAAGGGGGGGCCCCCAGTCTGAAGAGGAATGAGGTAGGGATGAAGAAGGGGGACAGTGCTGTCCTTCCCGTCAGCTCCCTGGGCATGCGGGGCTGGGGAAGGGCAGATCAGGAGAAACTCTCATTTCCAATCAGATACTATGAAAAAGCCTTTAATACACAGCCAAAAGGATCCTTTTTGGGGGCTAATGATGGTCAAATCTCAACATGTCTCCCGTGTCAGTTCAGCTTGAAAGACGGCTGCCAAAATTAAGATACTTCAAACACAGGAAAAACTGCCATGTTCCTTGAAGTACCCCATCCTCCCCGTTCACTAGGTCTTTTCTCTCCAAACGCCAAATTTGAGGGCCCTGTCCTCAAAAAACACCTCACCCTAGGCAAGGTTTGAATCTCATGCCAATTGGATTCAAACCTAAACCTCCCCCAGCCCTAAAGGGAGCTTTCAACTTGACTGTTCCAATTTCTTTTATTTTAGAGGTTATTCATGCTGCTGCTGAAGCTTATGGGAGTTCTTCATGTTATTTATTTATCTTTTGATCCATTGTTCCCAAGTCAGTCATTCTATTTCTTTCTCTTTTCAGCCTAAATTGTTTTACATCTCTTATTTTCATAGTCATTCCTTTTGTTATTGTTTCTCCTCTTTGGTCATTTAGAGAAAAAAAAAAAAAAAAAAGCCTTCAAATTAAAAATATGCAATTGTTTGGTTTTGGTAACATTAGGGAAAATGAATAATGAAAAAAAAAAAAGGGTTGCATATATTTAAATTTTSTGTTATTTCTCTCTGTAATAAATAGTTTTTTGTCCCTTGAGGCCACTTGTCTAAATCGCAAGGGCTAAACCTTCCTAAGCCAAGAAGCCTGGTGCAAGGTGAAGTACGGTTAAATGGTCAGAAAAAAAAAGAGCAAWCATTTTCCTGCTTTTTTTAGTTGCCAGCAGGTGAAAACCTCTCTCCTTTACATCTCATTTGAACTGCAGAAACACTTTAGCTAATGCTAAATGAGTAGTCAGCTGAATTGCTGATGGGAAGCCTTTTAAAGAAAGGAGTTTGGTAAAGTCATTTGTTCCTTTTGCATCTTTACTTCAGTCTGACATGGGTTTAACCTTTACTCCTAATCCCTTTGTCAGTCAGGTTCAACTTTAATCTCAGAAAGTAACAGTATATTCACTATGTTATTTTAAGAGAGGAATAAAATACCTGTTTACTAAAAATGAAAATGGAGATATTGCAGGGATTGAGGCAAAAGATGAACAGAAATGTTTCTTGATTGGAACCAAAGAGGGAACCCAGGTGTGTATCAAGCTTTAAGGTGCCTCTAAAATGTTTTAAGAAACCTCCAGGGTTGTAGAGCTTTGGAGAGTTACTTATTTTTTTACTCCTTTGTCTGAAGGCAGAAACATTGCTCCCACACCTCAGAGATTCTGAAAATCTTGTTGAATGAAACAAGATTCTAGGACCAAATTTATCTTGTCTAAATTTAGGTGCTTGAATGAGGAGCCTGGTTGCTCCTAACTTCCATTTATAGTGCAAGGAGGAAGATTCTTCTACGGGGAATTTAGGCATATTGAAGTCCTGCCATTCATCTCTACATTCCTTTTTTTTTCCCTTATTAGACTTGAGTCTAGACTGACCATCAGTACCCATTTCCTTGTATTTCTTGACATTTTTTGCCCATCACATGGAGCAGTCATCTGGCACCAGGAGGGAAATCCCATCGTGATGCACTGATGCACAGAGTGAGCGTACTCTTAGTCAGGGCAGCGCATTGCCACAAGGTCTTGCTGAGGCCATAAGCTTAGGAGGATTCAAAAAGGTCTTAGATACTTATATGGGTAACAAGAATAGCCAGGTATAATAATAAAGACTAAAAAAATAAACAAGAGTTTTGAGAGAGCTATAAACCTGCATTCTTCAGGGCTTATGTGAACTTCTCACTAATGAGGGTTTGGAGGAAACTTTGTCCAGTGGAAATTCTCTGGGATTTATGTTTTAACTCACTTAGGCACTTTTGAAATCCCACCCCCTGGGCTTGCTGGACTTCTGATTGATCCAGGATGACATTTCCTGTGAGCATATGTTCCTAATCATCAAACAATGCACAAATTTGTTTTTTAAAAAATGTTCCTGGATAATTCAGAAAAGCAAGAGAAGCAAACTTTTCCCAGTAAATAGTCACAAATAATTTGCTCAGCAGGATTCCTTTCCTCAGTTTGTATGACTTGCATAGCCTACTCCCACTGACTCGCTGCTGCATAGGAAAAAACTTGGCTTTTGGTCTATTTATTTGAATACTTCTGATTTTTTTTTAACTGACTCCAAAAACATCATAAATGCTTTAGAATCTGAAATGAAGGTGATGTGTRCACCTGAAATAATTTCTATTCTAGGGAATTCAAAAACCAAAGCTAATTTAGGGTACAGGAAACATTAACCACATTGCTTCCAATCTCCAATTAGAAGCATGCTCCAGTTGGGGATGCAGTTTGTTGTATGTGCTTTTAGTRGCCATTCAGCTCTGAGGAAATACACAACCTAATTGTGGATATCTGTTATCTGAGGAGAAATTCTGGAGACAGATACTCAGTGGGACTTTATGGCCATCCTCCAATTCTTGATTGCAATGAAATTGGGTCTCCTCAAATACGTTTTTTCGCCATAACATGAATATTAGAGAACCAGCACCTTCTAGGAGGTAGCTAGATAGACTGAAAGGTAGGTACAAAGCTCGGCCAGCAGCAAAGGATTCAGAGACTATAAAAACAAGGTTATGCCAAAGAGTTCAGTAGCACATAAGTAGCTGAACAGCACATAAGTAGCTGAGTAGCACTCAGAGCACACAAAATCTCTCCTCACCTAGTGTAAATAGATGATGTAATTATAAGTTAGAAAGGGAAAAGTCTAAGAAGTCTGAGCAGTCCTTTGTTCCCAATTTTTCCCTGTGCTTGGAACCATCATAGTGCAATTCTACTGGTATAAAGGTCATACTATTATACACACTGCAATGTGTTACAATTACAAACCTCCCTGGTAGCTTCTAGTCATTGCAAAATAATTGTTCTGAATTTTTGTAGAAGCCTTTTGTGGGCTTTTTTCACTCCTTCTTGATCTGTGCAGCTGACTCATAAGACTGGAAGAGGAGACAAAGCAGCTAATTGCTGCGGGAACTTACATTACTAAGATCTTGGGCTAAGCACACGAAGCTGGTTTTGATTCACTGAAATCTCGACACTGAAACTACTGTTCTCTCGTTCTTCAGAGCAATAGTTGGGTGTCCATTAATGTGACRGGAAGCAAACAAATAGCTGCAGCAATTGGAAGATAAAATGAGCAGAAAGGCTCTTTGTGTTGCATAGATGCCTTTTTAAATTTACAAAATGCCTGAAAGATTTTTTTTTAAGTCAATTAATCCTTGCTAGCCTTTAAGTGATTTTGCTTGGGCCATTTAAATCTAGTTTCTTAGCTGCCCATGCTGAAGAAAAGCTATCCTTCTTTCAAATCCCAGGAAAGACTCTCAAAAATAATTAATTCCAGGATTGGATCTCCAATGATGACAAAAGGAGTTGCAGCCTTCTTCCATATTAATATCTATGCATTAATACATGCCTTATGTACTTGCCCCAACCATAAGGCAAAGTGGTATTTGCCTAATTGYGTATCCTGCTTCATTACCTTCCTCTTTTCCTAGTTCATAGCAGAGCAACATCCAGATTTGATTCCTCCACATGCTGAGGTGATTATTCCAGATAAAGCTGGTGCCTAAATGCTAGGAAAACCATCTAGGCTGCCTTGCTTGGCTATGAATTGAAAGGTTTTCAGCATGCAGAAGTCTCATTGTAGCAGATTTGCAGATGTTATTGCCATCTTTTGATTTTAAAGTAAGCCAGGATGTGTCATTGACTCCAGAAAATTTATGCATGTGCTGAAATCTTCGCATGTGGTTAAGTGTGCTACTGTAAAGCTGCAAGGCAGGACCTTTCCTCTACCTCTGGCCTCCACCTCCTTTCTAGCAGAACACTTAATCACACACGTGCCTCTCCTGGGTTCCCTGAGCTGGTGCACACGTGCCCTATGCACAGAGCAAAAGCTAAGTGCTGAAAATGCTCTGGCGTCTTGGAGACAAGCAACATCCTGGGACGACTGTTCCTGGACACCAGTCCGTGCTCTGCCCTTTCATAAGAATCCTGCTTTTAGATAGCCAGGTTACTGCAAGYCTGCGAGATGTTGGATTGATGGCAAAGAAGGAAACTTTTTTTTTTTACAAATCCCGAAGATGAATCCAAGCTCTCTAGCAAAAGCTGCTGGAAACTAGAGAGGTCTGAATTCTCATGGGGCTCTGCACACCCACAGCAAAAATGCCCTACTGTAGTGTTACTTCTCTCATAGTCAGCTCCAATTATGGAAAGGGAGTATTTCTGCTCAGGGAAGCAGAACTTGTACTACAAATTGCATTACGAACACTTGTTTTCTCAGAGAACATGCCTAATTGAATGGCAGTGAGATGAATCTCTTAGTTCTTTGCCAGTTCTGGCCACCCACCCACTCAGCTGGATGAATCAGTTCTCTCCCTGGCAGCCAAATGGGGAATTAGAGGTAGCATCATGGTGAGAACCTGCTTGCAGTGAAGATGCCATTTTCTGTTCCACAAAAACCCCATCTCCTCCATACACCAGGCTGTCCAACTGGTAATATGGGCCTCTAGGGACCAAGACCCACCRGAAGTCTGAATATCATTGTAAGGAGTGGTTTGTTTATTTAGGGCTTTAACTATAGATTCAGGCTTGCACATGACTTACGTCGTCCTATGTTATATAGCATGTGATGTAGCCAAAGAATTATATGCTCACGTGTCCTATTTTCTTGTGCTTTGATTTATGAAGGATGTTGATTTCATTTGCAGCCTACATACTATTAAAACACTCCACGTAGGTGCAGTGATAATACCAGATTGAGACCAGGACTTGGAGAGGCACTTGCTTAAAATAATGCTGAGGCCAGTCCTGCCTCTTAGGGTTAGAGCGGTGGGTAGGTGGATGCTAGCTTGGATTTCATTATATTATTTTAATTAAATAATACCAAAGGCCCTGCGGKCAGCAAGTAGGCACCTTTTAAAATGCTATGCACTGCAAAGAACAGATGTAGTTCAATATGTTCTCTGTGGTGCCTTTCATTCTCTTTAGGGTCTTGGGCTAATAACCCACAAAGGAATTGATACCACTTTACTCAACTTAATGTGCACTGAATATACGTATGTCAATCAGCTGTCCATCAGCATTATCTTATCATGTTTATCATTTGTTCTGCTGACAGAACATGACTACCTTCCTGCACCCAGAAACAAACCTTGTCAGCTGTTTTACTGGAGAACTGCAAAAGCCTGCACGCATGTGCATCATTGTTCCTTGTGTTGGACACACATCTTTTCCACTTTTAAGTATAAGAAGTGTTTTTTATTATTATTTATTTAAATTGTATTGCCTTTTCCTTGTTTTTTCGTGTTTTAGTATGCCAAAGATAGATTGCTCTGTGACACGATCAACGTTCAATAATCTGAACAGAGGGAAGCRGAGAGATGATGTGAACTTCATAATACAAAGCATGTATAAATTAGGATAAAAGAAATGTTGTGTTTAGTATATTGGCCTTTGATGAAGGAAGTCAAGACATAGAATGAGGTCATAAATGTAACGAAAAATGAGTTTGTTTTTTTTAAATGTAGTACACTTAAGGTGCAATTCTAATAACCCACCAGTGGATGATCAAGAGGATGTCAAGAGCCAACTTTCCAAAATCTTAAYACCTCCAGATGTTGACCTGTTCAAACTACCAATGGCTTTACAACAGGCTGAAGCACAAATCCCAAATCCAAACTCTATGCCTGTGCTTCTTTGGAACGTAAATCTTCTTTTAGTCTCTGTATTTTGCCTTTTTAACACAGAAAAATGGTGAATAACCCATTAAATTTTTGGAACTTTGCCTTCAATTTCCTCCTTTTTCCTGAAGTTTTCTACTCTAAAAGACAAATAATTCTAAAGGAATTATCTAAAAGAGAAATAGTTCTAAATAATTTCTAAAAAGCATGTTGAAAAAGACACCTTTAAACTATAATTCAGATGGGCTCATAAACTATCTTTAAGCCATATTGTGATTTGCCAATTGACACTGATATTTTCTCAATGTGTTAGGTGGGCAATGTGGCATTTTTTTGCCAGACCACCCTTTGCATGAAAGCAAATGACCTTAAAAACTATTGCTACCTCCTGGTATAGTCTATGCRTAGAGTGCAGCAGTGCAGCCTGGCTGAGAAAGGCAGTTTGACGCAGGCAAAATAAGGATACCAGCCTGAGAGCCAAAAAAARCGATCCGGGAGAGCCTTGCTTGGATAGTTGAACCCAGGTTGCTTAGGTCCTTTTGCACAACGTTCTCCAGTACCATGTGGTACCCCMCTCCAGACCTTACTTCATGCACCGTGACAGCAACCAAGAAGCTTTCGCTGCTTTCAGAAGGAGCGGGCTCTGATCCCACTCCCACAAAAGGCACTTGATTGTTATAGATGGACTGCTGGTCTGAACCGGTACGTCAAATCCCACGTTAACTTAAAAAACATTAAAATGATAACTTCATCTCAAGTTACTTTCCTATTCATCTATAGAATTTCTCAATTATGTATGACTAATTTTGCACAAAGTCATTATTTGGAGCAATTTGTCTAAGTATGAGAGGCAACACCTTCAACCTTCCTGGATGGTGGGTGGGGAAAATGTCATAATCAGTTCTGCTTTGGCATGAGTTATTAAGCGGTCACAGGAGTTCAAAGGAGAGAAATAATGAACAGGTAAGTCATTACATGCAAAAATTCTTCTTCTATATTATCAAAATACAAATTAATTACAGATAAGATCAGATGAATTTTCTTTAATGTCAGTTTTTTCCCAGAGATGGTAATGAAAGCACAGAGTATGTGGGAGGAGAGGAGTGGAGATGTATGGAAAGGATGTTTTATTAATGTTGGCTGGATTTCACTGGGAAGACGTTGCCTGTGAAAGCAGCAAAGGAATCAGGAAAGGCTCTGGGACATGCAAATAAAATCATTTTTATTGCACTTAGTGTGCTAACTCATGCATGATCTCATTCAGGCTCTCAAAGCAATCATAAARCTATCTCCATGCAACAATTACTCCATCAGCCAATGCAATCAGCAGGTAGGGCAACTGGCAGCCCTTGCCACAGGATCCTCCTGAATTCATTAGATTGTGGTCGGGATACCCGAACAAGTTTTCCATTCTTGATTTTTAAGAGGATGACCGTAACTAAAGTGAACATGTGACTCATCCGAGTCAATAACTAAAAAAGCCCACCCCGCCCCCCTCCCCACTTTTACATGCAATACTAATATTCACATGACAACAAACATTTTCAAAATAATAGTCCTATATACTTAAGGCTAATCAGAGCGGGCGCCATCCAACTTGCAAAGGTAGCAATTTTCCTTCATTAAAGCCAAATCAGGAGAGAGAACTTCAGGATTCCTTAGGGCTAATTACAAGGTGTTAATAATAACAATATAATGGCAGCAATTTTCTAGCTTTGCCCAAACCTATAATCTGCCCTGAGTACCTTACAGGATTGTCTCTGAGTTTACATAAAGCCAAGYGTTAGCCCAAAATGTTTTAAGTAATTTAATTTTTACATCATGTCTCTCTCCGGTCTGTTTGCAGCAATGTGGTAATTGCCAGTGGAGAGCGTTTTTGCTGGGGAAGAGGACAAGTAGCAGCACGACCGCTCCGAATAACCTTCTCCCATCCTCCCCGGAGCRCACGTTACATCCAGCAATGCTCAGACCCGGGCAGCTGCCTGCTCCAGCCCAGCCTGCCCAGAGGGACCAGGGCAGCATTTCTGAAGCCCTTCTGCCTGCAGCCGAAGGCAATGAGCTAACTGATTATAAAAGAGCTCGAGACAAACAACAAACAGACAAACGTACAAATTATTTTCGCATCCACCGCCTAATTGCTTGTTGAAAACCCTCTAGGACTCTGTGATCAAATGCGGCGCGTTGCTGGAGTGGTGGTGATTCACTCGGCAGAAATTTTGAGCCACACAGGCAAAGCAACAGCCTCGACACTGTGAGGGATCCTTGAAATGCAATTTTAAAATGCGAATTGCTGTGTAGTTGCTCTCTAGGTTGCATCTAGCAAGCTCTCTCTGGGAGCAGGTCTCCCTGATGTCTGGAGGGCTTTCAAGCCCAGGTCGTAATCCTGAAAATCCTGTAGTCTGACATGCAGCACAAAGATGAGAGAGAGAGACAGCTCAATACAGGCAGAAAGCTGAATCTCAAATTAATCCCTTGCCAGATTTTGAAATTGACTCACTACTGATCTGGATGCTGCTCTCACCCTTGTGATCACTTAATTTGACAATGTAATGGCATAATGTAATATAAATTGCACTTGAAAGCAATGCGGCGTTCAAGGGCTTTGGAAAAAAAAATAGTTTTTTGTCATAAAGAGATCAGAGGTCTAGTTCTAAAGAGGAAGAAAAAGCTAAAAACATATTTTACATTTTTTTCCCCAGTGAAAATATATATACCTAGTACGTCAAATTTTAGCCCAAATCAAAGCAATTTATGAATGAATTCTGACTTTCCTCACAGCTGACATAAGTTAATTCTCACTGAAAAAAAAAAGAGGAATTATGGAAAATGGCAGAATTTTTAGTGTTTTCGTTCAGAAATGAATTAAAGACACCTTACAGAGTTAGGATGCAAGACCATATTCATTTCAAATCCTATTGCTGGTTGCGAAACTTCAAAAAAGTTTTTTTTTTTTTTTTTAATGGGTCAAATTTCTAAGAATTGGGAAGCTTGCCCATATTGGATCTTCAAAAAATAATTCTGAAATCTCATAAAAGAGTTTTGTCTAGGAAGTTTCTGGTACTACTGAGGTGACAAATAGTGCTTGGTTTTCAACTAGAGCTGAGAAGAGATAAGAAAAGAAAATAAGTAGCTGGGTTCAATGACAATTTTTTTTTTTACCCCACAAAAGAGGAATGTGCATGAGAAAAATATGCAGCGTCCATATGAGAAGGAAATAATTTTTCTGCTTCAGCAGCACACCTATTTTTAGGATCTCTTCCTAAATTGGCCCCATTTTCTGACATATTGTATAAAGACTAGGTCTGGAGTTGAGTCAGCTGAGTTCAAGGGGTGATTCTGCTACTATCTTAGCAGATAACCCCGGGAGAAACAACCAGTTCTCCACTTCCGTGCTACATCTCACTTCTCTTTTCAAAAGCTCCATCAACCTCTACTCCAAAGTCCTTCCTGCTTTGATGTCTAGAGATGAAAAGCATTATTTGAGGTAAGAAATCACAGCTGAGCCCTAATCTAAAAGAATCAGTGGCTACTAATGATGAGTGATTTAGTTGCATAGAACTAATTTTTGTCTCTCTATGTGTTTATTTTATTAGAAAGTTATCAGGTCAAATGGCGATAGGAGGATAGAGGGTATTTCTTGGGGATAAACTACACTCACCAAAAAAAAAAAAAAACACACACACACACACCACAGTTTTCTCCTCCTTCCTCTTCACAATTTACCATCATAAACTTATTACAGAGCAGGAACCATTCTTTCCTGCTTGCAATCAGATGCAATTCCAGCACTAAGTAAATTGAGCATTTCACACCCATTCACTAAAGTAAATTTGTCCTGATTTATCTTCTATACTTGTCAAATGCTGTGCCAAGAGGTATAAACAAACGATTTTCTTGGATTGTTTCAAGATAATCATATTAATGTATTTGCTTTATTGGCTTTGGGTGTTGTCCAAGTGAAAAATGCTTGAAGTAGGGTCCAAAACCAGCTTTATTTTATTACCGGTTCTGGTGCTAATGGGGTCTCACTGATCTTCTGTTAATGTCAATGGACCAGGGCTTTCATAAAGGAGATTTTCAGTGGCAGCTCATCATCAGTTTATTCCTGCAAAATGTCTCATTTAATAAATCAGTTACACAGAGTGTGAGACAACAGCAGAGCATGACATTTAGTTTGGACTGCTTGTCCACTGCAGTCAGGGAGTCTTAGTGGCTTCACGTGGGCTGAGATACATAAACACCTATGATACACTACATACAATTAGGCCATACATTCAGCAGACGTGGGGCCAGAAAGGGTAATACCAAAGACTGAAGGAGTCCGTACCTCAGCCACCTATTTTAACAACACTCTTAGGAAGAGAAGCATTAACCAAGGGAGCTTGTCCATCGTGACAAAACTCAGCTTTGCCCATGCAAAAGGCTGAAAGGATAAAAGATAAGGAAAAAAATAGAGTGACAAAAGCATCATTTGTTTCACTGCTCACACCATTTCAATACACCTGAAAATCGGGACTGATATCACCCCTGAACTCAGCCTTCCCTGGATCTGTTGCAGTTTATGAAGTAACAGGATCAAGCAGGACACGGTTGCAGAGACCTTGTTTTGTGACGGAAAACCGCCTTAAAAAATGGGTTAATGATGCAAGTCCTGGCTTGTAGCGAAGGCACAGTTCTGATTAGGGTGAAGCACTGAAGGTGAAATTCAACAGCAGAGTTAAAACGGGGCACGGATCTCTCACTGGAGCACTGCTAAGGGTGAGAAAAACAGACCTGRCATTGATGGGAAGGCAGACATTGATCTGTATGGACCAGTGGTGCTGAGCAGCAATGCTGCCACCATCCCTCCTAAACTAGTTTTGTGATACCAGATCTCCAGGTGCTTTGCAGAGATTTCTGTTATCATTTGCTTTTTGGCACCGTTTGGTAATTGTGGTCTCATTCAGTGATGGGACTCATGCTAGGTGTTCCCCAGACCAGCTGCAGCATTTCAAATACGTCTTTCCTGAGTCCTAAGTCCAACACAGCACTTGAATCTGCTTAGAGTTCTTTCCTCAGTGGGTCTCATTTCTGGGGAGGAAGTGGGCTAGGAAGATTTTTAAATGAAAAGGTCTCAGCGAGCTTCGTATCTGTGGCTCTGCATCCCTGCACTCTGGTTCCTGATTCCTTGCAATACAGAATGCTTCATGGAAAAGCTCCTTGGATTGTACAAACTCCTGACACATCCACATCCACCAAATCATAATAATAGCATTAAAAAGATTCATTCAGTGCCTTGTCCTTCTTTCRCCATTCTTGTAATTTGTGTCTCCCCTCTTTCTGCACATCGATTTCCTATTCTTTTCTCACGGAGGTGACTGAGATTAAAGGTTTATTGTGGCTGATTATTCAGGAAAGTCCCACTTTCTAAATCTGGTTCTAATTAAAAAGGGGTGGTGGGGAAAGGGAAAAAGCCCTCCTTACTGTACACAGAGGCAGCCTAATCCATCCTGCTGACTTTCATAGGCATGAGTTTCTATTATAGTATTAATAAGCTATTTTCCTAGATTTATGTTTCTTAACCCTCCTCACCCCAGAGATTTTTTCGGATGTGAGCTGTAGATGTCATTTCGAGAAAAGATGGGCATCTGACTTGAGCCTGAGCATCAGTTTATTTATGAGGGAGGGGGCCAGGAGTTCAACCCTTGTATTCATAACAGGGCTAAGCAAACAGGTCCAACCCAACTCTAAGCCATTCTAAATAGACTAAAGAGCTGGTAACCTAACTCCTGACCATTACTAGAGTTCACATTTAGGTTGTGATTTTACTYCATTCCCAAATGTCACTTCATCCTTGCTTTTCAGGAGCTTATTTTCAAGGATTTATGAAATGTGAGATGACAAASCTGGTGCAATAATGTTGTGGAGATTTTGCCCTTAGCTCACCCTAGGAAGTATTCTACACAAATGGTGTGGAGATAGCTTCCAAGAACAGCCTGATTTCCCCTAGGGAAAAAAAAATAATAATATCTGAGCTGTGTGCCATTAAAATGAAAAAGGTGGGAGGGGGCTGAGAAGGACATTAATCAGAACTGGTGAAAAAAGGCAAAATTTCTCTTGCTTGGGGAAAAAAATGAGACAGATGAAAACAGGGAGATGAAAAAATGCACTTATGGGAGGACGGAATAGCTTTCCCATGATTTGCCCATATGCAGTTTGACAGGCATGCCTCCACGCAATCTGCCTTTGTTATAGAAACCAGAAAGCTCCCTTTAATTCCCTTTTGTCTGTTTTATCACTATTATTATTTGCTCCTAGTAATACAGCACATAAACTATATATCTGGATTCTGGCAGCCATGGAGTGAAAGGCCACTAATAGTTTTTATGTACAAATACGCTGAACCTCAGATTAGGGTTAGAGCAGAAGTGTTATTTCTTTCTAGAGAACTTCCAGGATTATGGTTTGATGAAGCTTTTAGAAAAGTGGTATCATATGAGAATAAAGCTGTTTCTCCCTCAAAGCTACCAACTGCCTCCCATAGCAGTTTTTCAACACATTGCCTACTTTCATTTSCACAACATGACTTCTGACTCCTGTGAGCACTAGCACTTGACCCAAAGCACCTGGCAGATGTCTCCAGTGAGACCAAGGTGGGACCCCACATACATGTATTGTCAGAGGACAGGAATCAGAATTAAGGAAAGAGATGGAAGGAAAAGCTRCTTTATTCTACTGGGAGATTATTCTTTTCAAGGTAATATATTCTCTCCCAGACTTATTTGCAGAGGCTAATAGCCCTGCAATAATAAAGGACATATATAGTAATTTTTCAGCCTTAAAGAAATCATGAAAAATACAGGGGGAAGTTGATCATAGTCAGATTCCTCCAAGCCTCTCATAGATCCCAGGCCATTATCTATCAAGATACGAGCAGAAAACCTCCTGTAATCCTCTGAATGCAAATAAGCTGGCAGTTCAAGATCCTTCTATCTATGTTACCTTCTATGCTCTCTGAATCTCTTATATGACTTAGAAAAGTACATTAAAATGACAGAGAAAAGTTAGTTGAAAAGTATCAGGTGCAGCCACCTTGCTTGCAGGAGACCCATACTGTCCTCAAAACAAACATAGCCCCATATCCCACACAGGACAGGCCAGCAAAGCTAAAGTAGCTGCCCTAGATGAGGAWAAAATACATTAAATACCATATCCTTCCTAACTAGCGAAACAGAAAAAGAGGCAGGAGGTGCGAGTGCCTCCATCCTACCAGACACCTATTGCACAAACACAGCAAACTAGAAAGGCAGTGAAGATGCTCATTTAGTTTTGTGCCCTTTGAGCAATTGCTCCTCCTRACAAGAGGCAATGGCAGCTTGAGGGACAGCCAAGCTTTCAGGAATGCTGAAACCACAAACTTAGAGCCGTATTCACATCTGCAAGGATTCCCCCTTCTTCGGATATGTCGCTATGCGTGCAGCACATTGATTTCTCCAGGGCATGTGGTGTCTCAAATGCAATTTGCAGTGTAGCAGACAAGTCCATGTCAGAGCCATAAGAGATGTCTGTGGACACCTTAAACACCATCTGTAGCAGTTGGAACTGGCAAGGCAAAACATGAATTCCTAATTTTCCTTGTGGTACTCGACAGTCATTGTGTTGGAGGGAAAGAATTGTTGAAAATTGTTTAAAATCTCAAAGATTAGTATGAACTGTCACAAGAGTCAGTGGTAAAATAAATTGCAATGGGAGCATAAAGTGCAAACATCAGGCTTGTTTCTAAGTAGATAGCAGGGGGAGGAAAAAAAAGAGAAAATCACGAGTGAAAATGGAATGGTCTGCATGCAGTTTTCACATGTCATTTATGCATCTGATGCTTTGCTTGGATCTAGGGAACATCCTCCAGCACAGTTACAGGAAAAAAAATCCCCTTTGCTATTACATCAATGTTAACTTACTAGGGATAAGTTACATCCTCTGAGGTTAAGGAGGTGAAGACTTCGGCATAAAAGCATCAGAGCTGGTGGTTACATTAAGCAACATTGGACATGTTCATATAAAAACATCCACCGKGTTTTTTTCATGCCACGTATGTTTGCATAAATATCTGAATATATTTATAACCCACTTCTTGTTGTAAAGATACAGAGCTATCCCAATGGTGATTTATGTTGTTTATCTGTAATCTGCTGCAAGGTCAAAGCAACTGAACTGAGGTCTGCAGAGCTACTCCAGATTTACACTACTCCAATAAAGATCAAAATCTGGCCCTGAATATTGCCATTTCCATTCACCAGCATATTTTTATGTTTGTTATCTTCGCCTTCTTACATTCTTGAAGAGTTTTCCGGCTAACACACTTGGACTACAAGATTTTTCTCTAATCATCTAATCTTGGCCCTTTTTTAAGAGAAGAGAAGGCTGACAGCTGGGTTAAATTATAAAAATGACAGTATTATATGACTAGCAGCATCACTATCTAAAAACCAATCTCAGTATCAGTCACTGCTGAGCATCAGRTTATATTAATAAAATCCTACCAAAGTTTTGCTTTCTTCAAATATTTCATTGTGAACATAAATATATAAATTATTCAGAGAATTGGAGGAAACCATTTCTATCTGCAAAACGGTCTTCCAGCAGCAGCATGGGTCTGCAGGTGGGAGATGAACATAGCATTATTCTTCAAAAAAATAATATTTATGCAAAAAAAAAGCCAGTTCTGTATGGATAGCAAKTATATTATTGTTTTTTCTCATTGATGCAGAGATCAGCTGAAGRCTTGATTATTCAAGTCGCCTAGTAGGAATCATCATTTGCAAACTTTTGCATTAACTTTTCAGTGAAATCTGACAGATAGCAATCTGAACCAAAGCTCTTTAGAAAGGAGAGGAACCAAAAAATCAGTTCTTAGATCTCTCTGATAGTAAACATCACTGCCTATTTCACAGATGACACTGGGTGTGAAAGTGCAATGCCCAAGGGAAATCAGCTTCAGAGGCAGACAGAGTGCAGGAATTCTCTGCACAAGCGCCTGAGCTCTTATTCATTCACTCGCCTGCTGAAGCATTTAATTCATGCTGAGAAAAAAATTCATATCCATATTCATACTAGTCAGGTATAAGCATCTTGTCTCATAGGCTTTGGGGAGAGGTTAGAGAAAAAGTTAGACAAATTTACTGTTKCAGATTATTTAAAAACACTCAGCCCTGTCTTGGTGCTGGATGATCCTTTGAGGTGTATTTCATTTTTGCATTATGTCATTCGGAACATATCTAAGCTAAATAATTGTCGAAGTGCTAACTCCAGCCATAGGCCCTTTCACCATCATTATTTTAACCATACCTTAATCYATGTAATTTTCTTCAATGAGATTGTTTATGCTGCTAAACACTATACTATGAATGCCAGCTGGCTTTAAGTACAAAAATTGTAATAAACGAAAAAGGAAAATGAAAGTTGCAAAATGTTTTTAAAGAGAAAATTTCCCCTGAATACTAGACAAAGATGTATCATAAATACTGAAGAAGCTTTTTAAATACCTGACCTGAGGGATTCAGTATTAAAAGAAAAAGAAGCCGATTAATATAGTTTGATATAGTTCCACAGCCAAAGTGATCCTTAAAGGCTAATGTTCTCAGAGACACAATGAAATAAAAATGTTATCTCTCTTTCAGCTGTAATCTCTGATTAAAACGTTTAATCAATTAGCACTGCTGTTGTCAAAACTTGCTCCCAACAAAGGATGAGAAAAGCTGCCGGAGGGGGATCGCAAGGGCTGGCCAATTCCGAACCGTGCAAGAAGGTGGGAGACTCGTCCCTGCAAGAAACGTCATGTTTTACCAGGGTGCAACATCGGGGTTTGTGTCGTGATGAGAGCGTGCGTGGCAGTGATCGTCTCRGCAGTGCTAGCAGAATGGCAGGTAAGCCTCAAAAGAAGAAAAATCTTAATGCCAAATAAATGGAAGTATCGAATTACACCAAAGATCATGAGTTTTTTTTTTTTTAATCTTTTCCCCTTTCAGATAGTATGGGACCTAGATGAAATTAGGCTGCTGCTGCTAAATAAATAAACAAATGTTTGCAGGCCAACCGTGAAAAACTCCTTGCATGTTTTCCTTGCTCTATGAGTCACCTGAGGTTTAGTGTCTCAGAGTTGGTCATGACTTGGAATTTCAACAAAAATGACGAGAATTTCTTTTTCAGTGAGGTTTATTATCTCTCTCATTAAACCAGCCTTTGTGTTTTAGAGTTCTCCGAGGTCTTGGACAAGAACAGGATCTCATTGTGCTAAGTACTGTACAAACATATAATAGCTAATACAAACAGACAGGAGATGGAAAGACAAAGAGTAGAAGGAAAAAAAATACAATTGCTTCCAGTTTATATATGACGATGCTAGTCCCAGAGAGGTTATATGGCTTACTTAAAGCTGGGGAGCATGTCTAGGACTTAAATTCACACATTTGCTATGTGAGAGTATACATTAACCACAAAACTACCTTTCCTTTCCACCCACCTATCTATTTATGAATGCAAGGCTTCATGCAATCCCTGTTTACATCCTAAAAYGCAGTAAGGTTTGTCTCTATCCACAGAACTATCCTTGGAAATTTTTGCACTGCTCTTCATAACCCATCAGTGTCCCTGTCCTCTGCAAGTGTAGAGCTGCTGTAGTAAACAGCCTGCCTCCACCATCTGAATCACTGATTTATCTGAACGATGGACTTCGATGTGGTGTAATCTTGGTACCTGGCCAGATGGGTGTATTAACTACAAAATTTTCTTCATGAGAAAATCAAATGTAGGTCACAGCACACAAATATATTTCAACAGAAATTGGTTATTTACAGAGAAGAGGGATCTTTCGTGGTTCTCAAAAGACCTCTGGTAAAGCACCTATAGTGTTAACTACAGAATAGGAATCAGCATTTAGAGAAAGTACATCCTTGTCTGAAAAAACAACTACAGAGTAGCAACCAATGCTCTTTAACCCCCAGAGCAAAGAGAAGACAAACCTRGGGATTGTTCTCATGTCAGAGCTGCAGAGCAGTGAGATTTAATGTGTTGGGTTTTTTAATGAGTTGCAGAAAGAAGTGGACAGTGAGGTGACAAAATTTCCTGAAATGCTGACAGACTGAGACGTTCTTTCTTAGTTATGGGAAATGCTGGCATATGCATGTTAATTGGGATGACTGTGTAGGGTTGTATTCCAGCGTGCGGCATTCTTGGAAAGAGCTATATTGGTTTCATGTGCACCTTTTTGATGTGGTGTTCACTCCCGAGTCGCGTCTCCATCTCATAAGGATTGGAAAAGACAAACAACCRTGGTGAATGCGGCAAGAGCAGTGCTGGAGAGGCCCAGTCTGGATTAAGAGGGGTCTACAGGGAGCTCCTACACTCGTAGGAGGTCCTAGGAAAAACACAGGAGCTGTGCAAGACCTGCCTGGAGCAGTTGCAATACATATTGCCTTCCTCGCAAGCAAGGGACAACAACTTCATGCTCCTCTGAAAAACTTCTTGCCCAAAATCACAGCCCTGAAAGCTACGGATAGAGTGGTGTTGATAAATAATGAGAATGAGGCCACTCAGATGTTCAGAAACTACTATTTGTAAAATGACCCCCTGCTTCCAGGAGAAATTTTTAAATCCTAAAATCATTTCCAAAATGCCAGTAGGAAAAGGCAACACTAGAAATACACTCCAAAAAACACACTCCAAAATGCACTCCAAAATACCTGCTTATTATTTGACAGGAGTTTTTGTTGTTGTTGTTTTAAACTATTTGATTCATCCCCAAACTAAATAACCAAATAGCTATGCAACTCCTGGAGGAAAGAGCACACTGTTAGAGAGCATATTTAGTAGAGCAAGTGAATCAAAAAACTGCCAACAAGTTAACCAACAGAATCCAGGTATTTTTCTACCATTTGCAAATTGAGAGWCAGAATCTCTCAGAGTAGCTAATGATGCTATAGAAAAGACTTTCATAATTAAAAAACAAGAGCAGCTTCCAGAATTTCCTCTTCCCTTTTTTTTTTAAACACATTTCTGTGAAAGACATAAACTAACACTGAAATTCCAGTGCAGCTCAATCTTGATTTTATTTTGGGACGTATTCTACGTAAACCTGAATCTTCCTAACATGCAAGAAAGTCTGAAGGAATAAAAAAGTAAATTAATTTAGAGCATTTCTGTTGTCAGAGCTGGCAGCCGATTACTAAAAGGGCTATATGCAAATCTCAATTCCATGCTTTACTCATTCCCCTAATACCCCAGGGACTAGTGTGTTGGGAAAGCATGGAGCAAAGACACATTGTCCTAGATATTGTTGTTTCCTAAAATTGTTAACTGGACACATTTTTGTGGGTTAATAAACTCTCCTATTTTCTGATGCTCGCATTCAATTGCAAAAGCAGCTGAGAAGGGAAAAAACACAAGGAAAGACTGGAATAAAAGCCAAGAAAGCCTTCTGTGGAAGTGTAGGTGTTTGGACATGATAGCCTTTTGGCAACTTCAGCTGTTGTGTATTTTTTTTTCTTTGGTAGGTGTTTAAAGAAAAGCAATTACCTCTGTGATGACACTTAACATGCCAAGATTCAGCCTCAAGCAATTTTTTTATGGCTGTGCTATAAACTGCAGAAACTCCCRAGTACACAGGATCCACTGAAAGATGCTTCGCTGCAGCCGTCCTGACAGGAAAGCTGTGGTTACACTGGCATGTGAAAATTCTTGAAAAAAGACACATAAGCAAGCAAAAAAACCATGGTTTAAGGGGGCGAAATTGCCACACCACTAGTTGGAGAGGTATAATAAATGAGCTGATATTCTTTGCCTATTCAGAGCTTTTCTTTAAATTTCTGTGCAGATTTTGTCCCCCTGCGAGTCAGTTTCTTTGAAAAACAAAGGTGACCTTTGCCAAGGAGCTTGGAGGAGCAAGGGGTCTGCTGACACTGTTGCAAGGGCTTGTGCTTTGAGGTGCACAGACCCCACGTTGACGTGATTGCTCACGCTTCCCATCTCCCCAACCTGCATCCAGGACACCTGGCACCTCCGAGACAATACAGCAGCTCTAGCAAAGCCAAACCCAAATTATATTATCAACTAAGAGTCTTTTGGAAAAAAGAAATCACACATGGTTTGTGCTTCCTTGGCTCCAGAGACATCTGGGATGCACAGCCAAGGGGACACCTATTCCAGCAGCCAGGATGGGACCTCTTGTAGGATGGGACAACCCAGACAGAGCCCAGTTCCAACCACCACTGCACTCAGGGGACTACTGGTGCTTCCAGGGGGGCCTTAGCAAAGCTGTAGGCATAGAGATGGAGTCACAGGGTAAAYTAGGCAAAATTCAGAGTTAAACACCATCAGATCATGAGGTAGCTTCCTTGATTATGGATATGAATTTTTTTGCATTAATGAATTAACAGTTATAATAGCTCAAGAGAAAGGTATTGGAAAGCAAGCAAATGTGGGAGATAATGTGTAGAAGAGCAGAACCTTCGTGTAAAATGAGGATTAAAATAAGAATTCCTCCATCTGTTCGGTCATGACCCTGACTTCTCTTTGAATGTCCCCTGCGTGTCTTGATCAATATTTTCCCTGGTATTTCAGTAATCGTAAACTGTCATTCTAAGAACYCACAAGTTACAACACCAAATAATGTTTTCAGATATGCTTGTGTTGTTTATTTTAAGGATATGTCTAAATGTATCCTTCTAATTGCCTCATGGAAAAACAAGTTTACTTTATGGTTTGAGGGTGTAAGGCTGGGTATCATGTTACTCCTGTATTTGTATAAGAGTGACTATTCAAATGGTTGTGATAAGCTCTAAGCCTGAAGAGTTGCAATTAGATGTTTCCAGAAGCCTGTGCCCTGTCAGTCAGCACAAGGTGCTACAGATTTCATAAAAACACTGCACTGACCTACATGGAATTTCCCAGAATGAAAACAGTATTTGTTAAAATAACGTCTTTTCCCTGAGGAACAAACTGCTAGTTTCTTTAGGGCTCTTTGGGGGTCTTAAACTCAATTTTAATAATTTTTTTCTTTTTAAAAGAGAAAAGTGTTGAAATGACATATATTTTAAAAAGTCACAAATAATATGTTTAAATATCTATCACTAAATTTATGTCAAATCCACATTTTACAAGGAGAAAACATTCAATGCAGTAAATAAGTATCTAGACCTCGACTAGTTCTGTTGTTAAAAGAAATGCAAAATCCCAAGTGAAAACTCACTTTCAGCATTTCCAGAATTTAAAGTAGAAAGAACTAGATCTCTTCTTTAAATCAGTCTGCTTTGTGGAGATATTCTCCCAGCRATATAAAGACACTTATTCAAATTTGAAAAAAAAAAATAGGAAGCTCATTTTGGCATTTGCTATAAAGTCATTATACAGGTGATTAACCCATTAATTTTCAAATGTGTGCGTTGTCAAACATGACAAAACAAACGAGAGGAGGATAAAAGCAAAGTTACCAATTACGATGCTATATGGAGGAGCCAGCCCAGATATAAGTGACAGACCTTTCCTCTCCCTTTAGGTTAATACTGTTTAAATTGCACCCAGCAATTTGCCACATATGATGCAAGYTAAATGCCACTCCTGCAGACTCTGTGGAGGATTCTGCTGGCGCAAAGCACTTACAAGCGGCAAGACTGAAKCAACCAACTTCAATTGAAATGGATATTTGACTGGATATTGCRTTTCCTTTAACTTAAAATGCAAATTGCACCTAACTTAGATCTAGCTTTGGATGTGGGAAATGTGATTCAAAAGTCATTCAATCAAGGCAGGGAAGTTAAAGTTCCACAGCTTAGTTTCTGTTTCAACCACTGATTTATAAAACTAAGGTTAGACAATAATCTCTTTATGCCCTTGCCTTTGTGTTAACCAGCTTTTAATTTAAGTCTGAATATTTTAAGGAATGGTTTGAGATTTCAGCAGCAAAGACTCTTCTGTGCAATTGCTATAAATGTATGTATGGAGAGGCATGTATATACACTTAAAAAAATTGTTTGGGATTAGCTCTCCGGGGTTTGGATGTTATTGTTTGATGAAGATATAAATTGAATATAAGGAGAATGTAATATAAAGAGTTTGTTTGGAGGTAACCAAAGAAACCCTGGCACTAGTCATCTTTTAACTCATCAGCTTTCCTGAACACAGATTTATCACCAAATATCATCAACAAATCAAACCATCAAATATCATCAACAAATATTTTCAGAAAGGAGCAAATGATTTTCAAGACATCAGAGATTCCAGAACACATTACTACAGACGCCTRGAGTAAATTCTAAGGATAAAAAAAAAATACTGGCATCAGCTTCCCATGTCCTTCTATAAATGTGGCGTAAAAAATCCCACCATGGTGTTTTTCCCATTTAGTTGGTGATCAGAAATTTTCAGATCTTGTTTTACTAGTCCAAAAACATCAGTGGAAAAACAGACTATAAACAGATTCTAGAAACTATAAACATTTTCTCTTATGCTATTACTAATACCTACATTCAAGAAAACAATAATTTGTAGATCAATTTTATTCCCTTTCAGAATTGTTTCCTCATTCCAAGCTAGTCACTTAGTGTGGCCAATGGAAGCAAATAAAGTTACTGGCATTTATATACTATTTTTTTTCCTGATGCTGCAGAATTTGGGAGGTGGAGCTGGATTTTAATTATGCAAGATATTTTCTTTAATTGGATGACTAAATATCCCCCTGTTTATACTTTCCTATATTCTTGATTTTGAAAAAGAAAGCTGCACGTTTGTCTTGAACAAGCCCATAGAAATCCATTTAACAAAACTGCTCGATGTTTATGCTTCCCTAAGGACTGCACAGAGCTACTAGGAGAATACACATGTGAAGGAGGATCTGTCTCTCAGATCTTATGCTGGGTGATGTTTTTGCTGAATCAAGCCCAGGACAGTGTTTCAAGCCAGTGCTGAGGCAATAGAGGTGGCAGGGAGACAGCTGGTTCCCTGGCCATRGGCTGCTTGGAAGAGATCCTAAGAGCAATGGAAATGGGTTGAAAGAGTTGAAACTGTTCTTCACACCATTATAGGTGTCCTACAGGTATATATCCAAGCTGTGGAGGACCAGCAATAACCTGCCTCTGCACACAGGACCATGCTCTGGTCACAGATGCTTTTCCAGCATGTTCCTTAACTCTGGGACACAGGATTGAGGAAGGAAGACTAAACACTTTACACAAGCATTATTTCATGAAGACATTGACAGTCTTCCTGCAATCCACATACTGTCTACACTAGACAAAACTACCACAACAAAACCAAGAATGAGCTAGTTGACTTCTTTTGGACCCTTGGACCATTGCTCTGCTGCAACAACACCTGTGCTCGACTCAGACCCCAGTGGGAAGTCTGAAGGTCAAGGAGACCCATGCCTTGAGAATTGCTCTGCCCTCCTGTGCAGCACACAGAAGCTGCTTTCCTTGGCATTCACCACACTGAAAGAAAACTCTTCATTTTGGTACAAATTGATCTACTGAGCAAAAGYCTTCACTCATTGCCTGCAATGTGCAATCTGATTTTACACATTGGCCTTTCTGCTAGTAGAACAAGACATGAACCACCAACGTTATACATGTAATAGAAAGCTGCTCAGAAGAAAAGCCTGTAGTGTTTCCCAGAAGGCATCAGAAACTCTCATATTTATAGCATATAATCTGCCTTTTACATTATCCACTTTGAATTCTACCACACCAATAACAACTCTAATCACACCATTAGCAATTACCTCCAAGGTTTCCTCCCAGTTTCTCTTTATTACTAGCAGGTAGACGTTCACAGCAAGGGATTTTTCCCTCTTTTCCTGTAATTATGCATATAAATTAACATTAATCTATCTGAAACATACCAAAGAAATAAAAATCTTACTGAATAAACTAAAAAAATATAGGTTGGTGTATTTACACAGAGAAGAAAACGGTATAGCTTAGAGCACAAGTGGAGGTATTAAAGAAACAAAGGGTACTTTATCTCCTGGTGTCATCTACACAACTACAGGGATATTTTGCAAATTTAGCTAGTACTGATCATGCTTCAGTAGATCTGGTGGGAATTGTGGAGCCTACAAAGCCCTCATTAACCTATTAGACCTTGAGTTGATTAGGCCATTTCTAATTGAAATGGGGTGATGTCATAACTAGGGTGGCTTTGTTGGACCTACACCGATGACAGAGAAGCGAAGCCAATATTAACACTGGYGAAAATTCCCCAAAGCAGACTGAGGCCTGGCTGAACTGTTCTGATTGGTGTTAGCTTGAGCTTTATCCCATTGCAACCTAGAAAACTGTTAAAATAATTTTAATATGATTTTCTTGGCATACATTATTCTGGCTTTTGCTGGATTGTAAAGAGAAGCAGCCCTCCTCCCTCACCCTTTCCTCCTCCCCCGTGCTGAATGTGRCTCTGGAATCCAAAGCGATGCAGATCCAAGCGTTGCCCAGACTGCAATCTCTTGTGGGCCAAATGAAAGTTCATTACTCAGATACTCCCGTGTGTTGGAGCTCTGGTTGCTATCTAAGTCCCTGTGTTGTGGCTGGGAACCATCTGGAGTCGATCAAATGAAATAAAATCTTTATTAACTGAACCTTAACTACCCAGAGATCCCCATTATCATGGGGAAACACCCTGACATTGGAAAAAGATCTTTGCTTGGGACAAGTCTTTTTTTTCCCTTTTTTTCCCCCCTACGCTCCTTCACCATTATCACTAATGGCAAATCATGGCTGAACCAATTCCTTACACACCAGAATATTTTGAAACACACTGTAAGTAGCACAGCTGCAAAAGCTGACCCATGCTAAGCCATTGGTAGGATCACAGTTCAGCTACAAAACTAATCTTTAAACACTGGGTCCATCTCTGAGTAGTGATCTGTACCACTATTAGCATCGCATTGAAAAAAGCAGTTCAAAATAAAATGCTGATTTGACTGYGGAGCCACTGTGATTTTTGAAAATGAGGAACTACTGCTCATAAAACTTTCCAATGGAATAAACTGGCATTGCACATGCACAAGAAAATATAGAGTTTTAATAAAAAGCACACCAAATCTGATGCAGTCTCTTACATGAGGCAAAGAACCATATACAAGACTGCTGTGATCTGAGGGCAAACCTGCTCTGAAAGTGGTGCCTTCCTCCAAACTCTGCTTCCAAGCAGCAAGCTTGAGTCAGACTTAGATTTTTTTTTTTTTTAATTTTAGAGATTATAAACTTAGTTCTTTATAACCTATTTTTAGGTGCCTAGATGAAGGTAACACATTTGAAGGAGGGTTATTCTTCAAATCAAAAACATTTGAATGTAAGGAAATAATGAAGAAAATAACTGAAGGCAGTTATGAAAACCACATAGTTTAGGACATTCTAAGTAGGTTAAATGCACACCAATAAATGAATAAGAAAAGGCAACACTAGGCTAAAAAGGAATGCAACGTAAACTGGAAGAAATAGTGGAACTTCTCACCTTAGATTTCTGCGAAGCTGAGCAAGTTAACCTGTAAAATAAATGCTGCATGAGTTTAATTTGATCATTAGCTAAATGAATGTATTCTGCATCTACTGTATTCTAAATTATKATTTTCTTTGATTATTACAGACAACTTTCTATGCATTGCATATGTATACATACTTAAATAAAAATTGTTGCCTTCCTCTAATAGAGTTAAAGCCGATATAATCTATGGAGGAATTAGGAGCATCCAAACAAGTTTCCCTCTCATGCATAAGATTCTAGCAGCGTGATGAAATTTTGTGCAGAACTAATATCACCTCGAAATGCAATCAGAGTTAACCGTGAACCCGGTGAGAGAATCCTGGAGATAATTAAATAAGGGAAGGGAAAAATACGGGCAACCTTGGCGGGCGAGCAGGAATCCGGAGAAGAGAGCACTCACCCTCACATCCACCCTGCGCGCTGGGCAAAAACTGCAACTGCCGGGAATGCTTCGTGCAAGCTGGGTTTAAAAGCCCGCCTGAGCTTTATAGCTCTTGCAGGATGCTGCGGGGATCCGCACGTGTTTGGCATCAGCGCGCTGCGAGCCGCGGGGCGCGGAGGCTCGCGGAGCGCACGGGGCGCAGCTGCCCGCGCTCACCTGCGGCAGCGGAGCCCGGGGTCCCCCCCGGCGGGGACACGGAGCCCCGTCCCCTTAGGAGAATCTCTCACCTCAGCAGTCCTGCAAAAATGAGGCAGAAATAGGCAGCCTCAAAACCGTGCTACCAGATTCCCGCACAAATCTTTATTGCACCAAGCAGATATTTTTAAACAAACCTCCTCAATCGCCGCTAAATGTTATCTTCTGAAAAAAAAAAAAAAACCGCAATTGATATAAATTTAAGTTTTATTTAAAGACATGTTGCCTTGGAAGTAAAGAAATCACACCCAAAGATCTTCCTTATCCGCGCGCTCTCCTCGATGAGTGTGCAGCAAATTTAAGCCTGCAACTCATGTGGTTTATTTATTGGATAATCAAAAAGAGATGGGCAACTACGGGAGACAAACAMACAGTGCAATAACAAAGCTGCGATCGCTCGGACGATTTGGGRTGTATTTGAAAAATAAAAATGTGAAGCAAAGAGAGAAAAATAAGACAGTAGATACTTCAGTTCGAGAATTGCATTGAGCGTGAGATGTATCTCGGTACTGCGAATGTATGGCACAAGTAGTTTTATATATATAAGAATATATATAATATACATTTACATAAGTTTTTCTGAGGGATTCCCGTATGAGAACGGAGCATTTAATTTCTTTGCCATTCCCTCTGTGTTTCCTAGATCGGTGGAGGGAAACGGGCAGAGTAGCCAAAATGAATGTATATTAAAGCTGACAAATAAAAGTCAAATATCCATATAAAAATAAACTCAACAGCTTGTTTACAGCGTGGAGATGGGTGTGCCTAGGCAGACTCTGGGAGTAATTGCACGGTCGAGACTAAAAACATCGAGCTTTTAGTCTGCAACTCTCCACGCGCTTTCCCGCTCTGGAGTGGGTCCTTTTGCTATAGTCACAACAACGATGAGCAGAGAGGTGTGTCCAGTACTTAAAATTCACTGCAGCGAGTCAGATGGAAACCGTTTGAGAGTGGGAAGGTAGAGCCTGGAAAGCGATTTTGAGGTCATAGATCGTCATTTTCTAGACCTCTTTCACTCTTAGGGGAAAAAAAAAAGAACAGAAATACATATATACATACATAAAAAGAGAGGTTGGTGCCGCTGACGGGAATTGAGCGGCTGCTGCCCGCGGACGCGCAGCGGGGCAGAGGCTGCGAACCGACTGGAGCTCCTACCCTTGCACACAGCCCGAGCCAATCCCAAAAGACGCTGCTATTTTGCCCACGTATTTTTTTCGATCTTCTGCTTGAGACATCCTGCTGGGATAGCTCGAGATTGTCCCAGATCCGAGCAGAGAGGCACTAGCAGGTGTCCAAACTTTTCCTCCCCCCAGGACTCGATCCTGCGCTCTCTGGGAGCTGAGGCAGTTGCATAGGAGCGTTGGCAATAAGGGCAACATGGTCCGGCCCCGGCTGCCAGGACAGAGTGGGACCTTGAGGGGGTCCAAAGCAGCCTGAGGCTTCTTCCCTCGTTGCAAAAGGCAAAGCACTGGCAGACAATTTCTCCTTATTTCTTCGGAGCGCCGGCCGTGCATCGACTTCGAAAACAAAGTTGCCATTCGATCCTTTTGATCGTGGGTTTTCTGCATGTAAATACAACCTCTTAAACAGCGCTTTCCTCCCCGAAGCTTTCCCATGTGTTTATTTAAAAAGTGATTATCTCGTGACGGGGAGAAAATTCGTTTTTAGTCCTTAAGGGCAAAACTGTTAACTGCTTTGAGCAAGGAGACATCTGATCTCTCACAACTATCCCCTGCCTCTTGCCAAACAGAAAACAAATATCTGATCGCAAATGAAATACCTGCATGGAGAGAGGGAGAGAACAACCCTCGGCGGATGGGAAAGGAGACGCTCCGTATTATGCAATAACCACGGTTCATTATACATGGACTGTCTTAACGAGTGGATGACACCAACGCGATAAATAGAGACCATTGTCGGGTGACACAGAGGACAATTATAACGCGTGACTGCACTTGTTGCCGATTTCCAGCATCGGATATATTGCAATTTTGCTGCAGCGCACTCACCTTCCCAGGGCAGCGGGGCTGGCAGCGCGGAGCGCCGTGTGCCGCGCACCGGGAGCCGCGTGTCCCGCCGGCTCACGGCGGGCCGGGCTCGGGGGATGCGCCCGGCAACGCTGTCCCCGCGAGCTGGCTCGCATGCCGCAGAAACCGAGCCCAAAAGACTCAGGAAGATGATTTAGACCGAAGAGTCGGTAACCAGAACTCATCCCTCGGAAACTCTTGATATACATTTATATTTAATTTCTTTCTTGTGTCTGGAGATAAAGCATAGTATGCGTTATTACGACGCCCTTTTCTTGGCTCCAGGTCTCATCAGAAGCAAGKCGATGAGACAAAGATCTCCCAGCGTCTGGCACATCAAATGCTACCTCGGTGTGCGCTTCGTTTAGAGGCAAATCGCACACCGCGATTCCATTTTTTCCCCCTGCCTTTCTTTTCAGTCGAACTGGGAGCCTTTTCTTTCTTAGAGTAATTGAGGACGGAGGGTTAAAAAAATAAAATAAAATAAAATAAAATAAAATAAAATAAAATAAAATAAAATAAAATAAAATAAAATAAAATAAAATAAAATAAAATAAAATAAAATAAAATAAAATAAAATAAAAKAGAAAAAAAGAGGAAAAGGGCAAAAAGAAAAAAAAATACTATCTTTAGAGTATGGCTTATTAACTAAATCTATCATGAAAGGGAGGAGAGATACTTGCAGGTTTTTCCCTCCCGGAGAACAAGCGCTCTCCCCCTGCCCGTGCGCCTTCCCCCCTCTGGGTACCCTACAGGACACTCGCGCTGCTTGACGTGGACTCGAGGTGCAAGGTACCGTTCGTGTCATGATCTGAATGGGCTCCCTCCTGATCTACGCCAGCAAAGGGATCGCGAGGAGCCCCACCGAAGGAACTGGAGACCCTCTTCAAGCATCATCTCTTATAGACTAATTATTCTCGGCCACCTCGTAGCGCGAATGGGGCTCGCGGCCCGAGGTGTGTAAGACTCAGGATGCGGAGGATGCTGCTTTTCGGCCTCTCTTGGCCACTCGCAGTCGGGGGGAAGTCGAGGTGGGGGCTGACGAGGCCAATGTGGGCTGAGGGGCAGCCCGGGGGAGCGAGGGAGGCGAGAGGCGGAGCTGCTCGGGACGGGCCGTCGCTGCTGCTGCTGCTGGAGCCGGTCAAACTGCACAGCCACTTCCCCCAGGAGCTTCTCTTTCATCTCCCCGCTCCTGGCGCCTGCAAAACAGCCTCGGTTTGTCTGCAACGTCTCTCCTCCCCCTGCCCGCCCTCCCCTTCGCGCCGCAGCCCGGAGCCCCAGCACCGGGGAGCGCGGAGCCCGGCCCCGCTGCCGGGGCTGCTGCTGCTGCAGGCGGGGGAGGTGGGGGCACAGCGGGGCCAGGGGCTTTCTGGGCATCCCCGGGAGCCTCCTCCATCCCGCGCTGGCGGCGATTCCTGCCCCGCCGGATCCCACCTGTCTCTGGTCTCAAGCGCAGTCCCCAGCCCCAGCAAAGCTGCCGCCAAACTGTCCCCTCTCTTCCCGTCTCGTTTTTTTTTTTTTTTTTTTTTTTTTTTTCTGAGGGAAGCTTGGAAATGAAGGGGACATGTGTGGAGCAGGGAACGACAGAGTCCTGACTGCCCTCCCCGGGAGCTCTCCTCGGGTACTCGAGACGAGAGGGAGGAAAGCACAGGGGAAACCACGGGGGAAATCCAAGACTCACGTCGGTCCCCGGGGCCGAGAGCTTCCGCACACCKCTGAGGCTGGGGAGTCGCTCTCGATTCTCTTCGAGGGGAATAAATCTTAAGCCCTTGAGACTTTTCCAAAGCCCAGCTCGGCGAGGTTTCCATTCGGGCATTCAGTGCCGTACGGGGCTTCGCTCTCCTTTTTTTAACTGACAGGAGGAGGATGAAGGAGGGGAGGGGTGAGGGAGGAGAGAAACCTCCAAGTTAGGACTTTAGACTGAAAATGTTCAACYTCGCCGTGGGCTTACGCCGAAAAAAGGCAACTGCCATGAGCGTGTCCTGCTACGCTTTGCTATCGCCAGCGCCTGCATGGCATCTACGCCAGCCCAGCCAGGCTGGACGAGACAGTTTCTGCTCTTGGATGATCCTAGTACTGAAGGGAAAAGAAATGTCCACTGGTCTCTCTCCTTTCTCTCCAATGAAGGCGGCTCAGAGTAACCCCCTCAAGCTCATGGGGATGGTGTGAGAGCCTGTGCACCCAGGCCAGACAGCAGAGGAGAGGAGCTGCACCCAAGGGACGTGACTCCCGGAACAGTGTCACCATGACCTGCCCTCCTGCAAGCTCKCCTTCCCTCGGCGCCCTTCCAACGGGCATTGACTTTGGGCGCGCTGTATAATTATCTGTAGCATTTTCAGCAGCCCCACAATGGGCTTCCACGGGCGGTGCATTGTTCTTGACACACACGCATTGTTCCCGGGTGTCCATCAATTCTCATTTACTTGTCACGGTGCAGGAAGCATGGAGAAGGGAAGGGAAGGGAGGTGGGGGGAGAAGGGAGACCAGCTCGGCCGAGCTGCAGCCGCGGGTTGCAAGGCCGTGGCCGGGATGTTTTGCGTCGCTTCTCCTCGCGAGGCTCTCCCAGGGAAGAGAGAAAATTTCCATGGAAAGAGAAGTAATGAAGTGGGGCTACTTCAGGCAAGAGCTGCCAGAGAAGCTTCAGATTGTTGGAATAACTCTTATTATCAGCCCCGGAGAAAATTTGCCTGAAACATTGCAGGTTTCCTCAGCAGGCACAAAAGGCATTGCCTTTCTCTGCAGAAGTCTCCCGGCCTTTAATCTTTAACCCATCGAGGGACACTTCTAGCAATAAATAAAGAGCGTGCAAACCCTACCATTAGCCCTCCTGGTTAGCGGTGTTTTGTAATCTGTCTGCTCCAAAGTCTTCCTTTCCCATCTCCTCAYTCTGCAATTGCCGGACTTCATTTTGGTGCCTGTTTTGTGCCCTGGCCCCAAACTAGGGGCTGGTGGGACTGGGGTGTCTCAGACACTAGTGGGTTGGCCCTGGGGTGAAGGATAAAGAGATCTGCCAGGGGCTGAGAGAGAAGACCTGGAAGCAGGTAGGAAAGCTCCCTGGCCTGGAGCTTCAGCCTGAAAAAAGACCCTGAAGAAAATCTCTGTTGGTTGGTCTGACTTTTCTCTCCASAATCAGCCCCCAAAGTGCCCTCCAGGAAGGGGTATAAACACACAAGTTACAGGCRACCTTCTATTTGCTGGAGCAGGGAATTCCAACTGCAGCATCCAAAGTGAGCAGACCAGCCAGTGAAAGCATGGACATTTTGCAGAACAGATTTAAACAAAACTGTGCAGGGAACAAAGTTGTGCAGCTTGCCCAGGCGGAGGCCACAGCTCTGCCTGGGCCTCCCCTGGAGTCAGCGCATGGGCCAAGTYGCGTTAGCAGACCCAGATCAGGGAAGATGGATTGCCACATTTCCAGTATATATTTATATACATATATGTATGTATATAAATTGTATTTCTATATAAATAGGGATATATAAAAATATAGTCACAAATAAAACCAAAAATGCACCCAAACTCCATGTTTCCTGGATGTTATAAAGTCAGGGAAGAGGACAAAACAAACACACAAACAAACAAAAACACAGTGAAAGTTGTGGGCACATCATTAACTTACATCCGTCATAGGATTAAAGTAAATATAAAAAAGAACAATATATATTTACTTTTATCCGCTCAGTAATTAGAAAAGCTTTTAAAGAGATATTCTTTATTCATGCGACTGGTAGGAAGTCAAAAAGTGGGAGAATTGCTTTCGCAGCACGCATTTGATATACCTGTTAATTAAGGGCTGTGTGTCCCTAATTTATTAAAGCTCATCTGCTCTTCACGTGTGTAATTGACGCTAGAAAAAGAAAATAATAATTACAGATCTAAACTTCGCAGGATGAATTTGCCTGAACTGGGTCCTGCTGCGGCCGGAACGCGAACAAAACGCCTTTTTGGAGAGAAAAGGCGCCGAGGGGGCCACGCTCTCGCCTTTCTCCACGAGGGCGGCTCGCTGGGCGAGGGGTCCGCTTCCGCAACACCCCCCTCAAAAATATAAAATAAAATAAATGGAAAGAAAGAAAATAAAAAGGGGGTAAAACACCTCGTTTCTCCGGGACCAGGAGGGGTCCGAGCAGCGCCCGGGGGTCGGCGGGGCCGGGCGCCGTAGGGGTCCGACGGGGCGGCGGGGCGCGGCGAGGCCGGGGGCCCGGGAGGAGCCGGGCAGGCGGCGGGAGGCGGTGGAGCCGCGATCCTCTGAAGTTTCCTCTTCACCTAATCATCAGCTTTAATTACCCGGCGGCTTTTTTCTTGCTTTGCTATGATTATAGCCCTGGACGGCTCCTTAATGGCCCAGCTCCGCTCGCTGCCCGTGTCATTAACTCCTAATTTATTTCGGAGGGTACAGCAGTGGGGGAGGGGGAAAACACCCCAAACAGAATAACACTCCCCCCTCCCAAAAAAAAAAGGGGGGAAAAAATAAAGAGGAGAAAAAAAAAAAAAGAAAAGAAAAAGAAAAATTCCCCCRAAGTTTCTACCCACCCACCCGCTCCCGAGCCAATGGCATGACTCACCCCTCGACGTCAGGCCCCAGCACGAGCTCTGATTGGCCCGCGGGGCGTTTACTCCGCTTCCCAAAGGAGGAAAGAGCCGGGGAGCCCCCGGAGGGGGAGAAAAGGGGGGCGGGCAGGGCCGGGCAGCGCTCACTCGCGCAGTCCCCGCGCAGGGCCGGGCACAGGCGCAGGACAGCGCTCACTCGCGCAGTCCCCGCGCAGGGCCGGGCACAGGCGCAGGGCAGCTCCCGCCAGCTCCGCGAGCGGCCCCGCTCCAGCCCCGCTCCGCACCCGCGATGGCTTCTCCTGCCAAGGCGAAGGAGGTTTTCTCCTCCGACGAGGAGGGTCCGGCGGCCAGCGCCGAGGAGCACCACAAAGTCAAGGTGTCCAGCTTGCCGTTCAGCGTGGAAGCCCTCATGTCCGACAAGAAACCCCCCAAAGAGCTGCCGCCGGCCGCGGCGGGGGGCAGCGCCGACGGGGCGGCCGTGGGCACCTCCCGGAACCTGCTGCTGCCGGGACACGGCTCCCGCGACGCGCACAGCCCCCCCGGGGGGCTTACAAAACCTTTCGACACTTCCTCGGTCAAATCGGAGAACTCGGAGGACGGCACGGCCTGGATTCAAGAGGGCGGCAGATACTCGCCTCCGCCAAGTGAGTGGCCGGCGAAGCGGCGCCGGGCGCCCCGCGGGGCGGCGGGGGCGGCGGGGGCGGCGCGGGGCCCGTTCCCGGGAGCGAGGACAGTTTACGGGCTGCTCCGGGGCGACCACTTTACAGCAGCACGCTGCGTATATATACGCTTGTATACATAATTTTTTTTTATGAGCGCACAAATTTATATCAGTATAGCAATRTGTTCTTCGTATATGTTCACGTAGGCTACATATATATGTGTTTCATATATATGTATATACCTCTACATATTTAATATATTTGCTTTTAAAACGACACAACAATCCGGAGCCAACACCGATTAGCTCTAGCTCCGTTTCTCTATGCACATTACGCTGACACCAGTTCAGCAACCCCGTCAGGGTTACAAAGGCAACTGTAGGTTCTTCTTGATGCTTTTTCCCTGATATAAAATGCACGAAACAACTCTTTTCTCTCTCTCTTTCTGATTTTTTTTTCCTTATAAACTTTTCTCTTTTAAAAAACGTGGTTTTTCCCTTCCCGCTTTGCGCACTCTTTGCGCGCTGACTCCCGCCGTGCTTCCTCCCGGCTGGGTGGTTTTTGCTTTCTCGTCCTTTGAGCGCAGACTGTCAAAATTCTCCGAGCTGGGTCTGGCTCTCTGTCCTCCTGCCATCTCTCCTCAGCCCGTACGCTTTTTAAAATTTCCCTTGTCTGACCTGCGCTGTTGTGTCTGTGCTAGAGATTTGAACTGCCTTTCGCTCTTACCTTTTTAGTTTTGATGAGGTTTTTAATTATTTTTTTAAGCACTTTCCAAAAGTACTTTAAGGAATAGGTGAAAAGACAYAGTGCGATAGTATCTAGAATCCCTGCTTTCCCCATAGCCAAGAGCCTTGGCTAATAAACACCTGTACTGGCAGATAGATTCTRCTTTCTTCCACATAACTCTGGCTTGCCTGATGAAAATCAAATATTGTGCTTCAGCAGAGCTGTTGGCTTTATGTTCGTGAGCTGATCAGCTGAGCGGTCTGACGGAATTTTCCTTTTAATCTGCAAAAGCGAGAAGGAAGTTCAGTGTTTTCCAGTTCTTCCATTTCTGTGACTTTTTTTTTCTTCCTATTTGGCTTTCAGCCGCTTCCCTTCCGTTGCGATCAGCCCGAATTAATTTGATTTCTAACGTGCCGGGATAGAGCCGCTGACAGGGGATGGGGCGATTGGCCAGGAGGAAGGACAAGGCGTCTCTCTCATTACTTCCAGGTTTTGCTTTCTTCATGTACCGTCAAACACACTTGAGCTCCGACCGAGGCCTGCTCCCTTTCTAACACTGCCCTAAAAAAAAAAAAAAAATGGACGAGGCCTAATTATCTCCGCGATACGTTTCTCTTCGAAATTCCTTTGCTTTCTCAATTAAAATCACCAGTCGTTGAGAACTGGAAAACAGCTTTTGAAGGGACCTCAAAGGCCGAGGAGTGCAGAGAGGCAGAGATTTCAGCGGGGCCGCGGGGAGAGCAGTGATGTAGATAAAGGAGAGGGAGTCTAGTCCGGGAAGGTCTCTTGGATCTTCCTTGCTCATCTTCCCGAATTTCCCACCTCCATCCAGCTCTGGGCCCTGCCAGAGCAGTCCTGAAAGAAGGAGGAACCTGAGGTTTTTCTGCAGGAAGTCCCATCTTGGAGGGTTTTCACATTACAAGTAGCTCCTCGTATTACTATTACTATTACTATTACTATTACTATTACTATTACTATTACTATTACTATTACTATTACTATTACTATTACTATTATTGCAGGTAGGATGAGCTAGGGAAAGAGCTCTAGATATTAGATTTTGAACAACATGGAGAGGAAATAGTCTCCATGTCACCAGTCTCCTGGTGCCCGAAGTTAGTGAGAAAGTGCTGGGGGGGAGCAGGGAAACAAATCACCCCATCGAGCGCTTGAGGACTGGCACAGGGTAAACATAGTTACAGGGATCTGCTGTGGCGACGGTCCTTGTTTCTTATCAGAGCTTGGTAGTCACTGGGGGGACCGGGGAGAAAGTCGAGAGGAGAAGGCCATAACGTTTGGGAGTATTCTGGAGGGAAAAAAAAAATAAAAGAAAAATAGAGAAGAAGAAGGAAAACCAAGAAAGCTAAGAAGATGGTTTGGGAATTAATTTTAAAAACAACTCCTTGCAGTTTTCCCGACGCGTAGCAAACGTCGCTCCGGGTTGGGCTGGCGGAGCCGCCGAGACTGCGCGGGTCGCCGCCGAGCCCCGGGGACATTCGCGTTAGGAGAAACAGCGGGGGTCGTGACAGAGAAGAGACCGGCGCAGAAAATCCCGGTCGAGAGGAGCTCTAGGACGAAACGAAACACCCCGATTAGCAGATTAAAAGATCCCTTGCCATCGTAAGGCGGCAATTGGCAAGTAGTTTTCTGAGACGGATTTATTTTTCACGTCTAGTAGCTAGAACAAGAATAAGAATAAGAAAAAAAATCTTTTTTTTYYCCTGATGTGTAATCTTCTCTTTAGATCATTCTGAATTCTTGAACTTTTTTCTTGATTTTTTTCTTTAATTGCATAATATTCTCTTAAACTGCTCCCTGTTTTTTTTCCTAAAAAAATCACGAAAAGTCGAAGCGGCATGAAAGAATAATGTGCAAATACTGATAAGGGTGTAAACCAGACACTAAAGTAGGTGCAAAATTTAACAGCTTCGAGCAGCCTTTTGTGTGATCTTCGGTATCAAACAGACACAACAAACCAGGATGGTTTGTTGCATGCATCGGCATTGGTCTGAAATGCAGCTAGATTTCTCACCTTTTCGACTCAGCTGCAAGCATTTTAATAATTCTTCAGAACAGAGAATTATCAGTGAAATATAAGATGGATGTGAAGACAAGTCAGTGACGTCCTGTCTTGGGAAAATGTACCTAACCTGCTTGGGATTTTAAAGTAAACACAAAAATTAGCAGATTTCCTGACTTGTATTGGCTACATTGAAAACTAGAAAATACAATAACATTTAAATGTTGGATGAAAAGTGTGGTGCTTTCTCTTTCCATACTTGTTAAAAAACAAAAATTTCTTCCTGGAAAAAAAAAATGTTATTAAGGGAAAATCTACTCTTAATTTCTGGAGGGAGAGAAGTAGCAATTCAAATGCCCAGTTATCAAAACCACAAAAAATTATCTGACCCAGTTCTTTAAATGACAGGAAAAACTCTCACGGGGCAGTTCTGATTTGTTGTACTTGGGTGAGAAATCCTGGAGCAGGGATGGAACCGGCTTTTTTCCTATGCCGTTCTCCTTTTTGTGAACACCCTCTTTCTGTTAGTGTATTTGTCCTATATTTTCCAGAGGTTATTCCCTAAATATTGTGGCTATTAAAATAGCTGTTTTGGGTGTTTTATGATACGAATCTTAAAATAATTATTCTGGATATCCTCGTGACTTTTTTTGCCTACAGATTTCACAGAGCCTGTGAAATCTKGTCCGTCTCAAACTGAGGATTCATTTCTCAGGATGTGTATAAGCATCGATTTGACCAGGAAGAGATTTCAAGTGCCATTTGCAAAAAGCATAGACTTTTTGGAGGGTATCAATTCACATACACCTCGGCAGCCCTCTCAAATGCCACACATCTCCTGAACAACCAAATGTGTCTCCTTTTGTGCTAACTGGCCTTTCCTTTCCTTGCAGGACACCTGAGCCCCACTGCCTGCACCCTGAGGAAGCACAAGACGAACAGGAAGCCCCGAACCCCCTTCACCACCTCGCAGCTGCTGGCCCTGGAGCGCAAGTTCCGCCAGAAGCAGTACCTGTCCATCGCCGAGAGAGCCGAGTTCTCCAGCTCCCTCAACCTCACAGAGACCCAGGTCAAAATCTGGTTCCAGAATCGGAGGGCCAAGGCCAAGAGACTGCAGGAGGCCGAGCTGGAGAAGCTCAAAATGGCAGCGAAGCCCATGTTGCCTTCGGGGTTCAGTCTCCCTTTCCCCATCAACTCTCCCATCCAGGCCGCCTCACTGTATGGAACATCCTATCCTTTTCACAGACCTGTGCTTCCCATTCCGCCCGTTGGACTCTATGCTACTCCTGTCGGATATAGCATGTACCACTTATCCTAAGAAGATCAGAAAGACAAAGCGACAGTGAGAAAGACTTCCTGGTGGATCTTGTCCAGCCCCGAGAAGGCAGTACCCCAACCAGGACTGGCAATTCTTTCTGCACGCTTTTATCTGCCATCCCAAGTGTACAGGAGTTTGCATTAGCAAAGCAAGGCATCCTGTACGCTACAGGTTGGGTGTGTTCTGACAGTGCTCTGAGCACTCAGTGTCTGATCCTCAAAGAAAAAAAAAAAAAAAGTAAAAACAAAATACAGAAAAAAAAAACTTGAGCAAATGTAGGGTTTTTATACAGCGCACGTAAAACTAGAATAAAAAGAAATGGGTGAGCAAACAATCTTGTTTCAAGGAGGTAGAGATTTYCTGATCTCTTCTTGATGGGTTTCAACACAAGTTTAAAACAACATACCCTAAACATACGCTCTGAAATCTCATCACTCTGATATGGGGGGGGGAGGGAAATAAAAAGGTATAATCACTTTTTTTTTTTTTAAGAAAGCAGAGTTCTTAGCTAGAGACACCATGTAAATAGAAACTAGACCCAGTAAAGTCCAAGTCCAAGTRAAGTTCAGAGCCAGCATCTTTCTGCATTTCTGGGGCTAGGAAAGTTTTTGCATCCCAAATCTCAACAGCCATTTGCAATAAGAAGAACTTCAGAGCCCCTACATGCATAAAGCAGAGCGACAGTTTTATCCACCAGTGACTCCCGTATTGCCTTTATCAGCATAAATTGCTTCAGTGTTAGTAAAGCACTGCGAGGGGAGGTAAGGTGCAAGGGAGGCCTATCAGGCAGCCTGGGCTTCATCTTTTTCTATAGGAGTGCTCAGAATTTTTATTGTCTACAGCCAGGTAATCCTGGCTCTGTGATGCTCTTTAAAAACTAGGAGGGAGGGAAGGAAGCATAAAATGCAAAGAAGAGCTGGGATGTTTCCACAGTGCTGGTGAGCAGAGGATTGACAACTTTTCTGTGGAGATGTTTGGGAGTTTTTATTATTGTTTGCAACAGTCTATACTTTAATAGAAGAAACCCCCAAGTCTTCCTCTCCACTCCTTGCAAAAGATGCCCATGTAAGTGACTCATGCTTCAAGCCCTTCTTGAGATAGATCCAGGTACCAAAACCAAACAACCCTACCAGTAGGATGGTGGGGTGCCAAGGGACTGCGTAACCTATGTGTCTCCCTGGGAGCTCCTCAAGTGCTGGTAGGATCTTCCCCAGCCTCTCCCTGTAACGTCTGTACTATGTATATTACTCTTGCTAAACCTTATGAGAAAGTTACTCTAAAAGCTGTGGAGCACTGGAGAGAGAGCTTCTGCTGGATTTATTTTCTTAGCGTGTTGTGGAAGAAACAAACAAACAAACAAACAAAAACAGAAAAAAAAAAAGAAAAAAAGAAAAAAAAAAGAAAAAACCCACCAGTTTTTTTGCTGGTTTTGGTTTGTTTTGACCCAGGCGCTGTCACTGCCCTGGATGAACCTCTCTTTCCCTCCCACCTCCCATCTTCCATTATAGGGAAGTCCCTTTGAAAGGGATGCCTTGTACAATTTTATATATTTTATTGAAGATTTATTATTTCTTATCTCTTATGTCAAATTAAATTAAAAAAGAAAAAAAACATGTTTAATCGCGTGTGGGTCTCTGAATGYTTGGAGTTCTTTGAAAGGTACCTTTTCTCCCTGTGTGCTTTGCACGGCTGGGTCAAGTTGAAAGGAATGTTCGGGTTGCCTTTATGATTATTTCCCCTTCAGAATCTGAATTAAAGCCAAATTTGCAACACATGAAGGTGAATTGCAAGTCAACAATTCAAAGTCCAAAGCCAAATCTTTTATGAGGTTTCCTTCTTTTTAACAACCTTTTTTAGGCGCCTCTGTTCTTTACAACATCGTACTCTGGTGAGGTTTCCTTCGTTTTTCTTAGCTCAGATGCTTTTTTTTTTTTTTTTTTTTTTTTTTTTTTTTTTTTTTCCCCAGGCCTCTCCCATCTCCTTTTTTTTTCCCCCATGACTTTAAATCTGTGTTTTTGGGGGAGTCTAGACTGGGCCTAAGCAGTAGGTGAGGGGATGTCCTGTGCAGCTAAGCCATGGCAGTGACCTTGCAAAGCTCCCACACGTTGCACTGTGGGGCTGTATGTGCTGTCCCAAGGCTGTCGGTGCAGCCCCTCACTGGGGTCGCCCTCCTGCCCTGCCCGGCGGGTGCTCAGCTACTGCCCTGTCCCTTCTGAACGTGCCGAGGCCCTGGCTTTGCTCCCGAAGGGGAGCGCAGGGAGGAGAGGAGATCTGTGGCCACTGCACACACCGCAGCCCGCGCCTGGCAGCTCCGTGCAGCGCTGTGATTTTTGCTGTAGGAGGTTTATTTGGATGAGGAAGGACCTCTGGGATGGCAGTAGGATAGAAACACGGAGAGATTCCCGGGGTAGATTTAACTCACTGGGACTCTCACGGTCGGCAATGCACGGAGGAGGCTTCCTCCTTGCTCCAGCCCCGTCCAGGGCTYGCACAGCGCTGAGGGCCGACTGCTGCTTCGGATCCCAGCACTCGGCAGCACAGTGGGATCGTTTCCACACGGGATCATTTCCCCGCGGGATCGTTTCCCCGTGGGCAGCGCCGGGGCCGTTGCGGACTCGACTCCTCCGGCCGGCGCCTCGCTGCCGCCTCCGCCCTCGGCACCTTCGCGGATCGGGCCTCGCGTGGGCGAAAACGGGGGAGTGAAAAATAAATAAATAAATAAATAGATAAATAGATAGATAGATAGATAGATAGATAGATAGATAGATAGATAGATAAAAATCCCAAGCCCGGCTGCGAGGAGACGGTCGGGTCGGGACTTGGCCTGGCCTTAGGGGACCCTTACGGCATCCCGGATCCCGGTGCCTGGCTCCCAAACCAGCCCGCTTAATTTTCCCGCTCCGTAACTTTAAGGAACAAAGCTGGACGAATCTAATAGCCTTGCAGACTTTTCAAATTAGTATTTACTGCCGCATAAAAACTGGAGACAACGGCTTCTTTCTCGATTTCTTTCTGAAGTATTATCGCCTAACTTCGGGGCAGAGCGGAGCCCCCCCGCCTCGCCCCTATCCCTCCCTGCCCAATTGTCCCGAACGCTTTCTTAGCTGGGCAGGGCAGGTTATAAATAAACCAGGGGTATTTTTTAACCTTCAGTATAAATCAGTTGTGTCAGGGATTACAGCTAAATCTTTTCGCTGGAAATTCTTTGAGCGCAGGAGCTTTGTGTGTGTTATGATAGATCCTTAAATGGATACAGATTTATTGCAGAACACAAGGGTGTTGAAGGAAAAGCTTCCAAATCTCGGTTACAACCTTTGCTATGGGAAAGGCAGTGCGGATCCGTGACACCTTCCCCGCGCTTGCGGATGGCATGACAATTCACCCTGCGCCCATTATTAACTTGTTCCAATTAAAGCCTTCAGAAAGGCCGAGTTAATTGAGTATTATATTTTATTAGGAGGGAGGTGTCAAGCTTTACTCATGAGACTTCATCATCGGCCTAATGGGAGCTGCCCTGCAGGCAGATCTGTAACTGAATAAATTACAGCGAGGCAGGGAAATCAGAATGCTACCATTAAACGCGATGCACTTACCGAAATTCCTCCTCCACTTTCGCAAGAGGCTCGGGAGGTGTGGCTTTAATTAGTTATTTTAATGCAAAGTTAAATTGTTCCCAAAGTATTTTCTGACACAAAGCAGATGCGATGATTAGAAGTTGAGTGAGACTGAAAAGAGTTGGCATCTGTTTCAGGTACATCTATATATTTTAAATTTTCCAATAGAAAGTGAAAAATAATTAGGGCAATAAATAATAAACATTAAAAACAACGCGATAAATTATCCCGATCCTTAAAATCCCGACTTGCTGAACGACGGCTCAGGCCAGGGGAAATCGCAGCTCTCCTGGGACGTTAATTCCCGAAGTACGGATTTGTTGACACAAACAGTTAGGAATGGCCTCTCTGGCTCGCTACGGCCAGCCGTTCATTACCGAAAGCCACGGGCGTTTGGAGCCTGCATTTCATGTTGTCACATTTCCTTGTGGAAGCCCGGAATTCCTGCATTTTATGGGAAAGGAGGCAAGTGAGGTGGCTGCGGCGCGTCTGGGAGCCAGCAAGCGCCGGGGTTTGCTCTGGAGCGGGAGCGTCGCCGCGGGCCGCGGGAGGCCGGGCAGCGGCTAGGGGCTCGGCGGGGCCGCCGCGGCGCCGCCCCCGGGGGGACGGCAGCCCCCGGGCCGGGCCCCGGGGAGCTGCTTCTCATTAGCGCCGGCTCCCGCCGGAGGAGCCGCGGCCGCTTCGCAGGCACCGGCTCCCGGCGGCGGGGGAGGCGGCAGCGCGGCGCGGAGGCTCCGCGCGGGAGCCGCCACCTGCTCCGCGGCGGCGGCACGGGGGCCGGCGGACACAGGCGCCCGGAGGGTCGGTCCCGCAAGGCCGGCGCTCGCCAGGCCCCGGAGCCCCGCGGAGCATCCGTGCTCCAGCGCCGGGCCCTGCTCGCTGACTGCTCTGGGCCGGGCAGGGGGACCGCGCACCCACGCGCGATAACGCCGCGCGTGTGTCCGCACGTAGGGCCCATCCCTATACAGATGCCATATGACTGTGAAATGTAGAGGTCTACAGTATCCGTATTACGCGATCCTGGCTAGAAAAATCACAAGCACCCTCCAGAGACTCTATGATTAGCGCACACGCTGGTGGTAACATTTTTTCCTTTTTTTTTTTTTCCCTTTCCTTGGCTGGGGAGACATGCGCGTCATTCAGGAGAAGAGGAGGAGATCTCGCAGGACAAGCAGTGACACAGGGCGACCCGCCCGAGGGGCAGCCCCAAGTCCCCTGTCCAGGAGGGACTTCTGTGATAGACCCTCATTACTGGACTGCGCGGGTCCCCCTCGTAAGGGACGAGGGAGTTCGCGGGGCAACTCCAGTAGATCCAGGTCACACGGACCTCAGGTTTATCCAGACAGGCTGATATTTTCTTTCTGAAATTTTCTTTCTCCCGTTATTTTTTGGCGTTTATTTTTTCCCTGAAATACTATACATCTCTCTCTCTAAAAAAAAAAATAAATTAATTAATTAAAAAAAAAAAAAATCGGCGAGACCCTCCTTTATCTCCCCCCCCTCAAAAAAAAAAGAAAAAAAAAAAGTGCCACTATATTTTTCTACGATCCGTAACTAAACTACCACAAGGATTTTCAAGAGACTTTTCCCGGCGGTCATTTTTTGAAGTTAACCAACTTTGGGCAGTGCCCACATTTTTGCGTAGGAAGTCTCTCTCTGAAAATAAAAACAAAGCAATTACTCCTATTTTTCCCTTCCAGAGCAGAGGAGATGGTTTGCAAGGGAAATGTCCTGAAGGGCTCGGGGAAACGACGTCGCTCATCCCCGCAGTCGGGAACCTGGGAGAGAGCAGTCCCTAATTCTGTGCCGTGTCAGACACCACAGTGCAAAGAGGGTGGGTTTCAGGTCTCTTCTTACTGGTTTTTTTTTTTTTTTTTTTTTTTTTTTTTGGTTGCTTTGGTTTGGTTTCGACTTCTTTCGCCCCTCGATGTGCTTTTTTCCCACCGCGATCCATAAGTCACTCGGCGGGCGCTACGAGCAGTTCCCAACTAGTTGCACGAACGGAATAAAAATCTTTCCATCCATTATATTTCAGTCTTTTAACACCAGAGCAATTCTGTCCCTGCTGTTTTAGTGGAAATACCGGTCTATAAAGCTGCAACTGCAGTATATTTTAAAATGCTTTTTTTTTTTTTTTTTTTTTTTTTTAAGGGGTTTGGAATAATTCTGCTTTGCTCGGGAAGGAAAAAATCTCAAGTCGTGTACGTACGATTAATGTTTTATAACACTGTTCAAGGAAATTAAAAACATTCTGTGATACTCTTACTGTAAAGGCAGGTCCTTTTGGCAAAACCGTGTGTATGTTATTTCTTAGATTGCTGTGTTTTGAATAAGCAAGAATCTTGTAAAGAAAAAAACACGCTCCTTAAAAGTATGCGCTACCCGTTTTATTAAACTGATTATGCCAGTGTTCAGCTCAAAGTTTGTTTTAAGTAGGAATATTTTCCCAGACGTGTAATGGATTGCTTGAAAACAGAATTCTTTGCTTTTTAATGACCTGTAATGGCCAATTCATTTCAACTGCGCTTATCAAGGTGCTGTGTTAAATAACAAACCGGTTCTTGAAAACAAAAAAGTCATAATGAAAAATAAGCAGTCAGAATAATCTCCCATCTCCGAGCCAAAAAAATGCAATAAAATTAATTTAAGACTGTCAAAACATCAAAGCTGAGAAAAGGAGCTGCTAAAATAATGTCTCTTGATAAGGAAATAATAAAAACACACCAAAAAATGTCTACTCAATAAACTCCACTGGATTTGGGGGTCTGTGCTATATTTTATTTGGTGATGAAAGCACTTTGATGTCACTGTATTCCAAACAATTATTATTATAATTTTAAACAACCTGGTGTTTTCCATTACTAACGGCTTACGCTTTGAAGTTACACCTCATAATTTCTTAAATTAAATAAATCATTTTAAGTTTGCACTGGGAGCCTTTTAATAGCAGAGAAAGGAATATCATTATCTTATTGAGAGGCAATTGCAGTGGCTCCAGTTTGGCTGTAGCTGGGGGCAAAGTGGTGCACTATAACAGACATACTTTATTAGCCTCCCATAACTCTTGAAAGAACATTTTTATATTTTCTTTGATTCCTCCCCTCCCCCTCTTGTTTTAAAGCTGTCCCAACCTTTAATTACTGCCTAATATGAAAAGCATTATTTTTTAATGCTGTGTAATTTACCAGAGGCAATAGGCCAAGTTAACAATTGTTTATTAGGGTTGCTGTTTCACACAGGGCAAAGAATGCTGTTCCAAACCCAACTTTTCATGGGTGGTTGCACTAATTAATACAGTGTCTGAGACTCCTAGGGGGTTTTTAATATTAAAGCCTATGGGGCGGAACGGTTTTTAGAAGTCCAGCTCCTGCTGACGTCCTCCTCCCCTCCCCGGTGATTTCTGCTGCTTTCAAGCTGTTTTGATCCGAGGGAAACGGCGGCGGGCAGCGCCCCTGGAGCCTCCCCGGCCCCGCGGTGCCCCGGCGGGGCAGCCCCCGCGCCCGGGGGAGGGAGCCAGGGCCGAGCGCGGCCCCCGACGGCTCCGCGCGGCCCCCGACGGCTCCGCGCTGCCGCGGGGCTCCGCTCCCTTCCCCCCAGATTTGATTGTCCCCCCGCCTCCGGTCAAGGCGGCGCTGCGCCCGTCGAGGCGCCCCTGTCGCCCGCCCCGCCGGGGGCTGCGGCTCCCCTGCCCCCGGCCGGCGGCCACTCCCTCGGGGAGACGTGCGACATCCATCAGCTTGATAAATGGGGGTTACTCACTCCTGTTCTCCCGGCTAGTTTATTTTCTTAAACTACCGGGCGAAAGCCCGTAATGACGGAGCGGACAAACACACTAACAAACAGACGACAGCTTTATGGATGGTGCTGCGCTCTCCGGGATGAGGGGTGTTAAAACTCCGGCTCTGCCGCCCTTGCCCATTCCCGCCCCAGCCCGGCTCTCGTTAGCTCCTTCAGAAACCTTCGGCTGTGTTTTAAAGGAGGAAACACCCACGGATTTATTTTTACGGGCAGATCGGGGCTGTTCTGCCTGCTCCCTCCGCCGTTAGCTCAGCTCCTTTGCAAATCTAATCTGCCCGTCTCCCTTGCTATTTTTCATGTTGGACCCATGCGTTTCTCCTCTAAGCCTTTCTCCTTTTTGATGTAGCGAGTCAATTGAAGAATGTTGGTCTCGGTTATCAATCACCCAGCTGGGGCTTAAAGGGCTCGGGCTAATCAGATTTAATTGCTCATGTAGCGCCACTCCTGCCCTGGGCCACGACCGACTTGCTCAATTAAACCCCAAATACCTGCAATCAATAAATAAGGAATGACAACACGTTTAAGGGATTTATCCAGCAAAGGAATTGAACTGGAAACAGATTACAACCCAAAAGGCCCTTTTGTAATTAAATGTACACCTCTTGCTGCGGGAAAAGCTAAGTTTAAAAAAAAAAAAAAAAAAAAAAGATGAAAAAAGAAAAAAAAATAGAGGGAGAGAGAGAGTTCTTATTTTCTTCGCCTTGAAAAGGAGAAGGAAAAGAGAGACCGTCGCTGCCTTCCCAGAGTCAATTCCTGATCATTTATTAGCTTATTTGTAGCGCGGCTGCCGCAGCTGCTCCGCTCGGGAGCCGCCGCAATAGACTCGACTCGGGTTCCCCCCCCACAGTTTGTGTTTCCCGTCTAAACAGCTTGTTTAGCGGCGAGAGGACTCCTCGCTTTTGACGACTGGAAAATGTTATTCTCCTGCCCGGACGGGTGTGGATGGGAAGATACTTGCTTTCTAGCGTCTTGTTTCGCACGCGGTAACAACTGACCGCAATCAAATAGTATATATGTACAGTATAATGCATGCACATTGCATATTTGCCATGCATTTTTGAACCGCTTTAATAGCGGCAAATACAAGAAAGGCTCGCGATTAATAACACAGATATACATTGTTAAATTGTCTCTTCAGCGGATCCGCTGTCAGCGCGCGGGGAAGGAGCCACCGGGCGAGGTCAGCGGGAGCCGGGCGCTCGCCCGCGGCATCCGCGAGCGCGGAGCGGCCGCCCCGGAGCGCTCCGCGCCCGGCTGGAGGCGTCAAGGCTTGCRATGTGCAAGGCTTGCGATGTGCGTTTTGCTTAGCTCCGCTCCCAGTCAGGGAATGTGGGGCCCTTGGGGACTGAGGGAGCTCCCTGCGCTGGTTGGGGGCCAGGAAGGCAGTCGAGCTGGGCTAAAAAGCACTTCAGCTGGGACCGCCTTGACAGGTCGCTTCTTATCCCCAGGCCAGGCTCGGGGATGGCACTGCGGCACACAGCAGCCCTGGGGTGGGCTTGCTTGAGCTGGGGGAACAGCTCAGGGGAAATATATATATAATATATAAATATATATGAATTAACTATCTAGCTATCTCCCTCCCCGCCCCCCAAAACTCATCTCTCTCCTCCCATTCCTTTCACTGCACAGCTTAACTCTAAGCCTTGTCACAGTTAAACCCTGTTAATTATCTCAATTACTCCACAAGCGGTCATCTTCTGCTGTAGATCCCGGGGGATGCTGGCAGGATACCGGGGTCCCGTACTGCTCTGTCCTTACTCCGACTGGAAGATGGACTACAATGACTTTATTTCCAGCCATCTGTGGAGTCACCACTGCAGCCAATTGGAGTCAGGCTGATGGATTGGTAAGAGCATCTTTGTGAGAAGTGAAGATAACATCTTCTTGAATGTTAAGGTGTAGAAGAGAGAAAGGGAGAGAGAGGGAAAGGAAAGAAGGAAAAGAAAAAAATCAGCTGCCAAGGGAGTATTTCTATAAGGACTTGTGTTTRTTTGTTCCTTAGCTTGGTTTCCTAAGGAAGCTGGGATTATATGATCAAACTGTTACAGCCTTTTGAACTTCTGGGCCAACTGCAATCATAATTGACAAGAGGGCAGAGGTCTCAGAAATAATCAGGTTGCTGTGATTTTTGTGAAAATAGGCTGCTGGATAGCAGATAGACAGATCCTATTAAAGCCCCACTAAGGCTATAACCGGAGCTCAACTCCTAAGAAACACTAGAGAAGTGACATTAGGAGGAGGCACATGCTATGAATATCCCAGCAGCTTGTACCTCAGACCTAGAGAGCACAGCTAGAAGACACAATTTCAGGGGAAAAAAAAAAAAAGGCTTTGCATACTTTTTCTGTAGTCATCTTTCATTGCCACTTTCTGGACCAAACTGCCCCTTGACTTGAGGAGCAGTAAAACATTAAAGGGCAGATGTAGGCACAGTCTTCTGGGACACTTCCTGAGCTGCGCTTGACAGCATCATCCAGAGGCACAAACCGTACAAGCCTCTCACTGAGCTGCCTTGAAGAAAGCCTGGGGCTTGCTAGTGACCAAGTCCACGCAGTGTCTCCAAGAGATTGATCCAGATGCTGGAAAAGTAGCATGGAGGAGAGAAAGAATGGAAATTCTCTTAGCTGCTTTGATGAGCCTTGCAACAGGCTCTTGACAAGTTTTGTAGATATTAACAATAATCAAGGAACAAGTGAAGTTTTATTTTAGACTATAAAATAAGGGCTGATAACTTCACCTGTATGAAATCATCTTTCTTGTGCTCTTCTTTTTTAATCTGAAAATCTGTTTTATGAATGTTTCACATAATCAACACCCAGCTGGATGTTACACGGGGCTCTCTCTAAGGCTGGTATGTGCTGCCACGCTTCCAGGTTTAGGCAGATGATGCCAGTAAGATGGTGGGTGGCTCTGCAGACAGGCGAATGGGCCCATTCATTTCTTCATGGGAAGAGACTGAACTTCCTAGCACAGAGAGAGCACCATTCAACACTGAAGTGCAGGGGCAGCAGCCTGGCGTTCTTTGTGCACTGCTACAAAAGCAATGAGACCTTCCCTGGCAAACCTAGTGCAGAATGAGACATTTCCTCCTTGCTGATGCCAAGTCAAACCGGGCAAGTGGAACAGCTCAGCCAGCCAGGTTGCCAGCTCACGGCTCTCTCAGAATCTGAGGTGTCACTTATAAAAATAAAATACTTATGTTTTTGTTGTCATTGAAAATATTCCCAGCACTGACAGTTCTGAAAATGTATATAACACGAATAAGATGTGAAAGATTCTCTGTACCTATGGAAAAGACTGGTCCTAAGCTCCTACAGGAGAGCTGTTTTACTCTATGCCACTGATGTGTTGACTCTGAAGCCTAAGGAAGGCAGCCAAGTTAGCAGGAATTTCATTGCCCATAGGACTTCAGGATTTCAAGAATTTGAATGACTGGCATCTAACTTTAGCATCACACAAATCCAAACCAGGGATAAGCTAAAGGAAAACTTAGGAAAAATAGAACAAGGAAAACAAATACAACCAGATTCCTTCCAGAGCACACAGCTGCCTACACATACTCCAGCTAATCTCTTTTGGCAGATTTCCTTTTTTTTTTTTTTTTTTTTTTTTTTTTTTTTTTGTCATCAGGGGATGGAAGGAGAAGGAACAAGAACAGACAACGCTACAAATGTCTGCTGTGTGCAAAACTGGAATAATCTAAAAGGTCTGTAAATGTGGAGTAGGACATGGGAGGAGAGAGATAAAAACGCCTCATGGAGCCAGTTGTGGGGAGATTAAATAGCTTACTATTAAATAGCTTACTAGGAGGTATAGAAATCAGTGAGACCTAGTTTGTAGAGTAGCAGCAAAAGTCAAAGTTCAAATAACAAAGCATGAAGAAGAGAAAGCAAAAACTCCCATAAATATCTAGGGTAGTCCATTTGTTCAATACCTAAATTCTCTCCTCCGCGTCATGTGAATAGAAATACTGAGCAAAATACAAGAAGCAGTGGAGGGCTTTAACTTGGACTTGACATATGTTCAGTAAGGTCCAGTCCTTCTGGTGACTTGACCTGATTTTAAACAGGGAAGCTTCCAATCTGATATCCCTCATATGCCAGTTTTGTGTATTACGCTGTTTGATATATGTTATAGGAGGTAAAACACTAACTGCAAGGCTATTGACTAGCAAGTTTTCCTGTCTAGAACAGCTCCTAACACAGCTCTCAACAATCRATGATATAGAGAGACAGACTCTGCACTGCAGTGAAACACCACCTGATGACACTGCTATTGGGGAAAAGAAGTATTTTCTTAGTAATCCCAACCCACTGTCTTCAAGGGATGAAATTACTCCTGGGAGTCAGGAGTTGGTTTTACCCTTCTCATCTCTAGGAGGACAGACCTGGATACTCATCTCCTTGAAACTCATACCAAGTGATCCATCAAAAAATAAAAAAAAATCAGGAGTAGCCAAGGCTTCTTTTCCTCCAGGCTCAGGGGTATTACTCTTATTACTCTTACATAGCTTGTCTGAGGGGCTAGGAAAATGYTGTTTTGTGCAGTTAGAACATCAGCAAGGTGGATTCTGGTCCTTATTCCCACTCACTTCCCAAGTCCCATGAAATATGGGATCCACTATTGCAGAGATGTTGAAACAGGGTTTATCTCCACGGCAGGCTTAGTTTAACCCTGCCCTCTTCTCCCTTAGTAGCACCCAGGCTCTGCACTCTGGAGGGTTTAGTACGTTACTGCCTCCAGCTCTCGGCCTCGCTCCGCTCCCAGAAGTTGGCAGAATATGAGCCTGTACTTCAGCTGCTGCAGTTCAGGGTCTGGCTTGTTAAACTGCTGAGGAGACCAGAAGTTGATTATGTATCTCCTCTAGGAAAGAAAATSCCAAAGGGAGAATCCAGTCATCTCTTTTGGTGCTTTTAAGAGAATAGATCTGTCTGTATATTTGTTTCTGCTCTTTATAAATTAAAATGTATCAACCTTGAGAAATGCAACAGTAATTTTCACTCCTACAGACTTTCAATTGAAGCTATTAGGGTTGCTTCTTTACAATATCATGAGAGCTGGGAATCCCTGAGGGCTGTGGCCTCACACTGGCTCAGTAATATTAGATGTTCCTTGGACTCACGTGCCTGCACTTCAGGGTTGGACTGGAAGCTCAGACATACCCAGTAATGAGATGACTACTGGATCACTGATTTATCCTTATTAGTGCTCTGAGAGCATCCTCAGACCCCACATAGAGCTCTGTTGGACTGGGCTTTAAGGTATCATCACCCATGACAGAGAGGTTTGGTGAAAAGAAAGCATTATTTTTTTTTAGCATGGGAGTGTGTGGTAGAGTCCCATCAGCTAAACACTTATTGGGCTAAAGCTTTTAATGGGCAAATAGACAAATAGTAAATCTCAGTGCAGAAGCTCCCACACTCAGTTAGTAAATTGTTAAAAAAAATCTCATCTTTTTGCCCTTTTTTTTCTTCAGAAATTTAATAGCAGAAAAGTTGTGAGCCATTGCATTAGAGTCATTGCTTTCACTGTAATATGCAGCAGCACAGCACTGAATTCTACTCACCCAAACAAAAATAAAGTCCACTTCATTAAAAATAAGCTTTCTCTGGTGTCAGAGAAGAGCTATCAATTCAAGGGCTCAATTTGGTTCATCCTGAAGTCAATGGCAAAGCTATTAATAATGGCAGGATCAAGTCAGTTCACTAATTTGCCAAATTCCCCATCATTAGTGTGAATTAATGAGATCCTACTGGAGCTGCCTTTTGGCTGTGGGTGAAGTGGAACATGCCTGGCAGCACATCAGCATTAGAAGGGAGGCCAGGGAGGAGCAGGGGTGGTTTGGGGGGAGGGAGATGAGCAAATGGAAGACGTTTAATGCAGTCCAGATGGAAAAAATTGACCCTGACTTCTCCAGTCAGGCAGTGGCCATAGCCAAGCTGTTTCCTAGTGAGGGGAAAAACTGGAGAGGCTCAAGTAGCAGATGAAAAGTCAGCTCTGATAAAATAAGTTGGCCATTCCCTTTGCCCCCCAAATGATCTTTCACCCAAAACATGAAGCAAAACACACGTTTTCCCGCTTCTGCTCAAAGCTGCTGAGTTGTTTGTCCCTTCTCACTTTCTTCAAAGTTTCTAGGAACAGAAGAGCCAGTATATGAAATGGAAGGTTGTGCTCACTCTCACATCCAGCTCCATCCTGAACTAAACCTGTAACTAAATTTTAATAAAGAAACCCACTTCTGAGAGCTTTACGGTGCCAAGATGGTCATATAAAGTTTGGAGAAGCATCCAAAGAGATGTCAAAAAACTTAATTGAATTTGGCTGTCATCACTAAGTAGGACGCATCACTTTGAGACTAATGGATACTGCCAAGCCCAACAACAGATACTGTTGCTCTGTTCCTTGAGATGGTGACGGCATTTTAACTGTCCGTGAGTCACCAGGATAATAGCTATTACTTGAAAAGAATGTACAGGAAAGAAAGGATATTCTTGTCTGACGCCTGTGTCTGCTTCTAGTGCCATCACCCTGGCAGTGCCAGGCTAACCCTTGAATATGATCTTTTAATTTTACAAAGATAGTAGGGCTGCCACCATTAATTGGGTAAGTGAGAATATTTGCTTTTCTTTGTTTAATTTGTCCTGCCTGCAGAGCCAAATGCATACATTTCGATCTGGGGCAGCCAGGCAACCTGAAAGTAATAGCTCAAATTAAACGCACAGAACACTTAAAAAAAAAAAAAAAAAAAAAAAAGAGTGCTTTGTTTCATTTAGTGGTATTATGACAACAGTCTAGTTGCTTTGATAACTGCCTAACTGCATTGGGAAAGGAAACTAGGAAAAATGCGTGCGAGTAGCGAATCCCGAGACGGGAATGCAGAACTGCCCAGGAAAAGCCCAGCGGTTATTTTTGCAGACTCTGTTGGTCGCCTGGCCATTTACTGCATTTCAGACTTCTGACTAGAAATCTCCTCCCGAGCCATGCCTTACATCAAACCAACTTCCAACTGTGTGGGAACTGTGGACTCCCTGAGCAGTGGGTATGGAGATGACCTTTGCAATCTCTGAAGTTAGTCCGGCCTCTGGACAATTACCATAAGTGACATAAGAGCCATGACCGTAACAAGCTGAAAGGGAACGGCCCGTTAGCATATCTCATGATGGCAAAATACCAGTAAGAAAAAGACTGTCATAATCTGCTTCTAACTAAATATTGACTGCCTGCCCTGTGCTCAGCAAGAGCAAACCTTAATAAATATGATCCAGATTCTGCCCTTCCTCTCACCAAAAGCAAAAGCAAGCCACTGAATCTTCAAATACTCAGCATATCCTCTTGAAAGCAGCAGTGGCTACTCTAGCATACCAAGTGTAAGTGAGCACATTCTTTTTTGGTTGTCTCATAACATGTAGCATTAATTGTCTGATGGTGAAAAAGTGGAGAAGGATGAAATACACAATATTGCCTCTTACCTATTATTTTAAGCATCTGYTTTTGTAAATCTGTTTCTATAACCATCAGATTATTATTAAAATGCTAGTCAATCTTCTCCTTGGCAGGAAAAAATAAAACACGTTAATTTTATCAGAAGTTTAAAAGGCATCATTAAATACATTCCACTTAAATAACTAAAAGAATACTTTTTTTTTTTCAGGCAGTGTTTTCCACTCATGGAGATAAGAAACGCTTCCCATATACAATCCATTTACTTTGTAGTTCACTTCTAATGGGCAGTTTGGTGAAAGGTACTTTCCAACATGCATTTAAAGTGAGCCATTCAAAAGATAAGTAAACATCAGCTGTTCATTAAACCCAGCACTTCACTTTGTGCTGCAAACATATACTTAATCAGGAAACGCTACTGTAGGCTCTTACTGCCTTTTTTTCCCCCTCTCTCTAACATCTAGAAAACGTTATGATTCATCACCCTTTCCAAAAGTGCCTGAAAATTATAGGCCAACAGCAACACTAAACACTAGGGGCTCAGGGATGTGAATAAACCAAAGAGCATTGCAAACATTTTCCATACAGCTTCTCTTGCTTGTTCCCGCTTCCTTTTGATCACTGTTTACAACAGTAGCTCTCTTTAAAAGGAAACAAAGCTTTTGTACTGAAGCTATTTCGCAGTCCATGTGCYGCAGCAAAATTACTAATTTGCTAGAAAGGGTTAAGTAGGGGCCAAAGACCAAAGTGCATCGTAGTAGAGCCATCAATGGCTTTAAATTTGTACTGAAATATACACAGAAAGCTAGAAGTTATTCCTTTGCCATGGTCTTGCCTTTATAAAGCACCATTYCACTGTACAAGAGCTGGTTCTCACGTGCAGGACTCTGCAGTCACTTGTTTTCAGTCCCACTTACAGAAATGCCACCCTGTGTGGAGATGTCCATCTGACAGATAGGGCTTAGGGGGTAACCTGTTCATGGATATGTAAAGATAAAGATGCTCCTCTCATTTTCCAGTACACAAAATTCAAGCAAATACCAGCATTCCCAGAGACTACATAACATGTTGTATGTGTGTACATGGGGGAACGTCAACTTTTTCCAAGTTGCTAGAAGATAAACTCTTGTCTATTTTAATATTGGAGAGTTGCATTGCCTCAGAAGTAGTAGGTGGTTCCCTGCTCTACCTCGGAAGCCAGCTGCCAACTGCTCCATCACTTTAGGATGCGTGAATCACAGCCCCTTGGCACAGAAGTGACTTCATGGCACAAATACCTCTAATAGGAGGTGCACTGACACTGTGCATTCCCCAGTGGTRGACTGGTATGCCGCATGGCCCATATGCGGGCACCAGAAACATGAGTGTGTAGGCTCTAATTAGAAGCCATGAAGAATCTAAGCCCCAAAACACTAGAATAGCTCCACAACCCACCAACTTCACTATTTCTTTTACCTCCTAGAAATATTAAAAACAATATTAATTATTTTGGGGAGGGAGTTTGATTTGTCCTCTCTCTTCCCCAAAGCAGAGCGATGCCACATTCCCAAAGGTATAGATATTGAATGGGCTGTACTAACTGTCCCTTTACTCTTTGCTGGATACAATAGGTTGAGGCTCTTGCAGAGCTTTAGAGTCTGCAGAGCTCTTCAATCAAGTACAAGCATTTTATAAATCATATAACTTTTACAAAGTTATTTCATGTTGCTTGAACTTAAACATAACTTACCCTAAGAACACCCCAGAGAGGAAAAAAGTTTATTTTTGTCTTACAAGCTTCTTTATGAAACTTAAAATATTTTTTTTCTTGCTGAGCTTGAAATGCCTCAACAAAGCAAAAAAAAAAAAAAAAAAAAAAAAAAGTTTTCTGAGGCTATTTTAGCATTTCTATTTCCTGTATTTCCTGTTAAAGTGAGATGTGTGGAGACATAACAAATATGAGAAGCTAGAAAGAAAAAAAAAAAAACCATACCAAAAAAAAAAAAAGTCAAATTCTGATGGAACCTTTAAGAAGAGTTTGGTGCCAATTCTAGATAAAATGGCTCCAACCCAAAACATTACGTACAGACCTCTCTGAATGAGGTTTTCATAAATCAGAGTTTGGCTTGGGATCTATGTTTCACAGCAGCGCTGTGCTACATGTAGCTTCTATCACAGGCCAAAACAAGAACCCAGGCTCTGAACAACCCCCGCAAGGTAGCAAGAGGTGCAAGCTCAGGGGAACACCAAATTTCATGACCCTAACTAGCCTCTCTAAGGAGATGTACAATAAGAGAGGAAGGTCCATAATYCTAATAATCCTAGCTGATTAATCCATTCTCTTGAAACAGAGAAAAGAGAASTGAAGCCTCTTTTTTCTTTGAAAAGAAAGCTTTTGTTTATTATATTCAGTTATTAATGACAGTGTCTAGAGAACAACCTAGCGAATTTCTGCAGCCACCAATTTTGTATGGCCTTCCTACTAAGGATGGAAAGAACGGAGAAGAAACTTGTCTGTGAAGACATGATGTCTGCATATGTTTTACTTTTTCTGTCCGTTTTTTAAAAGCTCAAGGTGGTGCAGAGTGGTAGAAAAGACATTACATCACACTTGGGTTGTATTTACAGCTAGCCACAATTCCCCACAAGTACAATTCTGTTGGAGATAGCAACATTAGAGCCTGATGCAGATGAGGCAGAGGCCACAACTAACATTTATGGGAATAATTTCCCCTTTAGAAAATGAGATTAGCAACGCAAGGCCCAAAATGAAAGAGGCACATACAAAGCCACAATGTTGATGGCAAGGAAAACCCCTTTCGTTCATTTGCAGCTCTGAAAATTTGATGAGGCCGTTTAGGAGACCAACTACAAAATGCAAGGCCAGAGCTTGAGAAGTTGAAGGGCTTGGAAGCACTCTTGAAGATGGGGAAAGAGCAGGAGGGCTAGTAAAGACTCATTCCTCAGGAACATCTCTGYGCTTTGGCTTAGAGTTTGGCCAGGGAGCTGGGGAGAAGGGCTATTTCACATCAACTGGACCTGCAAGAAGCGTCTCTTTCTAAGCACCTTATCATGGGAAACTCAACTACTACAGGGTATTGTTACAAATTTTAAGTAAGCCCATACTGGCTGAAAGATTCACAAAACTTTGGCTCTGTGATTTTGCTGAGAAGTSACTGAGGTTTAGTCTCCTCACAGCATGGAAGGCACAAGTGAGAAGGACCGGAAAGGAAAGTTACCCCTTGCTCAGGCTGAAGAGATTTACTCTGATTTGCCTGTTTTGCTTTTCAGCTCCCAGCTGAGCCCTGATTCCTGCATCTTCTCTGTGCCCACTGGGGTTTTGTATAAGCTAYTTGCTCGTTGTTGTTCTCCAGTCTAAGTCCTACTGGATGGAGAAAATCACTTGAGTGATGAAGAAAGGTAAAAAATAGTTAAAAGTCAAAAGATTTCCTTYGGGTTCAGTAAGAGATGAATACCATAAACCTTTATGCCAATTAAAACATCAGGATATGAGTTAGAGTACCCACTACACCTGAACTAGAAGGATATAATGTTATTAACAATATTTATGAAACCATTGCTCTATTATTGTATTGCTCTATTACTGATAGTTATTTTCATGGATATATTATTGATATAATATGGCTACTATTTTTTAAGGGCAATTCATTAGTGTGCTCAATTTAGGATAAGCTATAAAAACTTTGGTTACAAGTAATGCCAGCATTAGGTGACAAGTAGACTGAACTCCTCTAGATCACATACATGCTACCTTTAATCCACTCACACTATAGGCCAAGTTTGCTCCTGCATGTTTACATCTCTAATTGATTGTGGGAGCTATTAATCATAGGTGTGTATGATAATGTTTAGACAGCTCTTTGATTTAGGGATGCTATTAGTAGCTTAAGAGTTTGTCTCTGCAATTAATTACTCCTGGGGTTTTGCAATCTATGATCAAGTAATGCTGCAAATATCAAAGACTGACTTAAAATAAACAAAACAACAACAACAAAAGTAAAGCAAAAAACCCCCAACAAACTCTAGAGTTATGTTCTTCTATTCATAAAGATCCCATAATGTATTAATAATTATTTCTGTCTTATATGTACCAGTTGTAGAACAGATCCTCAAGTGTCCATTTCAGTTTCTGGGTGTTACTGCTGRCACTTGTAAAGATATAATCAAAAGGAGACAAGGTGACTAGAAGGACTCTGCCTGCTCAAATCAATCTGTCTGATTACATCTCCTTCTGAATTACCCTTCAACAAGGGCCAAAGAGTAACTTGACTAACTACCGGCATTGATCCTATTGTGACCAGAATCCTGACAAGATCAGAATTACCTGATCCTATTTAAATTCACCCTTAAATCTGGATTGCTGTTGTAACGAGAAGGCCTTGCAATAGCCAGGGAATGTCTCAGTTCTTAAGAGCAGGTATTAAGGGTGTTTGGGCTGAATCAGTTCTCAGGTAGAAAGCCAGGTGAAGAAAATGACAAGAAAAAAAAAAAAAAGTGAGCTTTTAGGGTTACTGTTCATTTAGAGTTAGTCTCTAGTAACAGCATTGGGAGGAAGTTCTAGTTGTAAATGAGGTGTAAAAGATAAGTCCTCTATATAGATACACTTGATCTTTTGAAGATCTGCTGACATTCGGAGAGGGAAGATATTGCATGCACGGAGCCAAGACAATTCTAGTTTAGGCAATTGTATTTTGCTTACCCCAAACTACTCCCAGTTATTTAAAGCGACTTTTCAGACTGCAAGGCCTTTAGGACAGGAACTCACAACAATACTGGCAATAAACTAAATACTAGTTTTCTCACCTCTTCTGCTTATTCCTATACAGGTTGTTGTCATTACCAAACTATTACATTCCATCCCAGAAGCAGCTGCATCCCAGCCTAGAATGAAGCAATTTGTTTTTACAGAGTTCATTAGAATCAGATCCTARCATGTAGTAAGTTGCTGCTGTTCATGTTATGAGAAACGATGCTGCATTTCTGAATGCCTTCTCCCCTCTGGGGACACGGCCATCAAGGTGACTGTACCTGCTTCCAGGACCAGATTAAGAGCAGCAGAGAAAAACGGAACAAAGCAGAGGTTTTSAAATTCCATGCTGATGTCTAGCTGCCAAGGGAGCCTGCCAAGCTCAATTCAAGGGCTAATCCATGACCATCACTCTACTTCAATAATTGCAGAACATTAATGAGTCTGTTTCCTTATTACAGAGCTCAAAATAAGAGCATTGGCATTCCGATTTAGCATTCCAATTCAAGACTTTTAAAGTCTTAGTCCAAGGATTGTAAGAGGAATGGATTTTTTTTTAATTAACTTTGCATTCAAAACTTGTGTTAAACCATCTGTTCTCATGCAAGAGGGTAAGGGAGGGGGAAGCTAGCTACAGATTTTCATCAGCAAGCTGTTAAATTAGTCCCTTTACTTCACAGGGCTTGTTTTATTCAATCTGCCTTTATTAAGAACACAGGTTTGATTCTGCAAGGAACAAATTCTTCTGGTTCTTTAAGGAAAATGGTTTTAAGCAGGGTTTTATTAGGTTGCATTACTGGATAAGCGATACAACATGTTACCAGCGTGAATCATCTGATTTAGAGTGACAAGAAAGGAACTTAAAAAATACCCAGAGCCAAAACACTGGCAGGGCAAGGACTAACAGGGCCAGATTTGATCTGCTTTTGCAAAGCTTTTCTGTTGCAATTGGTAGTAACAGTCTAGGGCTTTTAGATATTTTGACTAAGTCTCCTTAGTATCCCTAAATTAAGAAGCAGAGAAATTAGGGCCAGACTGTAAGTCTTCTAAGCAGACTGCACAGTCACAGGAAAGTCAGCAGGACTGCTGGARGACTGAAGCATGATCTGGGAGGGAGTCTAACATTATTTTATCCTGAGGAAAAAGGCATACATAGGTCGCCTTACCTTTGCAGCCAGTCATGACTGTTCCTTACAGCACAACTATTTTCTTTCCTATCTCAGTTCAGCTAGTTGGGAGCACTTAYACTTATCTGGGAGCAAACAGGGGCATTTAAAACATTATCTGCCTTTAAAAGGAAGCAGACTTAAATCAGGTCAGGTGAATGTAACACACCTGAGAGGTGGATTTGAAAACCCATGGCCTATTCTCTGCATTCAGATTATTTTTTTCTACAAGAATCAAGTGTTCTAGCAAATATGTGCATAACTATACATACTAGTAGGTACAAAGAGTACTAATAGAAGCAGTAATTTTATTTCTTAATCAAAGGGGATGGGTAGGAAAAAAACATTCTTAAGACATGTTTTCTGCTATATAAGGACATAATGACTCCTCTCTCTAACAGCTGAAAGCACCTCTTGCATTGAAGACATAGCATGAGATGTGTGGCTAGTTCAAAGATAGCTCAGGGAACTTGAAGAGGAAAAATAATATTTTAAGGCAAATCTTAAAACTAAATCAACAATTTTGCATGCCAAATTTGATAGGTATCAATGTTAAAAAATGCCCCTCACAAATGTGACAACAAACATCTCCATAGTATCAGGATTAGAGATTAACCTAGAATTTGCTCCTTGCCTATATCGAAGTCCCGAGACTGACATGAATTTTTATCCCTGAAGCAAGCTCCTAGAGGAAGAAAGCATTGAAAAAATGATGAAAACTSTTGAACCAAAATCCCAAAGCAATTGGAATTTCTAAGATATAGCAAACCTCTCTACTGAACTTTCAAGCTATGCTCTAAACTATGTTGAAATCCTTTCCCCCATCCCAATAAGGCCTACACAGCTTTGTTCTTCTGGCTGAACTATGCTGTCGAACTAGAGGAGAAAGAAAAAGAAAAAAAAAAATAAAAAAAGAAAAAGAGAAAAAGAGAAAACACTCTCTGGAAGTCAATCTATAGTCTTAGTCTCACCCTCCCCAGAGTATTTAGCCCAATGAATTCCCTCTACCTGTCCCAAATTAGTCTTACAGCCAAAAACCAGCCCTACAGACTGTTCTAGCATAAGTACCTTGTCCTTCATTTAACAGCAATGTGAAGAATGAAAGGAGAAACAAGTTTTGCAGCAAGGCCGTCCCTTTGGGATGCAATAAAGAACATTCAYGCTAATAATGAGTATCACTTGCTTAACCTCTCACTACCCATTCCCACTTTGAGGCTTAAGTTTTATTTACAAAACCAGGGCAACCTATGGACTGAGAACTTCTCACTGAAATTATGTGGGGTTTTGTCTGACTCAGTATCCTCTCCTAGGTGTCTGGAGAACTCACCAACTCATTGGTTCACTTAAATCAAATGTGGCGCTTTTTAACTTGTTCATTTGGCATTCCTGGAGAAAAATTAACATTTCTGGTACTGACTTTTACAGTCAAAGTAGTTTTTCCTGTAGTAGACCCTAGGCAGGAGACTCAGCGTAAGATTCTAATATGTTAACATTTTCAAGCGTCTTTGGATCAAAGAAGCAGATGAACCAAGCAAGGGGTCAGGCTGCAGAACAGATAATATACATTAATAAAGAAAGTAGAAGTTTTAACTCAATCTTTCAGAATATTCACAACTTCTGGACACATTAGACAGAGGATGGCACGCATATACTCTTGGCTCTACACATAAAATCAGTTTTTCTCTATGTAGCGAATGACTGCTGCCTCAGTTTCATGACTAACCAACTAGCTTTCCTTTCTGGTGGGTGCTYAGTCATTTGGGATGCTTGACTCTCCTGCAGCTATTCCCTTGGAGGAAACAGAAGAATTACTTCATTACATGCCGCAGTCCGTCTATGCCAGCAGGCCAGGAGTGGCTTGGGAATGACGGGCCTGTTCTGTAGACTGTTATTAAAGGAATGAGGAATACCAATTCTGAGAAGACCTGGACATTTGACCACACTGGGGAATGAATCTCCACCAATTTTAATATGAATATGTTCATCATTTCAGCACAGAGAAAAAATCTGAGTTCAGCAGAAATTCTGAGAAGCTTAAGCTTAGGCTAGTCTGTGATGGTAGTTTGTCTGGAAGGCGTATTTTGATTGCCATAGGATTTCTGAGAATTCAGTGAGGTGGTGGTCCTGTGTAATGCTACAAATCCATTCAAAATGCTTCTCCTCTACCCTCTTTATGCCCTCTGTATCCAATGCAATCTCCTTTCTACTATACATAAAAAGGCAGACTTTGAAACACATATTTTTCTGGACATCTATTTGCATGGAATTTGAACTTTGCTACAAACAAACCATAAAATGACATTAATAAACACCGGAAAGCAGTAATGATGTGTTACTGCCATAGGAGGGCCAGTTAAGCAAGTTAAAGGTTGACACAGTTTTCCAGATGCGCTGTTGTGCAATGTGCTTGTTTATCTGGATCCTTTACTCTTTCCCTTTCCCTTCTCAGACACATAGACAGGTACCAAGGATGAATACTGAAGTGGAGTCAGAAATACCTAGCAGCAGATTTATTCCATGTAGGTTAGAATCTCTAATCCCTATAGTTTCATCTGCAAGATGATTACATCTGTAAATATCTTTTACTTGTAAATATTTTTACAAGCACAATATTTTTTATCCTCTTTTGATTAATAACTTCTGATATTTAAAATATCAGAGTCTTATATTTGGAGTCTTATTTCCTTCCTCTACCATTTCTTAAATCTGTAATCTGAGAAGCAAAATCCAGCTTCAGCTCAGAAACGGCCTCCTTTATATTTGAGGCAGCCTGGAAACAGGACATGAGAGCAGTTATTCTCAGATGCAATGACCTATCTGCACTGTAATTAGCCACATCATCACACTGGCTTGATTTTTTGMGGGGGAGAGGGGCATTGGAAAAAGGAAAGATAGACAAAATCCAAGTTGGAGCTCACATTTACATCAGGTGAGGATTGGCCTGTAGTTGGCAGTACAAACCATTAATGCAATATGACTGCAAAACACGTCCCAGTTACAGAGAAAGGTCCTATCTGTTTCCACTTGGTCAAAAAGCCCACGAACCTTGCTCCTCCCATTTCCTTCTTCACCTTTCTTGTCTCCGTTCCCTTAGGGTCCTAGCTTCTACCCACTGACCTTTTCAAATGCAACAACAATAATTATCCTATAATTAGACACTCTAAGTCACATTGTTGCTAAAGCTGTCAGTGTGGGAAGGAGCAAGCAGTGCTTAAGGTAAGAGTTTAAGACTCCTTCTTCATTGTCTCACCAGAGGTATTTGCACCAAGTCCCTGGCGTTTCATTAGATGGTTGTTGGGGATCCCTTCTAATTGCATCTCCTAAGTTAGTGATTGCTGCTCATGACTCAGTGGTTGTCTGTCTCCAGACCATATAAGTGGAAGGCAAAGGACTTTGTGTCTCACCAGATTTCAAATTCCTGCTATCATTATGGCTTCTGACAAATTAAACCATCTGAACTCATCATGCTCTACCATCTATATGGCATTAGAGGTGCCTCAGTCTTCTGCTTTTCAGAGCCTGGTATCCAAGCGTTTGCTTCAAGCTGTCAGTAAATATATGCATTTATGGGAAATCCAAATATCCAGGAAGTCCAAATACTCAGCAAATCATTTTTGTCATTAGCTATGTCTTTGAAGTCATGATTTTCATTGTTGCATCGAAACAGAGGAGATCTTGAGACATTCCTGTAGCTCCCCTGGCTATGACAAGATTTGGAAGCACAGCCTGGATTAATAACACGGGGCTCGTCTGCTCCCTCCTTGAGGGCATGGGAAATCCATTTGAGTTTCCTAGGCAAGGCATTGTATACAAATAAAGAGAAACGTGTGAGCTCCTTACAGTTGCAGTGTGCCATAAATTCATGTTTTCCTTCTTTTCATGTCTTCAGTGTCCTCTGCAGTGAGCTACTATGAAAGCAAACTCCACAACTGTCTCTATGACTTCAGAGGTTTAGCAGGTCTCCTCTGCCCACCTTCTCCCTCACTGCTGCTTCTTCCTCCATTTGTAAAAAAATTAGAAGTTACTTTTTTTTTTTCCATTTTAACTTTCATGGGGTTCAGTGCATCAACTGATGCCTGCAGAAACACACATGATGGAATATTTGACTTTATCTCTCTGTTGTCCACATTTCAGTGCTTTGCTACTTAGATTCATTATCCAGACCACACAATAAAAATATTAGTAATAAACTCACATTCATATAATACACTGTCTTGGTGTAAAATTTATTCTGGCTCTTACTTGCGCTTGCACTATTGATAAGCATCAGGCAGAAGAAGGGTCCCTAGGTTAAATCTATATTGCTTTGAATTTCCCTTCTACACTTAACATCAGACGCCACTAACACATCTTGAACTGATTTAAGGCCCTGGGGTGTTACTCAGTGCCATTCAAAACACAGCAAGCCACTTTCCATGTGCTGGGGCCACTAGGGCTCGTTAGAATGGCATTTTTAATAAAACTTAAGTGTAACTACAACATTTTGCGGCTCCGGTCTCCAGATAAACCACTATGTACGTCATTCCCCAGCTCACCTCCCCATTTACACACCCACCAGGCTTTTGACCAGCCGGCCAAATTCATTATGGGTGTAAATCCATTGCAATCAATAACATTCCATCTGCTTGACACTTATTGTAGACAAAAGTTTCCATAGGGTTATTTGCGTGTGTGTCTTTTTTTAGACTCCTATAACAAACTAGTTCTTGAAAGAAAGCCCTGAGTGCAATATTATTCAGGTGAGACAGCTCAGGAACATTAGAAACACTTCATTTTCTGATGCAGCTCTTCCATGTTACAGTTGCTTTCTGCTCCAGAAGAGGTTGAACAGCTAATAATGCCTGGACCTTTTCTTGATCCAAAAACAAAAGTGCATTTACCTAATGTAATGTCTAGTAGACAAGAATCTCGAAAGAGTTCAAAAAAGAACCCTCTAGTGCTAGGATATGACTGGCAAAAATAAAAATAAAAATAAAAATAAAAATAAAAATAAAAATAAAAATAAAAATAAAAACAAAAATAAAAATAAAAATAAAAATAAATAAAAATAAAAATAAATTCATAGCAATGCATTAACTTATGACCTATGCTACTGGGCAAACTCCGATCCTGAGCTGCAACGTTCATCTACATCTCCCACTGGCAGCTGTAGCCAGCTAACTATAAGCAGAGTTCTTGGGGCATGACTCTTCTGTATTTGGAGGGTACTTTGACAGGGATTACCCCACCAGCAACTGTGGCTGTTGGTGCAAGAGCCATAGCAAGATGGTTTTCCAAAAGGAAATTTGCATTGTTGCAGATRGTAAAACCCTGGATCTCCTCTGCAGTTTTGCTTCTCAGCTAACGTACCTCAGTCAAGCTTGTTTTGCTTGTGCTTTCCATCTTGTGGCCTTACTATTAAACTCTGTGTGACATKCATGGGACAAAAGAATTAATACATGGATTTTCTGTATGTGAGGTCACTGAGAGCTCTGCCGGATTGGGATAAATATTCTGAATATTCTGCATCACACTTCCTTTACCTTCCTAGACTCTTCAAAACACTATACAACCCTCAAAAGAAGAACAAAAAAACTTGCTCTTTCCGGTGTCTTTAGCACTGACGAGGAAGGACCTATGCTGAGATTGTTGTCATATAAGTCACTTGCTTACACTTGCTAATGGGCTCTTCCTCTGTCTCCAGCAATCCTGGGAACAGTTTAGGTTCTTTGTTAGGGAAAGCTTCTCTGTATATACATAGCTAGACAAGTACAGCTCCTAGCAGGGCTAAGTGTTACAGTAAGAAATATATAAGAGTGATTACACGGTGGATGCTCGGTTCCCACCTCTTTTGCTCACCAGCCTCTCCTCCCTGCAGCAGCTCACCCCGTGGCTGGTGGTTCTTTGCAGCAGCCGGAGAGGAGAGGTGTAAACTCCTGCGTGGCCGAGCCTGCGCTCAGGAAGCAGCCAGCACCGTCGCTCCCAGCTTACACAGCTACCACGCGATGCTGTTTAATACCAGACCAATGAGGTGAATAAAACCTACAAAAGTTTATGGTGTGTAAATTACTGTTGCACCCTGCCCTCTGCCTCCACGTTGAACTGCCTGCACTGGCGATGTCTAAGTGAAAACAGCCCCTTCCCATGCGACAGCAGGAGTTTTGGGGACTGGAGGAATTACCGGGCAGTTATTTTGGGATGGGACAGAAGCGAAAATATCCCAGTTGGTTCCAGCTCTTGATCTCTTCTCAGCTCTCAAAAATGTCCCTGTTGTGTAATCTGAATAGCTGCTAGCCACTCCACAACATAGTTATAGAGAGAGACTGGAAAATTCTTTTTGGAGTATCTAAAACTACCAAGGAAACATGTCATTGTAGACAGGTACCTACAACTCAGTTCAACACATGAGAAGCACTGGCAGCTCCCGTGTTATCTTTGGAGCCATTGCATAGTCTGTCAAATTGAAAACATGACAAAACATTTTGAGTAAATGCTGAAACTTTTATGATCTCTTGGGGAAAGAAAAAGAGAAGTTTCAGATAGTGTAATCTGATGAGTGCGGTACAGATGAAGCGATAGATGATGCCTGTTAAAAGATGCATATGCGTGTTATAAAGTTATAGGGTATAACTGGCTTCATGCTTGCAATGAAACCTGTGAGCASAGAGGCCTTTATTCAAACTGCTGTAGATGTAACTAGGACTCTAGCAATGGATGGAGGAACATTGTGAGGCAACCACTGCAATGCTACCTGTTTGGAAAAGGGTTTTTCCAAAGTTGGTATAGACTCCTGGCACTTGGTGTGCTTTTAGCAGATGTTTGTTTTTATAAATGTCATTTCACCTTCCATGCCTCAGTTTCCCTGCGTGTAAAAGAGAGATAATAAAATGACTAACATCATAAAGTGCTTTGGTCTTGGAAGAAGATGTTCYAGCTGGGAAAAGATTCCGTTGTTTTCATATTCCTGGATATGTAATAAACATTGCAAGTTTATGGAAATTTTCACARGTATTAGTATAAAAAATAATTAATGATTTAAAAAAGAGCAATTGAGAAAATCCAGGAGTAATTAAAAAAAAAAAAAAAAACTGTAGCAAGAAGCAACCTTTGCCAGTACTTACTGTGGAGTGCTATTTCAAGAGCTATAGCTAAGAGTTATAGTTAGGACTAGTTCTGCTAGTCCTGTAAGTGCTCAGCATATTTCAGAATCAGCCCCAGACCATCTATTCCATCACTGAGGGGAAAAGTGACACTCCGTATCTCATCAGTGAGTGCAGATACGGTCTGTTTAATGGCAACCACATGCAAATGCACATCTTGTACACAATCAAACAGTTGTAATGCTTAAACGGGGCAAGGCAGAGACACTTCAAATTACAGGTCATCCCTAGCTGCTCATTTTTCCCCTCTGTTCTGTGTTCCCTGTAGCCCGCGATTGTCTCAAACGTCGTTGATGAGCAAAGAGGTTCTCATGTACACACTTTGCACCGTCAATTAGTAAAGTAATTGAGTACTCTTTGGGATGAAAGGTATAATACACACATGAGATTATTCACCATTTTCATTACATACCATATCCGGGAAGCTGCAGGAATGTAATGCATCTAGACACTTCATGGTGAGGTAACTTTAAATGACCTGCTTTTCCTCATTTACATCTGACTCAGTACCATTTGAATACTGTGCTTTATGTGTGATATTGCCTGATTGCTTTTACAACACCCAGAAAGAGACTGGAAGAGCCAGCAGGTCTCTGCCCTCAAGAGTTTGTTTTATCTGGGAGAAAATGAGTGGAAGGTAATACATAGGGAGGAGATGGGTGGAGAACTTGAGATGGTTGGACTGCAGTATAATCATTATTATTAAAGTCCTTATGGATATCATGGGAGAAATTAGTCTTAGGTAAGGATTTGAATGGAATGAGAATAGCTGCTTAGCATGCCTGGACTGGAGGCTGTTTAAGCAGGGGAGGGTGGTGTAAGGAAAAGATTGGACACACACACACATACAAACACATGTAAATACGTAAATATGCGTGWATGTATATACATACATACATATATATGTGTGTGTGTGTATATATATACATACATATTGCTATATGTTTTATATATGAAGCTTGTATACAAGATATTATCATCTAGTAGTCTGTAAAAAGAGAACTAACATGGATGCCACAGCTTCTCTGGGGAAAAATCATATCAAATCTCCTCTTCTTAGAGCTGTTTTTAAATTTTTAGGCTCAGGTTCAGAGGAACTTGACCTACTGAATGAAAGTGGCAGTTTCTAAATGTTACACACTTGAAAACCTTCCCCTCCAACTCTTGTTCTTCAGGAGATGTGGAGGTTGCCTGTGCAGTCAGTGGGAAACAGTGACTTGTTTCGCTGTCTGGTTTTAGGTATTCTTTGGCATTCTCATCATGTTTGAACAGTGTCAGTTAAAAATCCTGGATTACTGAACTACTTGTATCCTCTGACGCAACTGTGCACAACATCCAGCACTGAAGCTCTCTCTTGTGGTCATGATATGCAAATGCATGCATTTTGTTAGAGGCAAATGTGGTTCATAAGCTACTTTGGCAAAATATACAGAGTTGAGAAATCATGTCTTAATTTTGCATTGAACTAAGCTGACTGTTTTTACTCCTACTTCTAAACCAAGGACGTTTATTATGGAAATTGCTGGCATCTGTTACTCCCCTAAGACCAAGTCTGTTAGTTGGGAAACTCCCTCCTTTTAAATGAGAGGTTACATTTTTCACATCTATTACTGAACTATTTTAAAGAGACAATTCAGGTCTTTCCACGGGCTGCAAACATGCAGCTTGCACTCACAGGAGCAATCTCGCCCTGGCTTCCCAGCCTCCAGCTGGAACTGTGTTTGTGTCGTGCTCCACTCCTACCAATGCATTGGCTAGGAGAGCCTGGGAATGGCAGGAAGTGATGAATATGGAAAACAACTGGACACACTTTTGTTTTGCAGAAGCAGAACCTGTTGTGCACGGATGAAAGTTGGTTTGTGGAACGCTTTTCTTACCTTGAGCAGTGTCTCTGCTGATTAAGAAATGTTCTGATCAGATAGAAGTCACAGCACGCTGCCGTGTCATCTCCTGATGCTGTAGATGTTTTGTGGAGCCAGGAATCCCGGCTCATCTGAATCACTTTGTTCTGGCATCAAGCTGGGTTTGAGTTTGGTCTTTCCTTGGCCAGAGGGGAATTACGAACAGAATATTACTAACAAATCTGGATCAGTTTACAGATGCTTCCCAAATGCCTTGAGGTGTTCGGAGACCCTCCCAGGGCCTTGCAGCATCAGCCTCCCCACTGCTCAGCAGTGTCAGAGGTGAAAGTATCAAGCTACCATTGGCCTGCTTTGTGTCCACCTTATCTGTGAGTAGGGGAAAGCACAGCAGCAAAGGCTATCTGCTCATCCAGGGCAGAAAATGTGCAGCTCCACAAATGTCTGCTTTGAGCAAAACATGGTTATATTCACTGCTCCTTGCAATGATAGTCAAAAACTGAAGAGGCAGGAAAAATCACTCAAAGGGACCAAACCACAAAATAGATGGAAGCATCTTACTCCAGTAATACAGAAATCAGGTAGTCATAGCCAGGGAATAAGAGATCTCTCTGGTAGTGAGTAGCAGACTGCTGGGACACCATGCATATGGGAAGTGCAACTGAGGCAAAGCAAAGAAGTGGACAAGAAGCTGCATCTTGGATGAGCAGGAGAGGCAGAAGAGAAGCTAGAAATAGAAGGTGAAAATGGCAGGAAGAGCAGAAGGAGGCCTGGTGGACTGAACCAGGGTGAGGACTGGGCACTGGAGCCAGACAGGGAGAGTAATGATGGGTGAGAAGCAACCTGAACTGGTTTCAAGGACCAGAAGGCAGGCAGATAGGAGGCAGTGGCTGCAGCACACTGTGAACATCTGGACCTACACAAGGGCATGGCTGCACTGGGTGATCATGGGGGCAGCCTCCATAGTGAGCTCTTCTTGGGACAGGACTTCAAAAACCACTGGCCAAGTGTATCCATCTGTCTCAGTGCAGGTTCATCAACCAGACAACAAGTGGTTATGACCCTGCTTTGTGATCCCATTGACACAAGCGACTGGTACAAGAGCTGTCCACCCCAAAAGGCCATAGACCCAGACTAGGCACTCTCTGGGATAGCATTTTTATTTCATTTTTCTGTTTAACAGAAGAAAACTTCCACCTCTACCATGTGCTCATGCACAAGCCTCATTCTTTTTTCTTTCTGAATCTAATATAACAGAGTTCATGAAATTACACTAATATTACAAACACAGCTGCTGTCAAATGGAAAGCAATTTTGTGGGAAGCGTTGAAAGCCTAGAGCTTTTTGCATTCTTTGGAGTTCAGAAAAAATCAGTATTGCAAATAGTTTTCTGAAACATTCCTGGGATTTGAAACACCATGGACTTACCACTTTCTCTTCCTTTGCCCTTTTCTTGTTATTYCACAGCATAAAATATGGAATCATAAGATGAATACTGAGTTCAGTTCTGTGCCATGTTTGGTGAATTTTCTAAATTTGGCCCATTTTGGAAAGTTACAGAGTGCCCAGATAAATAAAAAGTCAATTTAACAAAACAAAACAAAACAAAAGATGTTTTTTTTCTCCTGATTTTGGTAATTCAAAAACTTTTGAAGGTTAGCCTTTGACCAAAAAACAAACAAAACAAAACAAAACAAAACCCTCAGGGTATTTTGGCTATTTTTTAAATGATCATTTTGAATAGATATAAAAGGGTTTCAAGTTAAAAAATTTCAAACAGCTCTAATTATATAAAGAATGGAGGGATCACTTACATGCTAATGAAGCTAATTTTATTAATACATATGTTCACTTACCTGAACTAAGATGTCACGATCAGGCTGCAGTCTGCTTTCCTGTGAAGCTGGTTATTAAATACCATTGGATTTTGGAGAAGACTTTTATTTTCCTTATTGTTTTAAAACAAATAATAAATTTTCTTAGACAATTACAAAMTTGCAGTTCTGAAAGACTGGAAGAATGAGTTGGTTGAATGAATACCTGCGATTGTTTTGAATCATTCCAGCTTTGGTAGAGAGGAACTGTTTAAAAGATCTCAAAGGGTTTCATCCTCTGATTCATGGACTGCTTTGAAGGGCATCTAAAAGCTAAATTGAGTTGGAGAGTGCTCAGCACCAGGCAGGCAAGACTCATGCTCTGCCACAACTAGATTCTTTGTTTTAGGTCAATCTAAATTGCAGCATAAATGATTGAGAATGACTTAACACACAGAAGCATCATAGTGGGGTTAAGAAAACAGAGCTAACATGCATGCAAAAAGAAAACTGGGAACACTTCTGCTGCCTTCTTTTAAAAATCAAGGCAGAATGAAGGCCTGACTTGATTAAGTTCTTTCTTTACAAGTTAATTTACCAAAACATGCAATTAAGAAAGGAAATGTGCAAAAAACATGATGATCTCCCATTACTGTGATATTTTTTTCCCCCAGAGCTGCAAGCTAAAAATCCTCACAGGAAAACTCTTCAAGAAAGTGTGACACGTAGCATGGTAGCATCGAGAGATTCCCTTCAAAGCCCATTGACGTAAAGTGGACAGCCCTACTCATTAGCTCTAGAGCTATTATCCTCTGTCAACTTCGGGCCAAGTTCTGTGATTTAGCGCAGTGATTTTCAGGAGGCAAGGCAAAAAAAGGGCTTTGAACTCCTCAAACTCTGGAGCTTGTGAGCTGGTTAGGTCTGTGCTGCTCCGTCTTGCTGCTGCAATCATGTAGGCACTGCTTGGAGAGCCGTGCATGAGACCAGCAGGCACAGAGCAGCTGACCATTACTTATCTACCTTTACACTTACCATTACAGAATAAATGTGTTCTGGTCCTAGTAGGTAGCAGGCAAAATCAAAACGGAACTACCTTCCACTCAGTCTTCCTCCTGAGGCCACATTTCTTCTGACAAAAATAAAGGCAAAACACAGGAAAATCAAAAACCAATAATTGAAAAATTCATTATAATAAAGCCAATTATTTTCTATTTGGAAACAACCATTTATGCCCTGTTTAAAGCATTTTTAGTTCACAGTGCAAGAAAATCTGAATCACAGAGATTTTACTTTCACAGGAACCAACTGATTCTTTTGTTAAGGTCTGATTTCTTTCTTTCCTAAGACCTAGCTATACAAATTTTCTTATACTATTTTAACTTACAGCCGAACGAAATGAGAATTTGTAAACAGAGTTTACAAGGAGAATATTATAAATATCATTAATGTATATACTCAGCCAGATGTGTTTGCAGTTTTTTTGCAGCACCAGAGCATAGGGCAAACAACTGAAGGCTGTTGCTGAGTTGTCATGCATGTTCTGAGAAACGTGTTTTTCATATTGAAAAGCTAGAGCTTGTGTTTTGCCAGAAATAAAAGAAACTTCAAGCAAACAGGGTCTAAAGTTGAGGACAGGTGATTTAAATTTACTAGTACTGTCCTCATAATTGTTGACWTTCAAAAGTATGAGAGGAATGAGAAGGAAAACATTTCCTTGGTTTCATTCCTTTGTGTCATTCTTGCTCATAATGTAATTTAAGCACCGCATTTTATATTGTTGCTTTGCAGGTTGCCTGTTTTTAAAGTTACACTGTCACATAAAATCCAACAATGCTTCACCTCGGCAATGAATAACACTCCCAGCTACTAAAACTGATTGTTAAAACGTCGTGTTAGTTTATACCATAAATCACCTGTGAAATCCTGACCTTACTGAAATCAATGGAGGTTGGCCACCTACTCCCATGGGGTCAGAATTTAGCCTCAAGACTTGATAAATATCCAGATTGAACAATATCTCCAATTACTTTCTTAGGTTGGGCAAATGCATTCCTCCCTCCCGTGCCTTTCACAGTCCCTCACATCTTCAATAGGGCACTCGGGCCGTCAGTCTGCCAAACTGCCAAGAGGCAGCCTGATATATAGGCACTGGTGAGGCGCTTCATCCTGCAAACACTTCAGCACATACAGCGCTTTATCATATAGGTGATTCCACTGGAGCCATAGGCCAGCTTTGTCAGAGCTGACATAGCTGTGGCTGAGGCTGTTACCCATTTTACATGAAGTGTCAGAGGCAGAAACAAAGCACAAAATATTTTCCCTTTTCATTCACTAAGGGAGTGAGTAATAAGCTYGATACTTATTTATGGTGCCTTGGACAATGAAGGGAAAATACTTGGCTCTTTGTTTTTGCCCGGATCACTCTAATTGCCTCCTGGAAAGTCCATTTCATCAAAGGAAAATACATCTGAAAAAAAAAAAAAAAAGACTGGGAAGTTCATCGCTTACAAGTTGAAAATGCAGCACTTGTTCCTCTAATCGCGCTTTCCAGGACTGATGTGTTCACTATGGTATGTTTACTCATGCTACATTTAATTTAGATTTAAATAGCACTCATTTATCTATTTAAGGCCTTTATTTAAGAATTAGAAACGAGCCTAGGAGAAATCCTCAGATCTCACCCCCCCCCTTAGCTCTGGAAAGTTGTGAGTCTGGTTTGATGGTTTGTACTCTTTGTTAAATACAAGCTTTAAGAGAGGGATCGGGGAAAAGAGATACCTGCGTGTCAGGATATCAGGGCATTCGCTTTGGCCCGTTCTTTACCACTGTCATCCTGGGCAATGCAGAGTAAGGCAATTAGTCTCCCTGCTGCCATTTAAATAAATGCGGAGCACGAGCAGCCTCAGGCTTGCCGGGCAAGCAGAGACGCAGCATTGCTGAAAGTCCCCCCGGTACGCGGGGCAGGGACGACCGCTTTGAAACGCTTCTCARCACAAGTCCATGGGCTTATTTCATTGCCATCCCAAAGCCTGGAATCAAACACAGGGTGTATCAGATGTCTCCAGCAGCAACTAAACTCATGCACTCTTGTAAATCTCCCTCGTAATCCCCCTGCTGCTGACACTTTATTAGCCCGGCATTCCGGGCTGCGCTTACTAAGGCACCTCTAAGTGATTGCAGATGGGATCTCTGTGCACGGGTTCAGATGTGCTACCAAATAGCTGTCTTCATATTTTCCATGCTTTGCCTCATTTGTCAGCGTGGTTTTAACCCTGTTGTGTTCAGGATGTTGCCCGCCTCGACTCAGGAGCTGAATGTAGCCAGGATCAGCCTGGAAAAGGCCAGGCGTGCTCGCAGCTGCCAGGCTACTTCTCTCTGCCGCACCAAGGCAACCCCTTTAGCTTTGAAGGTTAATGCACTGAATCTCCATGAAGGGGGCATCAAGTACTGGGAAAAAGGATATTTCACAGAGTCGCCCAAAGTGGGAGAGATATGAGAAGATACCACACCATGTAGATCTACTCTCTTAGATGCAGTAGAGTTGAACTCTCAGCAGGACTCATTAGCAGAGGAAGAGCCATTGGCTAGGCTAGAGGAAGTTTCTGGATTAATAGCACCTATTAATGCCATGTTTGCATAAATACATTGAATCCAGACCTAACCTGGTTTGTAGCACCCAGCTTGCTCAGCTCAGCTCAGGGTTGGTGCTGGCTGAATGAGTTCAGGTTTGCTGGCAYCCCCTCCTGCTAAGATATCTAGCGAGCAGTGCACATGAAACTCTTCTTTTACCATCAAGGCTTGAATCAAGCATCCTCTGGTCATCTGTGTTCAAGGACTCTGAAAAAAACAACTTTTCCAACACTATGCCTTTTAGCAACAAAGATCCTGTGGTACATACACTCCTGTTGAATGCAGGCTCCAAGTCTGAACTGCCTATTTGATCTTTATATTTTATGCTGCAAATCTCACMTAATGTCGAAAAGCTTCAACAGTGGTGGACTAGATAAACTGTCCTTTCCATATCTTTCCTAGTGATTCAAAATTCACATGAAGTGGTAGCTTAGTTCTTCTGTTTAAGTTAACACCAAAGAAAGCTCTATACTGCTTGCTTGTTCAAACTGTAACTCTGACATGGGATGTGTTTTATCTTACTCCTACAAGTGCCTTACTCCTACAAGGCAATGGGAATCCCATACATTATTTGCAAGAAGCTCATTATGAACAACTACTTGTGAGTAGTGGGCTTTTGGATTTCAGGTTGGATAGGCTGGATTTCAGGTTGGATTGGCTGGATTTCAGGTTGGATTTCAGGTTGTCTCTTGGGAGACAAGGGAAGAAGCAGTGTTAGAAATGTCCTGAAAATAGGAATTCATTGCAGGTAATATCCAGCGTACCTGCTGTCCGATTAGTTCTGAGGTACACTTAAATATTCCCTAAGTAAATTGATTTAAAAAGGATTATTTGCTTAAATTAAGGCCTAGCACACGCAGATTTTAAAACATTAATTTAGTTAATCACTTTGCATGAGAAATGCTTGCTGCAAGCATTAAAAAATCTGAGAAAGGTTCATAATTGTCTAGTCAAATGCATACCAGTGTTTTCATAACAGTTATTTGGCAGCTCAGATTTCTTGGGTTAAATTGAATGTAATGAAGACAGTCTGTGACAAAAAAAAAGTTGTGTTAACCTGTGTTTCCAGATGGGCCACAGCAGAGAAAGGCTTGCTCATCTCGACTGTTGGTTCTGCTCTGTTAACCCATATTATCCAGAGAAACTACTGGGTATCTATCAGACAAGTTATGTTTATTCCCATTATTCCCMTGTTATAGGAATTTCACTTATGATTCATACATATTCCAACCCTCCAAACAAACTCTGCTATGCATCTTTACCCCATAAACTAGACTACACAAATAACCTGATGAAAAGCATCATAATTTATATCCTGAAGAACATATGTCTTCCATATTGGGATGTTAGCAAGTACCAGATTTTGGCTAAAAGGTTTGGCCAAGTTAGGCATATGTGTTATTGTGGTTAATATGAATTTGTTCTCTACATATGGGCAGCAGTCTGATCTCACATCTTGCACTCAGCAGGACTTACAGTACTATCGTGCATGATTAAATACACATAAATTAAATATGCAGTTAACAGTGGCTCTTTTACTAAAATAATATCATTGTTTGTGCATTATTACAGCCAGATTTTCAAAAGAAATCCTATCTAGACTGAAGAAGACATCTGATTTTTAAAGGAATTCAGAATCTTACATGCTGAGCTGCTCGAAGTCTGGCCATAGGTACCATTCTACTATGCTGCTCCCCTGGTCATAGCTCATAGTAATATATCGACCATGAGATATCCTGACATTTTTTATGATCCAATATTTTGCTTTCCATGAATACATATTTCTTAAGACTGAAAGGGAAAAAAAACAGTCCTCAGTGCTTCAAGAAATTAGGGAACTGGTGGTATTTTTTCTCTCTCCTATTCTGCTCTTATGCACTATGTTATTTTCACCTCTAGTACTAAAAGTTTTAAAGATTTTATGTAGGTGTCTGCTGGGTGTGCTGAGATGTATAATTCATGACTTCCAGTGCTTGGGTTGGTCCAAGATCCAGTTGGTCGTACCAACTTTCTGGATTAAATAACACTTATAGAACTCTGTAAGACCAGAGGGGAGTGAATTCATGGGATGCATTGCGTAAAACTGTGTAGGCACCACTGCCTTATGTTGTTGGTTAATAGAACTGATCATCAGCATGTGGATGGTCTTCAGCRGTCATAAATCAATGATGATTTTCCTCTATCTGAAGAGATGCAGGCATTGTGTATTAAGTGCAGAAAACACTAAGATGTATTTTTTTTTCCCTGTAATTAATGAAGTTCTAAGTTGAGGTATCTTTGATATTCCTTTATGTCCATCTTTTCCAGTAAGATGCAAAATTGCCCATASAGGGAGCATCTCTTAGGATCTTGTTAATGGGGAATGTGTTTTTCAGCTTCTGTATTGGCAAAAGCTCCAGCTTAAGGAGGATTATGACAGAAAAAGAACTAAATAGATAACTTATTAAGCTTGATATATACTATACTGCTTAAAAAAGATAGTTAGCTAATATGTGTAGCATTCATGCTAGGAGAACTTACAACTGACTATAGGTAGAACAAAAAGTATTTTCTAGTGAGAGCTGGTCTAATAGTTTCTTTTTATGCCCATGAAAAATAGCTGTGCAATGTTAGTAACTTTAGTAGGCTACAGGAAGATTATTCAATTCACTAAATATTTATCAGCTCTGTATGATTCAATGAAATGTTTGCTTGGGTATAATTACAGTCTTATATTCATGTACAGCAGATATGAATATGTGCAGTAAAACAAAAAAAAGTAGTATTATCTATTTTGCTCAGATATATTTGAGGCTTTGGGGTATATGGGGGATGTCTGTATTTCATAAGATTGGGTTTTGGCCCTGCAACATATTGCAAACAGGTTACCAGCATAATGGATCTTAATAAATCTGTTTCCTTAAGATTTTCCATAATTATTGTTGGATCTACTTCTGCTCTTATGTCAGCAGAAAATGAAACAAGAAGATTTAAGCCCTGCTATACCTGGGAAACAGATGTAAAATTGCTTTGCTTATTTATGCAAGTTCTAATCAGTGATTTTGGACCTGAGGAACGCTCTCCAAAGCCTGACATCTGCCACATCGGCAGGCCAGAATATTCTATGTTCAGAAGGAAGCAATTCAGAGTAGAAGTACAGCAAAATTATTTTCCACTTTTTTGAGACCTTTTTCCTCCACTTTTCCTGCTTTCCTTTCTTCCCTTGTGGCCTCTTCTGAAAGGCATTGGGTAATGCCTAACCTAAATGTTGCTTTAGTCACACACCACTAGTCACCCAGAAACCATCAAATGTTATTAAACTGCAGTCATTTCTCCTTGGGTTCCATCAATTATCAAGACTAATGGTAGAAGGGTTCAGCCAAGGTTAGAGCATGTGCATGTCTCTGGGCTATGGGGAGCTCTGTATCATTGCTATGAGCCAACAYATAAGGCACTGTGGAGTTGATTGCCTCCGAGGCCGTAAATCGAGGAACATGCGTATTCCAATGATTCCCAACTATCCCTGTAGAAATAGGGAAGGAAGGAGGAGAATCACCAACTAATGTCAGCCAAACACTTCTCAGAGCAGTTAACAGCATCTTCTCAAATCTGCAGTACATCAACAAGTTTGACAGTAAATCTGTACACTTCATCCTTTTCTATTTGCTCATCATTTGAATTTCTGTTCTAAAGCATTTTTTTTTTCTTTTTCTTTAATTGAGAGTATTTCTTTTCCCATCAATGCCATGGATCTTAAGTCTACCGTTGCTTTTGCTCCACCAGAAGAGCCCACATAGTGCTGTGCCCCAGGATGGAGGTTGGAGAGAGAAGATGAGCAGCTGGGTGGGCAAGGGCTGAAGATCAACAGAACACAGTACATCAATCCCTGCATCACTACTCTGTCCAGTTTCACTCTTCTATCACCTCCTCATCCATTCTTCTACTGAAGCTATGGCTTTGCTTGTGTGTGTCAAACTCATTCCCATCCAGCCTTGAAAAAGAAAATTCTTTGATGACCTCAGCTATACACCCCCTAAGTATTAATTTTGCAGTGAGTGGTATGAATTTTACAGTTAGTATAGGATTTGGCTGCAAATTGGAATTCATTCACAGATTCTCAAAGAGAGAATTCAGTTTCAACCAGGCGAACACTTACCTGTCAATGAAGTCTGATCCTGTCAGGCAGTATTGGGCCATACTCTTGCTTCTATCAGATGACTTCAAGCACCATCTGTGATGCAATGTATAGATGCAGAGGATGAAGGAAATGAATTCCAATTTGAAGTTCTTGGGGGACTGTCTATTATTAAAATGAGAAAGTGGAACATAATTAAAAAAAAACAGGTTATGAAAAGTAACTTCACAGTTTTCTTCCATTTGCCAATGRAAGCATTTAAATTATACATGACAGTCTAACAGTTATTTAAAAGCCAGAATCCAAAATATCTCAATACGAAGATCTATTTGTAGAAAATGTCTAATCTGATCCAGTCACTAAATTCAGATGTGAATCATGAATTTCATCAAATTTCCCACAACTGCTGTATGTTAAAACCTTTCCCAGATGGTATAAATTTGTTCATTTTTCAAAGTTATTAAATGATACGCCCTTGTTAATAATTCTCRGCTCATGGTGAAACACAAAAGGTTGTGTATTTCAACATAACGCTATTTTGCATTTACAGTTTTGCACAAGAGAATGTTTTGTTATTTCCCCTGAGGCTGATCAATTCTAGCAGTAATAAAAATGGTCATAACTTAAAAGCGTTCTTAGAAAAATTGCTCAGGACTTCAAACCATGAACAAAACACAAATGCAAACTTGAAATAAGTTAAACTAAATAAAGTGCAATTTTAAAACTTTGGACAGTCATCCTTGCCAAACCTTTGCCAAGCCAGTTAATCCTTTTTAATTTGGCAGCACTGACTTTAATTGGATCAGAACAACAAGGAAAATAAAGGARCTACAGAAATGAGTTCAGTTAGCACAGTGAGAAGGTCCTTCCTGACCTGGTTCCAGCTSCAGTCAGCTGCAAGTTCAGCCAGCCCAGAATCCTGCAGCTCTTAAGTGTGCAATAGTTAGAGCCCTCTGGGTTTTCTAATATGACAGATGCCCCTTCTCTGTACACATATACCCAGCCAACCAGAAACACACTCTTTTCCACAGTTGGGTGAAGAAATCAAAAATGTTTTTCAATTGGCAAAACACAGTATGTTTGCTGATTTTCATCTTTGTTTTGAACTTATTTTAGGTATTACTTCTAACTTTTAAAAGTATTTTTTCCAAGAACTTTTTGTCTAAGTCAACACAAATGTCTATGCCAATCATTAATTTCTTTAGCAAGCTAACTGTTCACCAAGTTCTGTCATAGATTTTTAAAATCACATAAACAGCCTTTCTTTCACCCAATATCTGAGTTTGCAATTCTTTTTCTCCTCCCATGGAAGGAAATGGAACAGTGACTCCTCTTAATTAAACATACTACCATTTCTCATGGTTGAAGGTGGGAAACATCTCAAACTTTGATCTTGTCAGGTATATCATTCTACCACGTCTTTTTCTCTTAGCCAGATTTTTGAGGGTATATGAAGCTAGTTATTATTATGAAATAATAGCTACTTCATATCTCTGGACTACAGTTAATTATTTTGTTTATGTAATTTCTGTTGATTCTATCTGTGGCTCTTTTGCAAATTGTCGCACAAATTGTGTACTATGTCCCAGAAACCAGGAAACATAATTGATAATACACTTCAAGAAAGCTTGGTTTAAGCACAGTAGTTTGCTGAAGTACATCAGTGCTAGTGGCAGAGACAGACTCAAGACCTCCAGGATAATATCCAACTCTTCTCATTCAAAAGCCTGCCCCTTCATTTCCTGTAGCACTTTGCCTCCTTCACTACAGAGCATCCATAAAGAAGCAGAGATCCTACAGACAACTTTTTCTTTTGACTTTCAGTTCTGATTAAACTGTGGAACAATTCTCTCCTGTGCACACACACAAAAAAAGGTTTTGTGGTCTTGCAAATATGATGCATGTACACAGAGAGAACAGCRTAAGGTTCTACTGCCAAAAGTAAAACTATTTTTTTCCTAATTCTGAGTGTTCGACTTTGCAGCCTTAATAACATTCTAATGTGTGGAGCAGAGAGAGTTGATTTTGTTTTGGCTAGCTTCCTAGACAAACTGAAAACTCATGAAAAAGCTCTCATATGGAGTCCTTGTAGTGTTTATCTGAATGGGTTGGATACCCACCAGCCCAACCCCTTCAGCTAACAGCATCACTGAGAGGATGATAGAATCTTTTTCACYAGGACTAGTAGGAGATGAAACACTTCTAGATGTTACACCAGATGATACACTACCTAGATGTTTGTTGAAAGCAGTGTGTGAAGCGACCGGGAACCCAGGTTCTTGGGGAAGGAGGACYATGGTACTTCTTAGTGGGAATAAACTCTTCTCTCTGTTCCCTCAAGCCTGTCTCTACAGTAGTTTAAACCATCAGATTATGTAGGTGTGTTTATCCAAATGATGGATGTTAATGGTCAATGAGTCATCTAATTGGCTCCATATGATTGCAGATATGTACGCCCTATTATGTCACAGTGATAGCAGTAATATACGCATGATGGTCTAATGACATAAGCAGGACAAGGCTAGTAGGTAGAGGCAATGTTTTTTATTAAACCAGCTGGTATAGTTGGAAGAAACTTTCAGATATACATAAATACAGCTTTGGTCTCTCTAGGAACTGTTCCAATTGACTTGAGGTTGTTCAGAAATAATCGGCTTGATCAAGGCCAGATTGCTTAGCACCATATAAAATGGTGTCTGTCTCTGAAGATCTGATTACTGGTTTATTCTGGTTAGAGTTAAGTCTGTGACACAGAGTTGTGTTTCATCCAGAGGCCCAGGTCAGTAGCTACTCTGGGGCTTTTATTGACAATGTCTATAATGCATATATTTGCATTCTGTGGTCTCCAGGACAGGCAATGTGGGTTGGTGTGTGTCAATGCAAGATCAGGACCGTGCTGTGTGCTGTCCCTTAGTGATGCCAATGTTTCTCTCCCATGGTTCAAGGTTTACTAAAGAAGAATCCACATCTGAAGTAACCTGTATGTAGTGTGGATTCCTGGAGGATTAAAACTCATGGAGAAAACAGGGGAGCATCAATGTTCCTAGTTCCCTRATCTGCTCTGATCCTTTGATGTGACCCCTGGGAGAATCCCTGAGACCCATATGGCAAAGACACCTACCTAATAGGACTGTCTAGCGTGAGTAAGCAGGTGAAATGAATAACTCCCATCACTGCCTCTGACATATCCCACTCAGCAGCCCTTCTCCTCATCCCCAGGCTCACATCCCACCTTTGCATGGCAAAGTTTGTGGGGCACATGCACTGTGGCACCAGAATTGAGGTAAGGACACACATTAAAGCATCTTAGAAAGGCAAGGTCCAGACCTGGGACCATCATCTGTCAACCCTGCATTTGGACTCTGTTCTCTTTAGAAAGGAAGATTTAGACAGAAGAATAGTTTCTAATGGACCTGTGCCCATTTAAGATGTTTAATAGTGTCCAGCTCTCAGGAGCTGGTTTACACTCACTTTGAATAAACTTACAGGATTGATTTCTAAATTGCTACAGAAACCAGCTGGATACAAGACTGCCAGCAGAGATGAATGATTTTTTTTCTTTCTTTTTTTTTTTTTTTTTTTTTTTTTTTTTTGAGAGAGGATGTTAATAATTCCAGAAGTGAAGAAGCATCCTACATTGCAAATAGCTGCTCACAAAAATGTGGTATTTTGTTCTAGTGTCAAACTGACAAACTGGGACTCATTTGGTTCCTATATAAATAGCATATGCCAGTGTAAAAGCTGCAATCCTTTTTAAATAGATTTCTGAATGCAAACAGGCTAATGGAGCAAGAGGCCAAGTAAATTGAGAGAATAATCTGGGATTACTGAAACAAGCCCTATAACTCTTGAGCCCTGAGGAAAGAGAGAACTCACTCACTTCATCTAAACCCTCCCATAAACAGTTTGGTTAATTAGAGGCTTAAATTTATTGGAAACAATGAAAAATATGTCATAATTACTGTTACATATTTTTCTTTCTTTCACTGATAGAAAATGATCCCAGTAATTTGGTGTTTAGTGAGCAGGGCACATTCTGCATTGTTGTTCCACCAGTTTTGCCTTTCTGAGCACAAAAGCTTTAGAGGAACCCTATTAAACAGGTCTGTTCTTTTCCTTTTTAAATCTTATAGCAATTAGCAAGCATTTCATGGACCATTTCTGTCAAATAATGTAATCTGGCAAAGCGGTGCCCAAATCTGAAGGACTGCAAAGTATTTCCTTGTTCCATGTGAGAAGAGTTATTCAAATGAGAGATGCCCTACAGGTTGGAGTAAAAGCAATTCTAATTGAGAAGGAGGTTCCCTTCTCACTTACTTATTAAAAACTCAAAACAGAAACTAATATTGGTTAAAAATCACTATTAGAAATCACCCCAATATTCACTGCACTCCAGAAGAAAAACTCGTAAGTGAACCAATGACCATTTTTTTACACAAGTTGATTATGAAGGTAGACACGTTAGCAAGAGTAGATGAAGGCAGACATCAGAGGCCTGAGGCAGAACTGGGGCAGCCTAGCCATGTGAAAAGTGGTCATATTTCAAAATAGGCTAGTCCAGCATAATTCTGTTTATGAAATGCAAGTGGAGCATAATTCAGAGTTTGTGGTTTGAGCTTTAAAACTTATTATGTTTTGGTTCTGCACTCCTTGGAGACCAACTGACTCCTTGTACTCAAGCATCAAGATGCTAAGATCAATTAGAAGGCTTAAACTTACAGCACTGTTGTCCAGAAAACTAAGTGTGGACATAACACTGTTCTCCTCTCTGGAATCATCACCATCCTTCAGCCTGTAGAACCTGAGTGATTTGGCCCTCATGCTTTAATATGAGTTCTGCTTTATTCACCAGACTTTTTATGGTGTTGTCTTGACCGAGAACGTGTGGTTTGCAAGATAGGATCTGCCTAGGAAAGAGCAACCAAAGTTTGGTTATGAGAGTGAAACTTAAGAAATGCTGACAAGTTAATAAATGCTTTTTGAGAAATTCTATAGCATTGCAGATTTGTCCCTGGGCGTGCCATTTCTTCTTGAGTATCTCTGGATGATCTTACGCGTGTAAACAGGCTGTACAACGCTGAATATTGAGACTGTAAATTCCCTCCCTGATGTATAAATATCACACCATATAAAGGTTTTTTGGAGGGCTTACCCCCAAATCATTGCATGATCGCTTTTAGTGGATGAGAGCAGATATGTTGGAAAAGTAGGAGCCCTAAGAAGCAATTTCTTGGGTTGCTCAAGAGGTCAGGAGTAACATTAGCTGGGCTGCTACAAGATATGAAGACTAAGACAAAGGAAAGAGGAGCTGACTTTATCTGCACACACTTCACTGATTTCTGCTGTGAGCTTTAGGAAGGTGGGAAGGGAGCAAAGGATCTTTTTTCCTGGAGTTTTCCAGGGTTTTGGCTCTATGTAAATCTATTGCCCTCTCTTTAGAAAAGATCCTTTTCACTGCCCCTGTAAAGACACCCTGTTGTGTGAATCCTAAAACCAATAGATCACACTTTAAAATTTTAATATGCTTTCATTAGAAAAATATTTCATAAATGTTCTTGTATGGGAGATGGTATGGGAAAGATAGAAAAGAAAAAAACCCCAGATGGCAGATGAAGCCTTAAATTCACATGAGTGAATTTACAAACATTAGTGTTCTTAGCCTGGGGGTTTKGGCTGTTCATTTTAAGAGGAATGCTGGTAGTGGTAAATGTATCAAAGACTCTCATTGACTTCTAAAACCAGTGATTTAGTTCTTCAAACAGCAAGCATGAGTTGTTCAGAGAGGTGCCACGAAGTACAGATTTAGGTCAGATGTGGAAGAAGAGGAGTTCTGCCTGCAATTTTGGGTTTCGGCCTAACTAAACGAGCAGGCCATGATGTTTTCTTTGGTTTGGGGCTTGGCTTGTGTTGTACAGAATGACAAATACTGCTCTTGCACAGTTCAAGAGAATTAAAAGTAAGATCAAATTTAACACATTACACCATTACTCCTATTGGGCTTCTTACTGTTGGGCTGAAATAACTACAGTATGATGCAGTAAAGTCTTTTTCATTTATTTCTGGATTTGAGCCTTTAGCTCTAAATCACCTATACCTACTAGCAAAGCTAATCTAGCAAAGTATGACAAAAGCTATATGCAGCACATTAAGAATATTCATCCTAGGCCTGTGTAGCCCTGGTCCCCAGAAGCTGAGAGAGGTGTTTGCAGGAGAAAGAAAAAAATCACATCTGGTTCGATGCTACAGTAAGAGAAAAGGCTATTTGCCACTAGAGGGTGTATCAGCTGCAAAATTGTGGTTGAAAGCATGGAGATTTTTGTTTAGAAGCTAATCTTTTTCTGTTATTTTGAAATTATTTTAGGCAGCTCAATTATCTGATACATAGTTTTGTAGGCAATTAAGTTCTCAGCACTGTTTAGCCCACCTGAACCAGTCCATAGTGGGTGGCTTTGTCAACAATAGATCATTTATTTAGTCTGCTGCAAGTTCACTTGCTTGTTGTTTAAGGTAGTGTTTGCAGAGCCTCAGGCAAAGCAAGATTATTTAAATATATGATACCACTATTKGCAGAATGCATTTGTGGCATTGGAGACACGGTGTCTCAGCTCGTTTTGCTCCTTTGCTGTTAGGAACACATGAGGAGGAGCAGCCAACAGCTGAGGATGAAGAGGGACAGTGGAGAAGGTTAAGCTCAATCCAAAATGAAATAGCCTGGGAATTTTGGTTGAGTAAGGGCACTGCCTATGTTCCTGCTTCTTTCCTGCTAGGAAAGCCCTGCAGCAAAGCGTCCCTTCCTGGATGGACCTCCAAGAGCGCTGCCTTGCTGGGCTCCTTTCTTTGCTCGCTTTCTCCTGCAAGCACAGCTATAAATGTCAGCAAACAGGGTAAGAAAACTCAGCCTCCTAGCACGCAGAGATGCTCTGTCTGTCCAAGGAGWGATCTTACCTTTTCAAATCAACTCATCTCAATCCTTGCTGGCAATTCATTTTCCACCCAAATTAAGTGCCCATGAAGGCGGTTGTGCTGTTGGTTGATTGAAGTGTTTTGTCAGCTCACCATGCAGGAGCCCTTTCCCTTCAGGTGGATTTAGATCAGGCCTCTTAGTGCACATTTAGGCCTCAGAAATTGTATTTCTTGGAAGGCAGCATGTTTCTAGTTATAGGAGGAAAGCTTATTAGAGCATAGAGGATTGAAAGCAAACAGGAATGTTTGCATTTAAGAAGAAGGCTTATAAAGCAGTTTCTAGTTGTATATGAGATGTGAGGTCTTCCAGTCCAAAAGGTCTAAGCTAGTTCTCTGCTATGTTAAGGAGCCATGTTAAACAATCCTGTTCATAAAACAATCAAAGCTCTGTCCACTTCCCTATGCTGTGCTCCATCTAAAACACCCAAAGACAGACTGCAAATTTAATGGGCAGAGGGTGAAATAATTCTCTTTTGACCCCATTAATATTCCTGTGCTCCTGTCTCACAAAATGGATTCACCAAGGGCACTATTAAGCTCCTCATCCGTGTGAAAGAATAATAGGTGGTATTTAAATTGTAAATGCAATCAATCCCATATTGAAATCCTAATTCTTTTTCACTCCAAGCCATTGGAGGGCTGTATTCCTCCCTGGGATGTAGAGATGCTATAAAAGGCTTGTAGCAGTTAGTGAAGAATTTGCCTGATATTCTGACAGCTTTACTCCCTGTGAACTGCAAGATGAGGAACATGCTGAAGTGAGAGGACATTAAGGCTGCAATATGTCTTTCTGGCTTATTCCTCAAGTGCTGTGAAGCAGAAGGAGTTGTCTCTGGAACCCCTTATGTCTAAGTTAATGGTGGGTGTATTTTGTCACACACACACACACACACACACAATGTGTGTGTTAATGTATTTTGTAAAGTCTTGTGTCTTGCCCACAATCCCAGACTGCCTTCCTCTCGCTCTTGGGTGAGACCAGCAGCTGAGCCTAATTCTGTTGGCTGGGTTGAACCATCCTGTTCCTTGCACACCCTAGTCATTCTTGTGGCCAAGCTGGCTATGAAAACATTCATCTCCCACACCTGAGGTTTTAAACATATTAGGAACACAAAGAAAAGCTCAGGAAGCGTGCTAACATCCTAGAGAGAGAGGAAGGGGTCCCACAGGTCCACTCTGCGGGTGTATCTTCCGTTAGTATTCTCCTTCTCAAGGAGTAGTTTCATGTCTGCAAGGTGTTTGCCTTAGTTTGCAGCTATAAGCAGCATCTAAGTATCTGTCCCCAGACATGCTTAGCTTTTGTCAGGTAGTGTGATGAWTAAGCTCCAATTTTTGCCTCAGTTCAATTTGAGTTCTTAAAGACAGATTGATGGGCCTAACTATTCGCTGTTCCCATGAATAGTTAGGCCCATCAATTCCTCTTTTCAATGTGTACTCTGTTAGAGATTAAATCCATCAGTAGATGGCACCAGCAGGACTGTAAAATGGGCTCTGAACACCTTTGTAGTGCTTCAAAAGTCCCCCAAGTGTTTCGCAAAAGAAGGAGACAGCTAAATAAAAGACTAGCCCCAGTTACTGGCAGAGTTAGATCATTCAGGGTGGAACATGGTGTGCCTTGTGATCAAGTACATCACCATTACACACACACAAGAGCAGTGGATGCCACAAGCATCACATTGTTCATGATAGTGATGCCACCCCAGGGAGAACTTCCCTAAGGTGTGAGATTCGCAGGACCGACAGCAACATCGATCYACTGATACATACGCAGGTCTTCATAAGTTCATAAGTGCTAGGAGCAGCTTTCAAAGCCCACCAGTTTTTCCTAGGATCACAGCAATAAGAGAAAATGCATTTATAATTTGCACTAAGATTTGCACTTTAGAATAATTGGTGACTCCCATGCCATGAAGAGAATAGGATGCAGTTTTTAGAAGGAGGTGCAGATACTGTTAGAAGACACTTTTAGTTGCAGTGGTTATGCTATCATACAGCTCCCATTTGAATATACTTTTATTCCAAGACTATCTGCCACCTCGTGCAAGTGAGAGTAGCTCRTTGTTCACACCAGATTTTCTGTGCAACTCTTTAACCTTATACCTCAGATCTTGTTCTACTGTGACATGTAATTTCTTTTAGCAGAGTTGTCTGACCCTCGTGTTCTGAAGGTTGCCTGCTAAATTCTAATGATGATGGACATTACATTTTGCATTGAAATAATCATGAAATCACTCAGTTGATGAGCAGCTTTGCGGGACAAGTGTTCCAGAGATAGTAGGAGGAATATTAGTATGCACAAGAAAAGAGACTTGTTTCTCCAAAGAGAAAAGAGTAGGGGAAGACCTTGTTTTCTAGATCTCTGCAACAAAGGTGTTTTGAGAAAGAATTGCAAATGAACCACTCTTCCATGGAGGCAATTTGCATATCATTAGCCTTCTGGGTTTGTTAATTGTTTTCACCTAGAGGAGGTGGAAAAGTTCACTCTTTGTTTGGAACATGACAGTGCTTTCAGAGTGCAGCACATTTTATTAGTGATAGATTATACCATTTTTTAACATCTTTTTGTTAACTGCTACCAATTTTGATGGAGATGATGATGCCCTTTCAAAAGAAAATGGAGACCTTTTCAATAGTTTGCTCAAAATTTAATTTCCTTATATTTTTATGTATTGATTTTTTAAAGAAAAGAAATAGTTTTYTCTCTTCTCTTTCCCTCTGCAATTTGTAAGATAAAACACAGCACCACACTGCAATAATGTTTGCATTATCATCTCTGTAAAGCTGTAACTTCACAAATATTCAAAAAGACTGAAGAGTCAAGGATTCTTTATATCTTGGCATATTCTTGAACCTGATAAACTCCACATATTTTGTGTTCTGTTGCACAAATCTGAGTGATGGTAACAGAATACTGTTTTCTGCACAAATGAAAAAGACAGTAGTCAAAAAAAACCCCACTTATTTTCAGGTAGACTTCCCAATTAAATATATAAAGTAGTTGAATTAGTAAATTCTGGATAAAATGGTGTAGTACAAGTAGAGAGAAAAAGATATATTGTCTGCAGACCCTTAGTGAGAACTGAGTTTGTGCACCACAAGTAAGAACCTCTTGTGATTCAGGAGGAGCTCTATTGCTAGTTGGCAGCAGCAGAAGACAACACAGACTTGAAACAACTTAGAGGAAAACTGGCCAGTGTGAATTGCATGACCAAGACATAAGAAGGACTCGAAGGAAGCACAGCCACCTGGCAAAGGTAGGCCCATTTTGTTTAGCAAAGGAGAAGAAGGGAAGAGTTGATGATGAAGATCTTTCCAACCACAATGGCTCTATAATTCTATTCTGTGGCTATGCCAGTGATGAGCCACACRTGGTGCTGGTGCAATTAGCAAATTTATCACCTTTATTCACATGGTTCTGGCTCTGCTGAGTGTGAGCTGGCTTCTGAACAGCCATTCCAAGTGTCTTCTGTCACCCTTTGGATATATCACATTTATCAGAAGAAGAAAATGACACCTGCATTCTCTGTACAGCTCGGATATCAAATCCCTCTCCCATCCCTAGTCATCATAGGGAGACGACCTTTCCCTTCCCTTCCCTTCCCTTCCCTTCCCTTCCCTTCCCTTCCCTTCCCTTCCCTTCCCTTCCCTTCCCTTTCTTGCTTCAAGTGTTCAGTGTGCTAAAAGGAAATATTTTACAGCTCTTCAAAGATCCATCATGAAGTATTGTGTTTGTTTGTTTGTTTTTAACAAAGTGGACAACATTAAATCCATGAGATTTTGTCACTGACACAATTTGTACATCTCTGAGCTTTCAAATCTTTGCTTCTTTTACTGTCCAGTTAGTAAGTTATTTGTTTCCATAGCCACAGAACTATGACTTCATTGCAATTCACAAGTACATTTTCTGGAGATTAGCTCACTGATATATTGCACTAGTCAGTGTATTAGCTGCTTCAATGAGCTTAGGTTTCATAACCTATTGGTCTGTTGGTGACTCTAAAAATTTGCCACAGTCATATGATTAAATATGGAAAACATCTGTTCTAAGTAGTCCAACAAAAATCTGAACATCTGGAAAATATTGGTAAAGAAGTTAATTAAGTTTGTCAACTTACAAATTGTCCTAGCAGGAAGTATTTAGGAGTAGCAGATAATTGAGATTTCATTCCTCTGGCCCCTTGTCCTGGCTTTTTGTTTATTTTAGTGTGTGGAAGGGCTATTTTACTTAGCTTCTTCCAAATCCACCCTCTGGATACAAGCTGAGACTTACTGGGTACTGTGTTGCCACAGCCTATTTTTAAGGTAGGAGAAATGATTGCTGGAAGCAAATGTTCATACCTATGTCTCATGTATTAACCGTTTTGAAGAAACAATACGTATTCAGCTTCAAAAAGTACCAATCAGTTCTTTTCAAGTATATCCCTAACACTGCAGGGATAATAGCATCTCTATATATCCAGCTTCTTGAGATCACCATTGCCATGGACACTCCATCTTGTCATCTTCAGTAATGGTTCCCAATGTGCATGAGGTCTTTGACAGTTTGCAAACTGCCAATGTCTCAGTGTGTGATGTCTTTCAAATAGAAATTTTTCAGGAGGCTCCAGGTAATACTGAGCTCAACAGAGGTATCTATGAACATATTCAGAATTGTTGTAGAAGCCTTGGCTTCTACAAAATATTTAATCTTGAAGTTGAAACATAGAAAGTTCCATGTCCATGTGAGGAAGAAGAACTTTCCTGTGAAGGTGACGGAGTCCTGGAAAAGGCTGCTCAGAGAGCTTGTGGAGTCTCCTTCTCTGGAGATCTTCCAAGCCTGCCTGGATGCCACTCTGTGCCATGTGCTCTAGGTGTCCCTGCTTGAGCAGGGAGGTTAGATTAGATATCTCTAGAGGTCCCTTCCAACCTTAAACATTCTGTGGTTCTGTGATTCTGTGATCCTTATCTTCAAAGTACTGCCTTGCTCTACAAATCTGAAGTATAAAGCACTTCTTGCACACACACACACACGAGCCTTTTTGTTTTAGACGTTTCCCTGTAAATTATAATGGATTGAACATCCCCTGGTTGAGGGAGAACTCAAAGGTTTCTTTCTCAAGGGAGAACTTGAACTACTAACCCTTGTACAGATCTCAGCACTTTCTGCTCCAGAGACAAAAGATGGCTCTGACTTAATTTCTCAAACATTAATTCATAGAAAAGAAACATATTTTAAAAAGTCAGACTGAAACCTTAATGTTTCTCAGATTACAATCTGTCTCTCTAGGGAGAGAAGAGACCTAACACACACGTGCAATTGTATTGCTTAGTGCACTGCTGAAACATAACCAGATACAACGGTGACCATCACAGCATTAAAACAGACATGCATATTCAGTTTAGAATTATAAGTCTGCCTGTTATTTTGCCCCCATTTCTCCTTTCCCATCACATTTTGCAGTTTTGGAAGGTAGTGCCTTGCTCTTACCGCGTCTTGTCTTGCTTAAGCCCTTAGTGAAAATGAGGCTTTTGTCACTGTGAGTAATGCTCTTTAGATGAGAAGAAATGAAACTCAAAGGGCTTTGCAGTGTTACTCACAAGAAGAGAAGATATTAACTAATAGGCTTCTTTGAAAACACCCTTCTTCAGCTAAACCTTTAATGACAAAGGGTTTCTCTGGAGTTTCTTATTAAATTACCCACAGCATATCTCCATGCCTTCTGGCTCTTAAGAAAGGAATCCAAACTTAACATAGCATAAAAGCATTGTGTGTCTGCTTATCCTTCCCACCAATAAAATAAAATAAAACAAAATAAAATAAAATAGACATAAATAAATTAAGGTACAAATTAATACAAGTGTCAAGTTAATAACTGAAATACACAGTAGGAGAGAAGAAATAAATAGATTGGTCTGCAGCAAATCCCTGGTGGCCAGATTTGACAGCAGCTAATTGAGCAGTAATTGTTGTAATGTCTGTTGTCTTCTTGGCTTTCAACTGTAATTCTGATTGTGAAGATTTTGGGATGCACTGACCATTTTTAGGCTCTTGGAAAGGATTTAAAATGGCACCTTTCCATATATTGAGAAATATGAGCACATTCTAAGAATTAAACATTCACTAATAATACCTTCTGGTTAAACTGAGGCTCATCTCAAGAAGGAATACAGCCAGAGTATGACTTTTGRTAGGTGCTGCCTGCCCATATCTATTTTTATTTTTTTCTCATTGCTCTTGAATTGTGTTAGTTTTGCTTCTTTATTAAAACTTTTGACCTAGTGAAGAGATTCATAAGGATCATGTAGTCCAAAAACTGCTAACTTAAGCTGAAGACTAGTTCAGAGGCCTTGTATATAGAGACTTTTGCATCTTTCCTTCAGTGATGGTACTGGAGTCTCTCCTTGTTTGCACAAATTCAGGGAAAAAATGGATATCTTTCTGCCTTTCATCTCTTTTGTCAAAATGGGCTTAATATGCTTAATATTGCTAAGGGTTTCATAGGTTTCTAGGAGCAGACACATGTTCATACTGTCATACACGTCACACACAGTGTCACTGCACTAACTTTATTTTCATATGAAAGCAATTTGGAAAGGGAAAATRTGGATTTCAGTCCAGATAACTCCTGATTTCAAAGGGATTAGAGTTAGGATACTGTGTGGTTTACTGCAATAGAACTAGCTACTAGAAGAGATTCTGACCTACCATTTCTCATAGGTTAAAGGTTTTGGAAAGAGATTTAGTTTATTGTTAATCTCTAGGTGTCAGCAGCAGCTGGGACTCAGCAGTCCTCTGGTGCAAACTAATCCAGCCTTTCCTACCTTAAATATTTTGCTAAGAGACTAATCATGAGTCCATTTGAAGTTATGTATAAAAAGAGCAGAAGAGGCTGAAGGAGAAAGGCTACATTTGGAGCCTGGTCTTAACTGGTCTTGCTTTTCTGTGCTGGCAGCATTTTAAGAATGCAATCCAGGATATTAAGTGCCATAATGCACCTGTAAATCATGTCCAAGTGACCTAGTCTACATCTGCAAATAACTGCAGATTTGAAAAGAACAGGCAGTACTTAAAAATCTGGTGCCTGGATCATTTTCACTTCTTTGAAACAAGGAATCTCCTAAGGCAAAACTCCAAGTGCAAAAGTGAAACCTCAAGGGAAAACCTACATTCACTTTCTTTCAATTCRGATCCTATTCTCAAAAACTGGTATGGGAAAATGTATGCCAAAACATCTACCTGTGTCTTTCAAATGCTATGTTTCTAAACCAACATGCATCATATATTTGGTAAATCTAACTGCAGACTGGGAACCAACTGGAGACCTGTTCATATTTCTGAAACTTTTGCATGTATATCTCAAATCCTATTTAATTAAGACTCAAGAAGTCATACATTTTCCACGTACATTACTATGGCTTCTATGTGTCATATGTAATATATATTTCTTTTTTTTAGGTTATTTTTTGAAATTATTTTCTGTTTCTTTTAATTTCCTTCTTTTGTGACATGCGGATGATACCCTATTGCTAGAAATGGGAGAAATTTGGCTTGGCTTTCTCTTGCTTTCTGACYTCTAAGTATTCATTCAGTCCTTGTATTTTTGCGTCTGTTTTATTTTCTCTTTTTTTTTTTTCCTCTCAAGAATATTTTGGATGAGGAAGAACRTTTCTATAAAAATCTGTTCTTTCCCTGCAGCAAAATGGCTCAAAAACACTCCTGGCTGTAGATCTGACAGGGAGAGGTTTTGAACCATCAGCAACTTTTATACAGATGATATTTCTCTCTGTAGTAGGGAAATTCTTTATGCAATCAGGAATCAGCTGCCTAGTCAGCGCTGTAACTTACTCCCAGCTATGACAAACTTTCTCAAAGTTGCTCGAGAACATACATGATCTGAAAGGAGAGGAGACGAGTAAAATAATCACCAGTTTACAGTGTGAATGCAGGCCAAGATACTTAGCTTGTATTACAGACTGGAAGTAACAGCAGTCGGGTTCTGGCGTTTGATCTACACCACTGCCTGTGTTGTTACTTGCCCATATCAGCTGGCACCGATACCAATGAAATTGCAGCAAGCATCTGTGCTGTGGCCAAGGGTCCCGAGCAAGTCTGAAACCTGCAGAGTCCCAGGAATCCACCAACCATTAATATAGGATGCCTGAGCTGGCTTTTGCCAGCCTGTGAGCTGTATTCATCCTTCTTTGAAGTTTTAGGAGACCTGTTCTCAGCACTTTCTCCATTCCTTAGGCCCGTGGAGATGAAATAGCCCAACAGCTGCTTTCCCAGCTTCTGACTAGATGGAAGGTTTTACTCCCTGATAACTGATTCACCTCCCTTCTTCCAGCCTTTAGTAACTGGCACCTAAACTGTCCAAGTGTGGTTCACTATTTGCTGAAATTCCTGGAAAACTTTTCATCCAACCAAGCTGGCTTCAGTCCAGAACACGCTCTTCGAGCTGCACTGATCTGATCCCTGATGGTGCTATGAGCCCTTCAAAGACAGTTTATTGGTTCCTGGAACACCAGTTTGAAGCCTTTGTATAGAAAAACGTTTTCTAAAGAACTGATTCTCTTCCAAGACATGTGGCAGATTGTTGTAATAATGCATCTAATCTAGTACTTGTTCTGCCAAGTAGCTCCATAGGAAGCTGGAAAGTCTGAGCACTKAATACAACTGGTTCAGAAAGGGAGCAATGTGTGTAACAGGGCTTGCTGAAGGCTCCTTCCAAAAGGATATTTGTTTTCTCATGGTATACTAGTTTGAAAAGTTCCTAGTGTTTGACATCCAAAAAATCCCCATTTTACGTCTCTTTTCCCTGCAGTCCTCTGCCCCCAGCTCCCCACTAAACTATAGGCTTAGCTGCAACTTTACCAAGTTTGAATGTGGATGTCACAAGAACAAGCCAGTCAATTAGGAATTTTAATGTGACTTTGTTTTTCCTCCTGAGGAAGTGTCAGATAACTGGAATGGAAGTTTATACTCCGCTGTCTGAAGAAGGAACTAAAAGGAATGTTTCTGTTCAGTCTCAAAATCACTATAAAATAAAAATGCAGACAGGAGCTAGAAATAAACATTTATGTACCTTACCAGTCCTGCTGGACACCAGTCTACCATAAACACTTACTACAGCTCTTTAAAAATATATTGTATATTATCAGTCAGCTGACCTTCTCATAGAGGCACTATCTGCCCACTTGATTTATATTTCAATCCTATTGTTTTGCATGTGTTGAACTACAAAGAGAAGAAAAGGTTATTGTTATTCCTCTTCATCAACCGATCTCATGCAAGAGGAAAATTGCCAGTAATTATGATGGTAGCAATTATGCTGGCCCAAACACAGTGAGTGCAAGCGCATTCCTTGGTATTTATTACAGAAAGATCTGAAACCACAGGCTGTTTAGAATGCACAGCATTTTAATTCATGAACTTTGATGAAACTTATTTTAATATAGTTTTGTTTTCTTTAGTAAATGACAAGAAAAATTAATTACAACAGATCTGGTAATGTTTGAATGCAGTCAGGTTGATGAGTGTATTTCAGTACTAACTTTTCTCATTTGGATAAAAACAGCCCAGTTGTTCTAGAGGTGTTTTCTTGAACAATTCTAGATCTGTAGTCTAAACGTTTATCAGCTTTTACACCTGAACATGAAAAGAGAAGAAAAAAGAAAAGCAAAACTCTTCTTTCTTAGCTGAGCTCATTATAATCCATAGGGAGCTATGYGTTTTTTCTAAAATTGCTTCTGATGTATGTTGCCTTCTACTAAATTTAATAAAGATTTGAGTTGAGGGATCTCTGTTATTTTCTAAGGGTGACACTGTGGGACGTGTTCTGCTGCCGTGGGACATCACTGTGCCCGAGTTACGTTACCTGCCCGTGGTGCAGCACAAGGCTGGCAATACCTGCCCTGCTGCTGCTTCCAGCTCTTGTCTCAACACATGAGCTCCTTAAACTCATCTCTTCTTCAACGATTTTTTTTCCCCTGAAATATTTCAGGAAAACAGTTTTGATTCTGTTCTTTTCACCAAAGAGCTTCATCAAAACCATTTATTTCTCAGAAAATAAAAGGACAGTGAATATTAAAGATTCTCATTTGGAAGTGCTGCCATGATGTCTTAGAACAGCTGTCATTTGAATACAACAAATCCACATTCTACTGCCTCCTAATCCACATTCTTTCCCTACTAATAACTTTACATGGAGGTTTCTTATTTATTTATTTATTTATTTATTTATTTTTAAGTGGTTTTGATATATGTGTATGTGCACACGCTTCCCTGCATTTCATGCTGCAATGGATTTTCATAGAAAGCACAGAAAAAGTGAAGAGCTGTGAGATTTTTCCGGCTATTTTTCAGCCTAATTTTAAATATATCCACAAAAGCTAGGTAGGAAGATACATTCATTATGTTCAGGGATAGCTCCCGAAGATGAATTCGCTATTTAATATTATRTCCTATCTTTTGAAAGCTGCAGCCCCAGGTTAGGGAAAGGTATCTGTACGGTTGTTTGCTGTTTCCGTCAAATAGCAATCATTTATCTTTAATGTTTTGCTGTTAGATAAAACCACAATCTCCGCACTATCAGAAAGAGAAGGAACTCTTTCCCCAGAGTGTTATTTAGAATACCACAACACCTAAAGAAGCTAAAGATGTAGTCCACATGTATTTAAAATTTTGGTCAAATTATACGAAATGCCTTATGACTCCCGAAGCATTCTAATAACTCCTGTGATAGCCCAGATGTATTTTTAGAAGAATTTTGCTTCTAACTGGTGATGTTTACCTTCAGTGGCCGTTCTACACTGCCCTGAGGCAATACACCCATAAATATATTGATTTCTAAATATTTCCCTTGATGAGGAAGGAAGGGAGGAAGAGGAAGGGAGGAAGGGAGGAAGGGAGGAAGGAGAATGATTTTTCTATACTATTTTTTTTCTATACTAATTTACTATACATGTCTATTTTAGACCAATGAATGAATGCTGGTAGCAGTCCCCTCTGCATGGGAAGCTGCAGTTGTCCCAAGCACAGCTCTCCCTGACACAGCTGTCCAGATCACTGAGCACTTCTGAGCTGATGTCAGTAACTTTGCCAAATTTCTCAGTAATTTTTATGCTGTGCCCTAAGAGAGGAGAGGATGAGACAATCACATACATTTCACCCCATGTCTGAAACAAAGGCTTGGAACAAAGGTGAAAGACTCATTTAACTTACTTCGTCACCAAGCCTATACAAATTAAACTTCAGCATTACTCACAGTAGGACTTGCAATTAAGTTGATTAATCATATGTTACTGAGAAAATGGAAACTCATTTATAACAGGCATTAATCTATTGTGTCATTTTTGATTTCTTAAAGTCCCATTCCAGGAACACTTCCACTCCCAATGGGCTGGTTAATTCTATTTCTCTTCCACCTTGTTTGTAATTAATTTTTTTTTTTTTGCATGAAACAATTAATTTTAAACACAGATTTTTAATGAAAAGAAATATGTAAACTYATTTAGAAGCGTATTAATTCAATACCAATATTAAAATTGAGATGTTTTCAAAAGTAATATGAATATGTGAATGTTAGTTGACTTTTGCTTTGTTAAACAGCAGCAAGTAATGCATACATTTAATTTAAAATAGTATATTGCTCTTTGAGCCATCCACTGAATATGAATCAAAGAAATGATATAGTAAATTCTCTTCAGGAGAGTTTCTGTTTTCAGGATTGTTTAACAGGCAGGTTTTAACAGCAAGGACCTGATTTAAAACAGTTGTGGCTGGCGGTGCATTGGACAGTCTGAAATCATCTAATACTGTGCCTTAGATTAATACCAACGTGTAAGGAGGGTCTCATGTTCAGCTAGACCCTGTTCCTCCCGGTTCTCACTTTGAGATTTGCTTATACATACTTTTTTTTTTCTCCCTTTTTGACCATGCTCCTCTCTCCCTCCTCAGTGCAAAAACCTTTCCCCTGATAACACAGAATCTGATGCAGAGCCTGGGCAGGGATCAGCACCAAACTCACCAGGATGAATCCTACCATGTGACAGAGCGTGGATTCCCAGCCCTCAYCTGACACTTAAGTGGGAACATGAAGGAAACTCTTGGAGAAGGAATTACTAGCTGYTAGTTTCTGTCTTTCATTTCACATTGGTATGTAAGAATTTATCTGGGGATCATTGTGTTCACCAGACTGAATCTGGGCACCGCATCAACAGGCAAAAATATTGGTAAAATAAAGTGCTCCGAGGGGTTATTTTGCTTCAAATTCAGSAAAGGGCATCTTGCTAAGGAAATCATAGACAGTGACTCTATGTAACTTTTAATTAGTATATGCCTACATGATTTTAATAAACTATTTACAAATGGATTGCTCTGTCACATGGCATTATCAGTTCTTTAAAATTATATTGTCAAGGAGGTCAAATGTAAATAGCCCAGTCTAAGATTGAAATAGAATATGCCAAGAGTAGTGCTTTATGAGGAAATGATTAACATTTTCCTATTCAACCTTGCTGAGAGATGGTAGTTACATCCCTTTATTAATGTGCAAGGTCTCTTTTGCAACTAAGTGATGTAGCCTTTTGTAATTTAGATAATAAAGAGAATTGTTGTTATTTAATAAAAAGAATGATAATTTATTGACACTTGGATCACACAATGCCATRAGTGTAATGAAAATGAATAACCTAATTTTATTCCTCCCCATGCAATCCATGTTAATTAAGCATAACAATCAATAAGGGTGTAGCACTGTCAACAATGGCATTAAAAGACTGAGTTGTAGACAAAAGACTGATGACAGTTTTCAAGGATGAGGTGGATGGGCAGGAGCTTGAAAAGAAACTGGTGATGCAAACGGCAGAAGCTGGAACTTCATCCAATTTCTAGACTTTCAGATCAGTATGATTTTTTTTCTTTGCCTTTACCATATTGTTCAATTGATCCCTTTGAGAAATGTCTGTACGTGGTGATATTATTTATTTGATTAAAAAAAAAGAAGCTTCTTAAATCAAGGCACTGAGACTTTACTGAATATGTCTGCACTCTATAAACCTTAATACTGTTAGTCACTACTAGCAATAAATTCTATGTTCTTCTGAAGTTTTTGCCAAAATTCCCACTGCTGTTGGTGGGGTCAGAATCTTACTGCAGAAGTCTCAATGCAAACATGTACAAGACTCTTTGGAGAATCATGACCTGTCACCCTGAAGTGGTTCAACCAACAACATTGGCCAGTCATCATCCCAGAATCCTGCTCAGATATTTCTTCCTCCTTCATATTGAAAGCCACAATACTCAGTTTATCCTCTTCTCCATCGGTCACAGTAGAAATAAAACCATAAACATCTTTACAAATATCAAGGAGGGGCTGTATGTGGACATTCTTTGCATTTCTTTATGGGAGTTCTCTTTAGATTGTTATTTACCAAATGTATGTTTTGTGGATTAAATCCCGATGCTGCAGTGCAATGCAGACATACAACTCTAGCCTAGGTATTATCAAAACTTCTCCTGCTAGGAGAAGCATTTCTACCCAGCTTTCTGGGAGCTGCATGGATTTTGCAGTTTATTCTCTGAAATGTGGCTTGCAAGTTCATTGAGGTTTGGTCAGATGAGGATGGAACATGGATGGGATGAAGATGGGATTCCTGTGGGTATCTACATGTGCTCCAGTTGGAGGCATGAATCTAGGAAAGGCAGGCAAGAAAGCGCAAATATCTGCCTAGTTCTTGGGAAAGGCATCCATGTGGCTTTTATGAAGTTACAGCAGGAAAAGCAGATCCTGTCTGACCAGTTTTTGAGAATAGATGAAATTACCATATATCCTCCTTAGACTCAAGGCTCAAAATAACACAGTGCCGAGGGAAGCCTTAAGGGAAGCCTTCACAAAGAGCAGAAGAAGGGGAAAACAGTGAGCAGATGGTTTTGTCAGGGAAATGATCAAAAGGCTGAAGGCAGCTTGTTTCCAAATTGAGRGGTAGTGCAGCTGGACCAGAACATCTGGTCAGTTTACAGTGGATGAAAAATTAGTCCCTTTTTAGCAAAGGCRGTGAATTCCTAAATGTATTCTTTTGAGACTGTGTAGTTCATTAGTATGTTTTCAGAACGGACTTGCACAGTCTACAATTTTGAATAAAAGGCTGTTGGTACAAATTTGTTTCTGCTTATAAATCACGAGCTAGAGTCTCAGATGGCGTAAACATGTACACGTCTATTGAGGTCACCGCAATTAGAGTAATTTAGAAATGCAGTAGAGAATCCAGATCAATTTTGTTTAGGCTTTTTCTTCCCTTTACACTCAAGTAACTAAGATGAACCACTTTGGCCTGAGTCTTCACCATTGCTCTTCCAAGCACCACAAGCCACAACATTGTTCCTCTTCAACGTGCAAATTTTACACAGCGTTATGTGGTGGAAGAAAAGTGAGTACTGAATATGACCCCGAGTCAATGGGATCCTCAATGCTTTAGTTTATTTAATCAAAGGAATGAGCTCAGGCAGAAAAGGTAACACTAAGAGTCGTGTGATTTGCAATCAAAGGAGTAATTCCTCCTACTTCATTTGGAGATTGCCCTACTTAATGGAATAAATGCTATTCCAYTCATAGGTAGAAGGAAGGAAATAAGTGAATTGTTTTTTAAAACATTGACCTCTAACTGATGAGTACATTTCACTCCCAGCAAAGCATTTGCTTGGAAAATAACCTTTATGGTTGAGTGGCATGCAAACAGCTATTTCCACCTGTTGTGTATTGATTAAAAGAGAAGTTACAGTTGAAGGGATTTTAATTGACTAGACACAGTTACAATTGATTTGTTCTGAGAAATCATGTTTTCAGAAATTTTCTCTAATCAAGGCAGGTAAAAGAGGAACCTAGAAATGTGTGATCATAATGGCAATCCCCAGAAATTCATTGCCATTTAAAACATAATCAGTAACACAGGTTGGGATCTTTACGAAATTTTGTTCTCTAATGAATTCTCATAAATTCTGAAGCATTTGGATAGCACAATCCAACCTTCACAAATGTAATTTTSTTTCCTAAAATCAGTTATTTTATAGATGAATATTTAAGTGAAAATAAAACATTTAAAATTAAGTTTATTTTTCTTACGGTTACTTTGAGAGCTATGAATTCTTTGCCTGGGCAGTGAAGATTAAATGAGGCTCAGCAATATAATATTGAAGTCCTAACCCCACTCCTGCTACTCATTACACTCACTGCAGTTGCATTCAAAATGCATACTTTTGTAGCTGAGAATATCTCACAGATTGCTTCAGTAGCCAGTGAACTTTACAGAAAGTTAATTCACTGCTTGCAGTAAGGCACTATGTGCATGCTAATCAAGGGCAGATTCTGAGCACCAAATAAATATTTTATGATGTTGTATACTTTTTTATTTAGAAAGAATAAAAATGCACTATGAATGGAAATCTACCCGAGATGTATATTACATTTTCTAGCTCCAAGGATTTGAATGGCCATAACATACGTCAGCAATTTCAGACTACATAGCAAAAGAGGGATTCCTTCCCGACCTTTCAGTGCAGGCATTGGCTTCACAAGGGGTTTTATCCTGTGCACAGCCCACTCAGCAGCTCACTTTGAAGCTGTGCAATAACACTGAGATTTGTCTGTCACTTGTCTTCCCGAACACCGCTGACTTCTTTTGCTGGGAATRTCAATGTCAAACTTACTTGAGTGGCCTCTGCAGGGGATAAAAGGAAAGAGGAGAACMCTGGAGAGGGGAGAAGTGGTGTACTTACTTTTAATGCAAAAATTTCATGAATTGTGAATTATTCATACCACAGATAATTATAGCTAATGACTAGTGCCTTTTTACAAGATGGCTTGAGTACTCTCTTCTCTACGGATCCCTTGATTGTGTTTCTATTATATGTTGCTACAAATGGGCAAATCCAATGTCTTTGCCCTTCAGATAAACTCACCTCACCCTGAAGCTTTCAAACAAAACCACACAAATTCCATCTGCTCAGCTAGTTACCTCAGCAGGGYTTATCTGACTTGAATAAATCACTCCCTCCCTGCCATCAGTTCTGTATGAAATGATCATTAAGCTGGGTTTAAAATGAAGCTGTTCTGAAATCCTTTCATCGGCCTTTGTTGGTGGAACCTCGAATGGTTAGAGAAGGGGCACAATTCACAATTCAGTAGTAGATTGCTGCTGGTTTACATGGTTTCACTGATTTAAGGGCCACTTCAGAAGCACAATCACTATATGAAAGTCTAGTGGTGTAATCTAAAGACAAAGGAATGCTATTTTTACAAATATATATATATAAAGTTAGAAAGCTTTAAGACACCTGTCTAGATTCTTCTAAGAAGCACATTTCCCTCATGTGGCCATTTCACCCACTGCCTAAAAACATTCTGAATTTCTTACAAAAACTGTAGATTATCCTGATCACAAATGTAAAAGTAGAAGAGTATTTCAGACAGAACAGCTCAATACAATCCTGAGCTCCTGCCTTTTTATTTATTTTTTATGACTGGCATTGTTACATTGACCCATGTGGAGTTATTCCAGAGCAATCCAGAGCAAATGAAATCACAAGTGGAACGACTGGTTTTTGGTTTTTATTTTATTCTGTTTTGTTTTGCACTGATCCTAAGTCAACAGGCAATTGTTCTCAATGCAGCAAGGCCTGTTCCGAGTTACTTAACCTACTCCTCATTACTCTCGATTCCAGTAGCTTTATTAGCATTAAGTTGGAGCTTACCACATTATTTGAAAACATTATCAAATACATTCCTATTGACTTGATTTCAAAATACTGAGCCAAATCCCAATCTTTTGATATAAGACAAGCTTTGGCTCCTTGTGGTTGTGTTACATCATCTGTTCTTATCCGTCGACTACAGTAATATATAATGAAACAGTCTGACTATTTTCACTGGCATACCAACATAATACTCAAGAGGAATACACTACATTTAGACATCTATGTATTTTTATTTATTAATAMATCTAAGGAACATCTTTACCAGTATTAACTTCTAACAAAACCATCAGTATTTAAAGGTCCAAGAGGAGAAAAGTCAAAGGAGAAAAGAAAGAGGAGAAAAGCTCAAAAGCTGGCAAAAGAAGGTACTGTTTAAAAATAGCAAAGTAATCTTGTCCTTAGCAATTCAGTTCTAGCAATGCAGTACGAAGCCCTGTGCCTAAGTTAGATCTGAACCCAATATACTCTGATAGTGGCCAAATCTCTCTYAGTCAGTGCTTAAGGCTCCTTTCATAGCTTTGTTAGGCATCCATGAAATCAGTAGTAGGCTTATGTATTTTCTAGCTGGTAGCCTCACAAGAGTTCTTAATCGATYAATATCCTAGCTTTCACCAGTCAGAAATGCTGCATAATTCCAAACAAATCTAAGATCTGCCAGGCCTCTGAGACACATCATCATGCAGTGTTTTTCTGGTTTGTTTGATCAGAATTGATCATTTTCTGTGTTTATTCGTCAAAGGTCAATACATCCCTTTCTGCATCTTTGCTTTGAATAGCTTGACACCTGCATCTAAAAAATGCATTTCGAATGCTAAAGAAAGAGGAAAAAAAATGAAGCTGATCTAGTGATATTGAAAGGCTTTCACAGAAACTCTATGGCAAGGTGAAGAATAAAATACCTCCTCTGATTTTCATTATCTGGCTTTTTCCATTGGGCTGTATGCAACCCATTTTGCAAAAGTATCTGGGATTGCTAATATGGGCAGAGTACATGAATCTGAACAAATATGTTTTTAACTGCCTGTTAAAGGCAGTTACACACATGCAGATGTACAAGGCTGCATGCTAGGAAACTTTCTTGCTTTTAGTTTCCATTATAGTTGCACGCCATAGGCACAGCTGACACAGGACAGGTAGAGGGATGTGACTAGGTGAGTTGAGGTTATTCACAGAGAGACAGCTAGTAATGCTAAAACACCACTGTTTAATATTTAAAAAGAGCTGCCAGTAACTACATATCTGAAGAAGAGCTTCTATGTCTCAAAACATCTCAGTTTGATATCATGAAAGATACTCTCCCTGTATACCTTACCTCTCATTTTGTTTCATGAGTTCATCAACACAGCTACAACTTATACATCAACAAGGGTATCATTTAATTTAAAAAAAAAAAAAAAGATAAATCCACTTCTTAAAAATAAATACTTTTCTCAAAAGGAATTCCCCAACCTTTTATTGCACTGGACAAATTAATACCAAACCCATTACATTTGAATCAGCTGCTGTCAATTAATCAGTAATCAAATGTGTAATCAGCACACATTTGACAACAGACCTCTCAGGTTCCCACTCAGAATATAATTTCATTTTCCCTTCACAGGTCTTGTTGGTAGTTTTGCTATATTGGAAATTTCAGCAAGATTTTTTTCCCTTCTTTTACTACCATTCATATTCTCCAATTTTGCCATTAGCAATAACCTCTCACAGCTGGGAATTTATGCTGAACTGGAAGAGAAACCAAATTCTTTGCCTGAATATTTAGCATTCCCAAACGTATCCCACTGCAGTCGGTTCAAGCAGGTTTTGCTCTCTTTGCTCCCTCCAGCAGCTGGATTGTATCGCCCTCCTTTGGGGATGCACCTTGCCCCAGAGGACTGTGTGCCAGGAAGCAAGGGCTGCTGCTGTCCTGGGCTTTGCTGCCATCTAGCCAGCTTCCACCTGAAGCCAGAGCTCCTCTCTCCTGCCCTGCTGCTGCTGCCGCCCCAGGCTGGAGGTGGCACCTGGCAGCAGGCTGAAGGCTCAATGGTCTTTCCTCACTATCCAAGAAGGATGGCCCTGGTTATCCAGATGGGAAGTCTTCAGTTCATAGGAGGGAACAGAGCGTATCAGACTTAGTAGTTAACCTTCTCCTTAAGGATGTGTGCCTTTTAGGCTCTAAATACCCTTGCAACGACATAGCTCAATCTGGGCGTTTTGACTTTCACCTAAACACTGACAAACAATTATCAACACTTTAAGCTGAAGAATTCCATCTGCTGGCTAAGAAGTACTTTTAAGAAGTGTTCCAAGCACTTTTATAGTAGAAGCATATCCAAACGGAAAGAAAGGACCTTTTTTTTTTGGAGATGTGCACAGGTGCAAATCTTTTATGTAGCTGCCAATCCACTCCTATTGAAGGATTATTTAAGAAAACTGGTTCCCAAAAGATTCTATCAGAAAGATCAGAATAAGGTGTAATGTGATCAGAAAGGCMAACTCTAAAAACAAACCAGGAAGCAGCAGAGGAAAGAAAGAAYACATAAATATATCATAGAAAGCAACCACACGTCTGAATGTATATTCATGTTATTTCAGAAGACTGCTAAGGAAACTTAGAAAAAGCCCAAGCCAGAGTATTGCATTTTGCTTAACATCCAGGAGAATAGTGTGCCTGGTCTAGGTTTGAGTTTAAAGTCCTGATTTTCTAAGGATGAGAAGATAATACCCACTTCTCTCATCTATCTTGTGTGGAAAAGCTCTTCTCCTTCTCCCGGGACGCTATATAAGGAAGTGCCCAGGAGAAAAGGAGCTGGATTAACTTGACTAACAACAATATATCAATATACCTGGACAGCTGGATGTACAGTGGGGTTATCACACCATTGTGCCAAATCCCCCTCACAGATCAGATTTTTATAACAAATTTCTTTTGCTGAGATTTCTCCAATATTTTAACATATTAGGAGGGAGGAACACAAATCTTCTGAGGGAAGTCTGTCGAATAACATTTCATGTTTCACCATATGTTGACCCCATCCAGGAGGTTTTGGTCAGGCACTTACAGCCTATTTCTTGGTACACCCATGGCTGGACAGAACCCAGGTGCAGTAAGAGCTTGACTGGTGTGACCTACTTGACCGATACTGGAAGCTTGTTGCCAAAATGAGGAGGGGAACAACATTGCAAGTCACCATCCCCATCAACTGAGCCTCCCATTTGCCCTCATCTGTGAGAACCACAGGGTTATAGGGCATCTGCTGTGCCCAGCATTGAGGGATTCACGTTTCGGAAAGGTACCTGGGAATTTGATCTGGGCCTAACAACAAATACTAACATGCTCCGTATTCCTCTTCATGCTATCCCTTTGTATTTCATTTCCAACATTGTGTTCCTCCCAAGCTTCCTCTTCTGTTCTTGGCAAGCTCTCATCAAGTATCTCAAACAACACCAGTCCGGATTACCAATGTAAATACAGCACAAAAATTAAAGCATGGTGATGCTCTGTCTTCTTGCTCTTCCCTATAAAACTGCCACTCACCTCATTTAACAAGCACAAAATTCCTCTAGCTCTTGAACTGTGTTTGAGGAAAGAAAGTACCTGGACTTCCACTAGGTGGTGAAGTTGTAAAGCTTAAACAGGACGAGAGTTGCCCGTTGCAAGGGGAGGATGCCCGGGGTGCTGCTGCGTTGCGTGTCGGCAGCTCGTGCAGTTGCGCGGCTCCGGGATCGCTGCTGCCTCCCCTGCGCACCTGCGCAGCGCAGGGGCAGCGCGAGGGCAGATTTATGGGATAACACCAAAGGGCAGAGCTTCCCGTCTCCCCCGTGGGAAAAGCGGCACCTCGGCAGACAAATGGGAACGCTAATTTTGTGAATTGTTTCTTTCAAGGTTTAGTTTAATGGAGGGAGAGTAAGCTGCCCTGGCACGCGTTGTCAGCTGCTGTCCTGATCTCATAAATAATTTGTTTTCCAGTCAGTTTTACCATCTGCTTTCGTTTGGGGCTTTTGAGGACTTTCTTGCTGAGGATAATTTGTACAGTGTCAGCACTTAAATATGAGGAGAAATAGACAGGAATAATGAACCTTTAGTTGAGGTTAAAAAGAAAAAAGCCCCCTTTTTTCTCTGTCAGGGTCATTAAAAGAAATCTGCATGACATTAGGGCTCCACTGAGATTTTTGACTCATACAAATGAGAGGAAGATTTAGAAAGTTTGAGCTTGAACTGTCATTCAAGTTTATGAACATGGGCCATGAAAAAAGATTTGATGAAAGTTTCATGAAGATCTCACACTCTATTGCTTATTCAGTAAAAAAAACCCCTTGTGTTACCATTTTTTATGAGTTTTGTTTGTTAAAATGTATTTCATCCTTTCATACATTACGTGGAAGATCTAATAGCACAGCCCCCTTTTCTACCACTTAAATATTGCATTATGCGTTTATACATCTCTATTATATATAGGATCTAGTGTAGTAATTTTTAAAGGACGTTTAAAGACAATTATTTGTGTGAAACATTCAAGCAACAGGCTATGCTATATAACACTGCATATCACATCCTGCAGCACAGTCTACCCTCGATCACTGGCAAAGTTTTCGAAACAGCTTTCAAATAAACTGATGCCCCTCTTGGCTCTTTCTACTGTGAGAAAGAAACACAGGTTGGACTTTGCTCCACCATCCTTTTTTTTTTCATTTATTGCATGTAAAAATGGCTCACATATCCCTGCAGATGGTGGTACTTGGGCTGAATGCAGTGCAGGAGTGGGTTTCCCTGTGCGCCGCCTGCTTCACCGAGCGCATCTTCCCCTGGCCGCCGTGCGCTCTGGCTGCGGCCGCCTGCGTGCAGGGGAAGGAGGACRCCCCGCGCCCCCCTTCCAGCCTCACACACAGCAAGAATCTTTGTTGAGCGAATCGTGTTTACAGAAATCAGTGACTTTACTAAGATGTTACACAATATATGCCTTCAAATGATTTGTTGTCTCATATCTAGTGCAGGTATTTGCAAATATGAACATTTTCAAGCCATTTAGGACAGTGTTTCATTAACAAAGCGAGCAATTTAGTAGCTTCTCATCTTTTGAATTTATGTTGCAATTAGATGCTGGCTTATCTTCTTGAAGCTTTTTTTTTTTTTCCTTCTCCTGATTATTTGCTGCTGTGAGAAAGAGTAGCTCATTTCCAATGGAGAATAATCCCAGAAGTTAGACACTGAGGTGTTGTGCTAAGAAATCGTCCTTTTGTTTTGTTTAAAAGTAATATTTTGCTCCTWACATTTTTAGATGCACAAATTAGAGAATTTTATTTTTCTGCCTGGAAATACAGTGGAAAAATGCACCGGAATTTCGGGTCACAGTCCTTCTATGGGAGGCCCTTTCCTCACAGGAAATAAAAATCAGACAAATCAAAGACAAATCAGACAAATCCTAAGAAGAAAGCGTGAATCGCATTCTCATGTTGTAAATTCTTTGTTCTTTCCCTTTTCCTTTGGATGTAGACAACAGCATGAATAAGTGCAAGGGGAGAAGTAATTAAAAATTTTGTTACAGCTTCTTACATTTCTAAATGCTTTTTTTTTTTTTTTTTTTGGCACAGATCAGAGATACCTGGAGAGAGAGAAATGAGAATAAAAAGTTCCATCATTAATGTTACTGATGAATTTTCTTATTTGCAATGATAGTAAAGTAGATGCAGCTCTGCACAAAGTGTGTCCGCACGGGCTCTTTCCACACTGGGAATATCACTGTCACTATCACCAGGTATTGCTCTTTCTTACATCTCCATGCTCTTGCATCCTGTTGTAACTAAATATAAATAAGAAGCCCTTGACCCTGCCAGCCTCTCCGTCCATCTTCTACAAGCAACAAGCAGCGTAATTCAGCGTCCTGTCTCTCTTCTCCAAGGTGATCCTAAATGGCCCCCAATCTGGCTCTTAACGCCATTCTTACAAGACTGCAGCAACATTTACCTTGCTGAATCCTCTCCCTCCTCTTTGGCTTCCAATTCTCTCGCATTTTGTAACTGCATGCTCTCTGCTGGAACTGTGTTCTTGGCACTCCTGCCATTTCCCTCCCACTATTCCTCTGCCTCTTTGTCAATCCATTCTGTTCCATTCAGCTATGATCTCTGAATTCATTTTTTTTTCTTTCTCTAATTTCTAATCTGTCTCTCAGCACCTGGCCTTATATCTCAGCCTGTATCTTTAGGCATCTCTTCATCCATGCCTGCTGTTAAATACTAATTACAGCCTATTATGGCCAGAAATTTCCTTTCTCTTTACATATTAAAAAAACCTTCTCATCTGCGTTCCTGACATCTCCCTGACAGTCATGTCATCCCCTCCAACCAACATCAGAGCAGTGGATAACCACATCCCTCACCCTTTTGTCTCTGTGCCTTGTGTTTGATGAAGCCTCCTCAGCATCCAGGATTGATTAGGAGAGCTTCAGAAGAAAGGAAGAGTTGAACTGTGGTTGCACTGTATTGCCCTGCCATTCTGATGCATTGCCCATTTAATTTACACTTATCTGCGGCTATTCTGTCTACATCAGAAGATTTTCTTAATTGCTCTCTCAGGTATATACGGGACTACCATAGCAACTTCTCCTGAATGCAACAAACCTGTTTCTTCTGTAATTATTACCCTAATTAACTCTCAAATGTTAGCAATGCTCATTAGAGCTGTATTCCAGGCTGGAGAAGGTAGTCACTAAATTAAGATCTATTTAATTGGTCTTCCCTGCATGCTATTGTACTATATGTATAGTGTATGCTTAGAAATGCACAGACTTTAATATYCATTTATGAACATGCATCACGGTTCCTGTTCTTGGACATGACTAAATATTTTGGATAAGGAATTAGGCATTCTTTGGGAATTTAAGGGATCGAGGATATAAACCAAGACGTAGTGGATAAGCCCAAAGTGAATATTAAAGGAAATCTGACATTGCAGTTAAGCCAATATAGTTTTCAGCTGCTCTCAGAAGTGTTTTCTTTTTAYACTTTCCACTTCATCTGCAAATTCCCRTTTTTCATTTGCCCTAATGGTGAGCTTGTTGAGGGACATAAACTGGCAGAAAATTAATATTTTTTTGACAAGGATAATAATTTTCCACTGCTTTAGCTTCATGCTGGAGCTTGCTCTGAGGTCAGCCAAACCTCTGCCTCTGTGCCAGAGAGGCCAGGACCACTCAGCCAAGGGCAGGGAGCAACCAGGGAGATGCAAACAGGCTCTTTGAGTTAGCTCTGATGGACCTGCCTGTAACATCACACTGAACCCTTGGCCCACAGGAGTCAAATGAGCAAAAATACTTATTAGCCCCATCATCACCAGGGCATTGACAGAATTAACAACAACAACAACAACAAAACCAGCATTTAGACCAAAGAGGTCATGGCTGATGATAACTGTCCTAAGCCCTCACTGGAATATAAAGATTCTTTATTTCTTCAATTTACAAACTTGTGGTTTTCCTTTATTAGTATCTTATTTCCTTTTTGGAGTAGAAATGAAGAAGTGAGAAAAGTTAAGCCTGGTTTGTAGGAACATTTTATAAATACAATGTTATTTGCTTTTTTTTGTGGTGGAAGGCGACAAGGTAGAGGTACTTTTGTGCTATCATCTCAAAATTCCTGCATGGGTCCATATGGCTTAATGAGGAATGACAGATCCTGAATAATGGCTAATGAATTCAAGGCAGTAGTCATCTGCTAAAGTTCTCTGTCTGTGCAAAGTGACAGCATGGGTCTTATCCTTCATTTAAATCTCATGTTTTGACTAGTTAAAATGATCAGAGTTGCCTATTTTTCTAGAACTGGACTAGGAAATTAACACCAAGGGAATTGGAACTGCATAATAATAGTTTTTGTGTAGTTATTTAATTGAAAGATGTTGAAAGACAAATTACTTTCCAAACATCAATGTCACCTCCCAGAAAAACAACAGTTGTTTCCTTCTGACAAACAATACGATCCTCTCAGAGCTCTCTGGAGAGTCCAAAAGTTTGAGATCAAAAACCAGCCTCCTCCTTCAGTTAGTACATGTTCAAACAGGCAACTGCAGGTACACACAGGTTGTCTGTCAGCCAGGTGTCAAACTGATGGAAGTGGATGACAATGCCTACAGGGTATATAAGCAGCTGAGTGGTCTCCAGGTGGTTCTACCTTTGTTTCACCCTCCTTAGACTTGACACTTTCTCTAGATAAAAAAAAAATAAAATGACAATGAGCCCAGCAGAGCTGATAGTAAGTTCTGCCTTCATAAAAATCAAGCCAGGGATGATGTAGAGCTACTTTTATTGCCCTGCCTGTTCTAGCTAACGTTTTCCCTACGGTGATAAACTATACACTTTAAATCAGTGGTTTTACTGCTGTTTACTCTCTCCTCCCTTTAGGAGGAGACTCTAGACAAGTGATTTAGGACAATTATGCCTTATTTCATCCTCTTATTCTTTATTCTTAACTGCCATTTTAAGCCCTCTATGCAGCAAGTCACTCTCAAAGGTACAGAAAGCCACTGTGTAAGGACGACTTTTCTGGAATCATGACACATCTTTGGGAGCATTTAATTAAATCCTTAGGTTACAAAGAAGCTCAAACTCAAGTTCTGGCAGCAGAGATTCCAACAGCGAGTTCAAAAGAGAGCAYATCAGGCAACATTTAGTCTTCTTTGAACTACACTAAAGTATGAATGAGACCTGAAACTGAATCTTAAGGAAATTTCTCCAGGTCTGGGTATTCAAGATATCATAAAGGACATGGCCCACCTCAACACGCACCAGGGCAATACAAGTGGGGATAAAGTCAGGGTCATGCTGGTCATCATGAAGGTTGGTCTAAGACGGGCTACAGCAGCTGAAGACTAGATCTGCACGGTGACAAGGGGTGAAGGAGATACCGCGTGCTCAGATGGGCTGAGGTTCACTGCAGCACATGGGTGTTCAAGGCTTTGTCCCTCCTGGTGTTTGTACATTCTCTTATAAGCTCTAGGCGGTTTGTTCTATGTTGTCTTTCACAAGTGCTATCAAACTGGAGTACTGCTGGACATACATAGACTAAGGGATCTGGAAATTCCACAAACTGAGGTTTTCGCCACTGTCCAGAGCACATCTTCCCTTCTTACACCCTGAGGTAATGGGATGATCTTGAACTTGATGATCCTAAAGGTCTCTTCCAACCAGAGCAATTCCATTATCCAGACACAATGCCCTTTCAGATGGGACCATGTCAGTGAAAGATTTCCCACATGCCTGCAAATATTTCTTTTTAATGGCACTGTAAATGTGTCTTGTTTACAGGAGCATGGATCAAAAACAAGGCAGCTTGTGTCATTCTTTTAACAAGGACTCAGTCCTGAAATGGCAAACAGACAAGTGACAAGGGAAGCTGAAATCCTACATTTCATTCCTGAACTGCTGTCAGTCTTCCTGATTTCTGCTTCATGACTGCTAGTGTTTTTCAGGAAAAGCTGCTCTTAAAAAAAAAAAAAAACTGAGCTTTCTTAAAGAAAAAAAAAAGAAAAAATGTCATCAGACATTTGAAATGTGCTCTTCAGTTGACTTAAATGCTACAATGGAAACATTCTCACATGTCATTATTACAAAATGAAAAGAAAATGTCAAGGCTAAGTCACTGCCTATCATTTATTTGGCCCTGGGCTGCTTCTGAATGTAGAAGTGCCAGCAGTGGGATGTTGCAATAATCCTGTTGCAAGTTTGCAAAGATCCATTTATCACAATGGCTGTGACATACTAACCTTGTGTGTTCTTCTAAACTCCCTTAAAACTGTTTGAAAATTTAGCTAATGATGACCTTCGCTTAGAATTATGCACATTCACTTTTACGTTATTATTTCCCCACTTGGAGAAGTCACTTATTAAAAACACTTTGATAGGCATATAGAACTGGTAACATTGATAATCATTTTTAACTTTTAGATACTGCAACTATTTACATGGCATCCTTCATCTCTAATTTCCCAATCATCATCTAATTTCTTCCCTCTGATTCCACTATTAGATGATGCTTACAAGAACTTAATGTTTAATTTTAACAAGGACAGAGCCTCAGTTTTTTTTTTTCTTTGCCTTGCCATGGTTTAGGTTTATTTTGTTCCTTCATTATGTTACTTGTGTGTCATGTACTGCTCGTTAAAAGCATGGTTATGCAAATTTAAATAAAATAGCCCTTATTAAGCCCTCTATAGATGCCATTAAATTACCATCAGTTCCCAAGATCTCTGGGAAGTTACAGTAACACTGTATCTGCTTCAGTGTAAACCTGAAAAATATTGGTGGTGGCTTCGTTGCATTATTACAGAAAGACAGAAATAAGGTCATCACCATATGTGTGACAGTATTTTAGGTTAAACAACATTAACCCAAATTATCTTCCAACCACACAACTAGCAATTTCAAAAATGAAGCTACACTCGAGTTCAAATATGTTAAGTCAGGAAGTGACCAGTGAAGAAACAAATAACCTTGGCTGTCCTTGAGTGCCACCATGCACTGGGGGCTCCAGTTAAATTCGATTCAGGTGTTAATGCAGATGCATCACACTATYGCAGCTACACTTTTGCCCATTCTGGCAGTGTTACAGAGCAGAGATGAATTTGCTCTGCTGCTCAACAGGGTCACTTGTATCCTAGCTACACATCCAGTGGATTTTGCCATGGGTATGTTTTGCAGCCCGGGATCCTGGCACGCACTGAGCCTCAGCTCTGTCCTATGAGCCTCGTGCCAATGTTGTGAAGAGCAACAGTATCCAGGCACTGCTCTATCACTGTGCAAATCCAGCTCTTTTTGCTGACATTTAGATACCTCTGCTGGCTTTCTCCAAATATGCAACCTCCCTTGACACCATAATGGAAACCTGCTGGGAAATCTAGCGATCAGGTTCAGCAGATTTAATGGGAGGTTTGCTTAGAACAATGAAAGACAGCAACAACCCTTTTATTTCTTATGAAACCTTTATGAAATGGCACCTTCAGTAGCCTACCGACACTCCTCTTCCTGGATGAGTATGTGTGAATGTTGTTAACATTGACAACCATGCTGTTCAGTAAAGCAGACAGGAGAAATGCACTACCAAGAAATAATCTTGATCCTTCCTGTCAGCTCCCTTTTCAGAGGGTGAAAGCTTTATAAGATGATTTAGAAAGAAGTGTACATATCTACTTCACACTGAAATGCATCAATTTTACCACGAATTGTAATTCTGTTTTCTTTCTTTCTGCTAGAAGAAGGACAGTGGRTAGTATGGTAATAATGTGTCATGAGTCAACCAATACTTTATTCCATTCTGTGCTAGATGATTGTACTTGTCCTTTTCCTGCCTATTTCAGCCCAAAGACCAGGAATCTCACTGTGCTCAAATCTTTTTTTCTCCCCCCACAATATCTTAGGTTTTGAGGGAACAGCAATGGCAATATGAAGCCCATTATATATGTATGTATATACTACTGGTCTGTCTGCTGATTTAAGGTACATGCCTCCAGAACACTGGTATCTGCAGTTTGGTACATGTTCTCTCCTAAATAATAAGCATCTGCAGCCCCTTGAGCAGCTGRTGGCATAGCATGAAGTTAAATCTCCCTCGCATATGGAAGATATCTAGCAGTAAACATCTTCTGTAGCCAYGGCAAACTGTTTCACTTGAGAACCTGTAACCTTGGAGAGATCAAGGCCTGAAGGAAAAAGGCTCTCTGAAGTAAAATCTTACTTCGATTTATGGGAAAAATAGAAAATGAGTGGTTTCCTATGTAACGCTTTCATTGTGATGGAAGAAATCTACTCATGTTTCTGAGTTCTGCAGTGATATTCTCATAGACCCTTCATTAAAACACGTCTTTGAAATTCTTCTTCCCCTCCCCTCCAACAAAAGATAGCTTTGTAGCTCATGTATTTATACTCACTTAACTCACTAAGTACAAAACACTGTACACTGAGGAGGAAGTGAAAGGTCCTGAAAAATAAAAACACAAAAGCCCTCGGCCTTGGACAAAAAGTCTGATCATTTCATCCCAAGCTCTGAGTTGCGACATTTGCTTCCCTTTTGGAACGTCAGACAAGCCTAAAGCTCCAGCTCTTGCATTTTTAATGCATTCAGTTCATCGGGACCTTATTTAACTCAGAGACCTCCTTTCTCTGCGAGATGTTGATTTAACATGATAAGTGCACTCTACAGGAATGAGGGATCAGTCAACAAAACACATGAGCCTGCAGAAGYGGCGAACGTGGCCTTTCTGGCACCAGGCCACTGCTTGTGGAGCTCGCTCACACGAGAACTCCCAGTGGAGTGGGGCTCTCTGGGGACAGTGTCAATATAAGCTTTGCATTATAGCTTTATCGTCATTTAACAAATATTTTAAAAAACCCTGTATCCTCTTTCCTGACTGATAAACATACTAGGTCGAAAGCAATAAGATTCCAAAGCACGTGGAACTGCAACTTGAAAGGATGGTTTGCATGTCTGGAGGATACGAGGCTCTGTTTTGTTCATTTGAAGACGTAGACTGTAATATCTTATAACTGCAATAAGTGTAATGCATATAGAATGTTCAAGAACTAAATAAACTGGCTTAACTGTTGAATAAATAGACTTCTGGAGGCAACAAAAGCCATAAATGTAACGGTCATTACAGAATTACACCTAAATATTCCAGAACAGATGTCTGACTTACAAAGATATGATATTCGACCCCTAGTTATATATCTTGTTTGAATAGAGAACTGATGAAGGTATGTTAAAAAAAACTCTTAGATTACACTAAATTTGAATAAAGGCACAAATCTGGATTCAAGGTGCCAGTACATCCCAGAGTAGATGCATGTGTTTGGTTATGATTCCCCTGCTCCAGAATTTGTCCTTCTCCCCACAGAGAAATTATTGGTGTCCAGGGCTGTAGCCAGAGAGGGTCAGCTTCCCAGTGCARTTAATAGGACTTGACCATTTCCTCCCTATTTCCCCTATTTTTCTAAATACTCTGCCTTTATCACAGCTCTCTCAACTCCTTTTGGGAGTTCCCTCCAATATGAGTTCTCCTCCTTGACTAACTGAAACCTCTAAGTAACAGAAGATGCATGAAACGAGGAGACTATCTCGACAGATAGCAATAGTTGCTAGCACAGAGAGCTGAAAGCAAAATGTTGTTTATAGGGGCCCAAGCAAATCTTCCGTCCTGGTCAGCACAGCTCTGTGACTACAGGCAAGGCAGCACTGCAGAGCTGAAGAGGAACCGCTCACTTTCAGCGGTCACAGTTCCTGCCTGCTTGCCTTCACACTGCCTTCTCCATGAAACCCAAGTTTCCTGCCTGTCTCCTCTGCAAGCTGAGAAGCAGCTTGGATTTTTCGCTCTGCAAGTTTTTTTTTTTTTTTTTTTTTTTTTTAATGGAATAAGCAAAACTTCACCCAAGCAGATAAATCACAACTTGTGCCTGGACAGACTATGCAATTAATTCCAGACTTTATAGGAGTTGTCTAGAGCTGGCTTTCATTGGAGAGAACAATGAACACATAAAATAGATTTTAGTTTCATGCCATAACAATAAAATCTGGTTGTTTTTGGAATATCTGGAACTCAGAGAGGTGTTTCAGTAAAGGTGTTCTCTCTGGATACGCAACAACAGACTTCAGAAGGTTAAGCTGTATTTATCCAAAGAGAGAGGCTACCTCAATGCTGAACCCACGGACATTTTTCTCTGAGTCACCTTCTGTTTCTGGCAAATGGCTTTGCTAATTGGAATATTTTTTTTCAGTGGTTTTCCCTCTTCAAACTCTTGCTTTGAAAAGTTCACCGAACACTCCACATTTCTCTTACATTATAAATCCTTAATAATTTGCATGTTGACTCATGGGTTCTTTAAGAAATACATTGCTTTGACTCAGAATTGTCATTATTTTCCCTTTAGAGTACCAGATTTGTTCTGGGCTGCAATATTATGTGTGTGCTAGACCACTGACTTATAAGAGCAAGCAGGTCCTACTGTGCAGATACAATCACACTAAAAATGGCAATGAAATCTTAATGACTTACTGAGAAGATAAAAATACAGAAACCATGGCAACCTCCAAAATCCCAAACTGGTGCCCAGTTTTGCTAGTTTAGAGAAGTCTAACCTGCTGATTATGTGCAAAGGAACCTAAAGCAGATGTTGCTTAACAGTGAAGGAACTGACTCAAAACTAATTAGAAAATCCAGCCATTCTTMCCATCTTGCCAGCTGACACTAAGTGATTTCAAAGGCAGACTATTCTCAGTTCATATCGTTTGTAGTCCCAGGTTAGCCAAAACTACTCTTTTTTCTTATGACACTTCCAACAAGTTTTTACACCCTCTACTTTTTATCCATATAGTGAAGAGAGATTCTGTAACCATTTTAGTGGCTTTTTTTTTTAATATAGATTTTGTCTTCTATTTTGTGAGGATAAATTCATATAGAAGAGTTTAACTCAATATAATTATCTTGTTTTTAAGGAAAATAATGCAGTTACATACGCTCACAGTATCACAGTTTCATCAGTATGATGCCGACGGCAATTTTTTTTTTGGGGGGCAGTTCAGTTTTTGCTCATCAAGACTCCTGTTTAGGCTCATTTTCAGGCATAAAATGAATCAAAATTCAAATATGAAAGTGAAGAAGACTGATAAATACCTGTAAGAGTATCCACAGAAGTGGACAAGAGAGACGTCTGTCTCAGAAATACCAGATTGCAAATGAGTTTTTATTGCATGTAATTTGCTGGTTTCTCTTATTTCACAGCTTCCTTAACTCCTTTTTAGTATCATATGACCCAGGTATAGTCCCTGAACACAGCGGAACACAGAGTGCAGGAATGTCATTTCACTGCTAATGCTGCAGGAATAATTGCTAGTGAATCAAGTACTAAAATGAGTCCTACATTAAACATTCCCCTCCAAGAGTGCCTGCTGATGGCTTCTGTCAAATAACCAGCAAGAGCCTGTCATTGGAAAGCCTACATACCAAGCCGCTCTGAGATATATTCCTTCTTCCCACTCTCTGCTGTTTATATTGGGCTTTCTAATCAGCATGTTTGTAGTGATGAATGCATCTTTTCATTGAATTTATTTATAAAAGCAGTTCAGTATCTGAAACTTATATTCTACAAAGCTGGTTCTTGGAAAGGAAGGGCTCCAGGGTTTTGCATGTAGGACTGCATAAATCTTTAGGAAGAGAAAGCAAAGATAACAAAATCAAACTCTTTTGGCTTTCTGTGCTTCACCTGCTCCTACCTAAACTACTTCCACATCATAGGCTGTAAATAGTTAACCGAAGAGAGCAAGAAAAGAGGGAATTATGGCTACCTCAAGACAGACATGCTGAAGAAATAGCAGAAAGTCACTTTTCTCTCTCCAAATCTGTTTAGCATTTGGAGTATCACAGGGCAGATGAACTAAACCAGTGTTATCAGCCAAGTACTACTGGGACTGTATTCTCAGTGGCCTTGTATAAACACACCACACATTTAATTCAGATGTAAAAAGGAGATGGCAGAGGGCACAATCACCTCTTAATAAACCTAAAACCTTTAATACAGCATGCCAGAGCACAAGCAAAAGAAAGGCCAGTTGCCTTGTCTGTGTCCTAATTCCCTGCTGTGCAGTTCCTCAGCAGGAGCAATAAAGTGCAAGCCTTGTATTTTCACATGTATAAATCAAGTCTGTTTRCTTAAAAATACAAGGCTGTGTACACATCCGCAGCTAATACAAGTTCACCTCAAATTTTCTTGAGGTCCCGTGAGCTCTTTTTTCCCTCTTCTCCCTCTGCCAGTAACTCGTCTGCTTCAGATTTCCCAYATGGAGAAGGTTGAATTTTTAATTGATTTTTTAAGCAAAAGTGATGCAGGTTTTAAGGAATGAGCTATTTAAGTGAAGATATGGTAGAGAGCAGCTGCAGAAGCCAGCAGTTTTGTGCTGCTGGGATTAAGAAGTGTGGCTRGTCGCCCTCAGCCCTTTGCTGTTCACTCCCAGGCACTATTTTGACCCGGAGAAGAGAGTGCTGGCCCGAGCCTTTTCACCTAGGTCACCTCACACAAGTAGAAGACACTTTCTAATGTCATATATTCGATGAATAAGAGAAAAGAAAGGAAGTTCCCCTTCACACCGGCTCCTGGTTTTGGGGAGAATGAGCTGAAATGGCTGTTGGGGGAGTCTGCAGGACAGAGTAGTCATGGTGCCCGCAGAGCTGCTGGTGGCCAGTGGCCCTGGCCTGGTTGCCCTCCTCAGCCTCCTGAGAGCCAACACTGAGGCCTCRGAGTGCACTTCAAAGCACTAAATCTTTTACTTTTTGGGGGGAAACTTGTCATCCCAATTCATCTCTGAGGGCTGTCAGCCTGGCAAACTTCTCCTTTCTGGAGTTAGGTTTTCCACAGAGCAATGGGATGGTTGGCAAAGGACTGGGGACAAGGCAGGAAAATGGCTCAGAAATTCGGGAGTTGCCAAACATCAACAAAACAAACATCTGTCCATCTCCCTCAGTCACACCAGGGCTGTTCTTTGGAAGTTTGTCACCCCTTGAAGGTGCTGTGAAGCTTTTCTCTGAAACAGGCCTACAGTTAGGAGCAGTATTTTAAGACAGCTTGAGCTATGACTAAAGTGCTTTTTTTTTTTTTTTTTTTTATTATTTCTCAGTGTGCAGCCCACAGACTACAAACAGAAGACGACAAAATGGGAAAAGGCTGTCTCAAGACAGTTCTTTAAAAAGTTCTAGCTGATGTTCTCCTCTACTTATTTCTTCTGACTTGAAAGTGATTAAATAGGTATCACTGGTAGATGTGTGATTGACTGACACTTATTAATCTTTGTCGTGCAATTAAGGAAGGCTTCTCAGCTCTCTAATTTTTCAACCAACACTTAATCTATACCGTCATCATAAAGGCTCCATTTTCCAAGATAGAACAGCTGTAATTTCTTTCCTTGAATACAAATAGAAAGCCCTGTCTGCTGGGATTTGAGCAGTACCTTGCAGCTAGACAGTTCACTTTAAATTCTGCTTGAGGATAAGCTATTTAGCAAACATAAACTTTACCATTTACATAAAGCTGGTTCGGTTACAATTGGATGTCACTCTTGGTTGAAAGCTTTTGGCAAAATACATTATTTGAATTTTTTGCTATCTGTGGAGCCAGACTGGTTTCATTTACACCATGAAAAATTCTCCAAAGTCTCTAGAGCTGTTTGCAACTTATCTCAGCAAGAATGAAATCACAACTGACCCCTTATATTTCATATTAATAAGGAAACACAGGGAAAAAAAMCCTTCACTTAAGACTGTCATTGCAGTTCACATTGCTTTTTTAATAAGCTGAAAAGGCTTTGTTAGGCATGGACCGGGAAGCCAAATAACTCATGTATTCAGACGTCTGCAGAAGAGACTTTCATATTATTATCAAAATAATGAAAAATTAGTTTTATCATAGTTTTATCATTTTAGGACAGCTTGTTGCAGAGCTAACAGCAATCCACCAAAAATTCACATATGTTTATGGTGCGACAAAATTACAGAAAAAGCTATAATGGGAATCTGGAATTTGGTATGGAGATAAGATTCTACACCACAGTTTGCTGTCCTATTCAAATCAGATAATCCACTAGGAATCAAACAAATAAACTGGATGCAAACAACAAAAACGTCTGTTAACACTAGCCAAAGAAGTTCGGGAAACACCATAAACTCAGGCATATGCTGCTTTGAAACTAAATCATCACTTTACTGCTGAATGAACATATGACAAAAGAAAAATGCCCAAGACTCAAATACTAACAAAACAGATGCCTGAAAAAAAAAAAAAAAAAAAAATCAATACTTGTCTAAAACAATGGCTGTCTTCTAGAGAAGAAATATCCGTGCATACAGAAATAGTACAAGATATTCTACTGTATTTTATGCAATAGAGAGGAAAGAAAACACTTAAAGAACTGAAAAGTGTTTTCCAGTGCTTTATCATGATTACTCTGAAATGTTTAATTTCTGTAGCAATATGGCAGCATGCTTGTCTGCGTACTGTTCTGCCTTGTCTCTTAAGCAGAAAGCACTCTGTAAGTACCAAAATAAATGAACCACTTTGCACTTAACCACTGCTCAGCCCACAGTTTACAGAATATTTAGACGCTGTGTAATCACTTGAGAAAGGCTGCTGATGTTGTTCACTCCAAGAAATGCAGTCAGGTAACTTAATGCTAAAAATTATTAAACAAATACTGGGCCTGCATTTATTCCAAAAGGAAATATAGTGACAAATATATTAACCAAAGACAAATACAGAGAGTTCATTCAAGTGTGCAACATCATCTTGATCCAGAGACCATTAGTTTGAAGAACGTCTCTTCATTGACTTTAATGGCATTTGAATGAGGCTTGTATTGATTTTATACTAAATGCAAGAAAAACATTTATTCTACAGTGTAAGGAGAAGCAGTCTATTCTTTCCAAAGCACTGGTATGAGGAAAATACATCACTTTTCCTATTTTCTAGAGCAATTTTTGATGGAAACTTTAGGACAAATTCAAATTAAACCCTTGTAAACTTTGGAACAGTCAAGAACGCTAAACAGGTGTTTACTACAGAAACCAGATCCATGAACAATTCCATAGAAATAACCTTAAGAAAGTGACAAGGAGTGATTAATACTTAGCTGTGCAGTTGAAATTGTGTTCTATCATCCCTCTATCCTCAGGAAATAGAAATAATATTTGTTCTTCAGGTGTTTAAAAGACTATAGCTACAATGAAATAGCAACTTCAATCCAAAGAGTTTATTATCTCAGTACATATCTACTCTTCCTTTTCCACTTACTTTCACATTTGCAGCACCATGAAAAACTGTCKGCTGTAGCTTAAGTTACTTATTCTATTAAAGCACTGAAATATTACAAAGTATTTGTTTGAATGTGCATATATGAAAATATATACAACTTAAGACTTGTTAGAACTTTTATGACTATTTTGCCATCTATGACAATGTAATCCCTTGGTTATACAAGAGTCTAAAATCCCTATCTTTGTACAATATTATTGACCATTTTGATTCTAAAGAAAAACACTACATGGCCATGTCCATTGTTCATGGACAGTCACAGTAACCATCACTAAATATTTGTGGGAAACTGCTTGATTTTTAAGTGGAAAAAGTCACTTGATACTAATGTTACGGTCAAGCCTTCTTTTGGTGGTCACAAATCACTCTCTTCTAGATGAATATTTTTTTCTTTCGTTAGCTGGGAAAAACACTTTGGGGATAAATCTTCCAGCCCTGGAGACCAGTGGATATCTGCAGCAAATACTTGACAAACAATGTTGAAAGGCTGCTTTCATGTTAAAGTTAATCTGGGAAAAGAGCAGCTATGCAGCAGCTATAGTGGGCAGCTATGAAGCATAGATAAATCTGTTCCCTGACACATTTTCATCTTGACAAGTTCACAGTGTTGTCACTGAAAGTGTAGTAACATTTGAGCCATGGTGGTGTCTTCATAGTTATAAATGTCCTGAGAAATACATTTTTAAAGTTACATTAACACAACAGAAAGGAAGATTTTGGATCAATTATAAGACAACTATGCTCTGTATGTGAATGTACTTAGTTACATAATGTTTGAAGCATCTCTTAGTGCCCAAATATCATATGCTTTTTAGGTTTCTTATTCAGGGGATTTGCTAAAAATATCTTTTTCTCTCTTTCCAACAAGAAGAAATGCAAGCAAAGAATATTCATCTGTATTACATGTAAGAGAAACGTTAAGAGCAACTGCCACAGAAATTGCCTACCATGTGGAAAATTAATTGCATTAGTTACCTAAAATCACTCTTCTGATTTGTTGTTGTTCTTGACATCCATAATGAGCACATACACTGACAGCTTAGAGAATTTCAACTGAGAAATTCATCATACAATCTGTTTAGTCCAAGGGCTGTGTTGTCAGAAGTGCCAGTCATATTAGGGATGATGAAGACAGATTGACATTAGGGAAGACTTGGCCTCCTGCAGCTCTTTTGCCTCAGCCTACAGTAGATTTGTGAACATGTACTGTTCTCCAAAGGCTTCCCCATAAGACTGAACTACCTGACAACTAGCGAGGAGGACTGTATTTATTAGATATTTGTACAACATAATGTGTAGAAATTCTTCCTGAAGAGTGAACTTRCAGAAAAGATAACATTTCTGTCCTTTAAGGAGTTCCTGTATGATTCTAGACTCAAAAACGCTTGCTGAGAAATGTATTGACTACTATTTGGTGCTGGTATTTGCGTGGAGAGATAGGAATGGTACCCAAAGCCTGTGGCGAGAGGAACTAGTTTTGTTTTCCCTCATTGCCCTAGCCTAGACAATCTCAAGCTTAAGCCTTTGCTTAGAAGGGCTTCTTGGCATCTCTAAAGGAGAAAAAAAAWGCAACACCTCATGCCACAGGTTAACAAAGGTGRAATCTTTGCCTCTTCTGAGCCATCRGTGACAAAGCCATGTACGTGGTTTAGCTTTACACTTTCCCAAAGATTGGTGACTACTCATTCATACTGAAAATTACTGCTATTACAATTGTTACAGCCTCCTCCACCGTCCAGTTCCATTCTTGCACAAAGAACAGTTGTGTAATAGTGTCTGTTCTCAATATGCTCCTACTTTCAGCGACTGGATGAAATCGTTCTAAGTTATGCAATGTAAAGGAGACCAAGGTAACAGTTGTGCTTGTTAGCTTCCCACCAGAGAAAAAGCTCCTGAAACTCCTAGGTATCTTCTCGAATCAAATGACTGAAGTCTGACATGTCATCCTGTGCTTACTGTGCATCTGTAGCAGCCAGAGAGATTACTCAAGACAAAATGCATACATGTTTGAAAATGTGAGTGTTTTTAATGATATGAAAGAAAGGAGACAGCTGTTCTGAATTAAGTGCCATGCAAACTTCCCACAAACATCTTTTAATGCTCCACTCTAACTCTTCTTCTATTTTTCTCCCATCCATACCCYACATCCTTCCTATGCGGATGTAGTATGGGTTGGTCCCATGCCTATCAAAAACATAAGAACAGTAAAAATCATGAAGGAATATTGGGACYTAGCCTAGATGATACCAGGTAGAACACCAAGCCCTGCTTCACTGGATTTCAATCAAGATGTAGCCTACTTTTCAGCCTATCTCAGCTGGTTTTCCTCTTCTTCTTATGGAGCTAATGCTACAGATCCACTGGTTTTCATTAGAAAAAAAAAAAAAGCAGCTCAAAGAGATACATTTAAAAATACCAGTCTTCCCAATGCAGCTGTGAGGTGGGTATTGTTACACAATTATAGACAGAGGACAAGAACAGTGATAAAGGATGGGACTTTTCAAAACAGTAAATGATTTCAAGAGCATACTAAATTTCATTAGAGTTTATGTATCTAGATTTCTAGATCTCATTGCAAATCTTGGTTTAGGTTTTCTAACTCATACTGGTGTTACATTGTCAGGTTTATATAGGCAAGATTCTTAYGAGAGCCAGATAAACATGTTAGGCTTGACACTGCTTACAAGCCCAATAGAGAGAAAAACTTGAACTAGCCATGCAGCAAGTGATGCAGACCAGGACTTAAGTATGTGCTTGAAGTTTTGGAGAGACCAGGATACATTGAGGAAAGCTCATTATTCATTTCCTTCAGTTTTGTGAGTTTAAAGTCTGAAAGTTAATTATAAAACATAATTCTTGACTAACTAAGAAGAGTAAATATTTTAACATATGGTGCCAGATGTTATTACAGAAAACAAACAAACACACAGGAACTGAAATTAAAAGCTTTCTTCTAGTTCTCCAAATGTGTTATTCTTTTCTTCTGGAGATTTAATTAATTTAGATAGTAATAAAATTTGAATTAAAAAAAAAAAAAACTTTGAAGAGACTCCCTGCCCAAGATAAAATTGTTAATCTCGAGACTGAGAAAGATGTTCTGATCTAGATTTATGAACCACATGATTCCACAGCTAGAAAACATGAAATGTGACACAGAAGCAACTTACCATTATCCAGGTTCTTAGAATAAATGCAAATGAGACACTTGCTCAAAGATAAAATTTCTTTTTCATACATTTTCTTCTAACAAGTTTGGCAAAAGCTTTTGATTTGAATAGGTACAACCAAGAAACTCCTCCCAAAATACAGCCAGAGTGTTTTTAACCTCCTAATCATTAATASGACGGTTAATGGTAAAGACCAAACTTTATGCTGGGCTGTATTTTGTTCTATCACTCTACATATTCTATAGTATCCCTTTATGTCAGTCCTCCCCTAATAGAGTAGATTTGTGTAATAAGATCCTTACCTTGGCGATGCTTCCTTCCATGAACAGAGCAGGATCCATTGCCTGGTATTTTCTGACTTATCTTCATACTAGAACTGAACAGAAGTCAAACTTCAGACTGACAAACTGGGGAAACCACTGGATTACAGAGATGAACATAGTTCTGTATCTCTGTTGTCTGTAGCACACATCTTGGAGGAGCACTAGCAGAGCATACAGCTCATGACCCTCACCCAGAAATAAGCTTTTCTTTTCTTTCTCAGAAGACCGATCACCTCAGTGCCTTTGTAGTCCTCTGGACAGTTGTGAGGAGACTAGTTTTGGCTAGCTATGCTAATCAGTATTTACTGCTTGCTCATCTACCTAACCACTAACTAGTATCACCAGATCACCATCCACCCTACTGCCTCCGAGTAGTTCTTTATAACACCCCACCTGAAAGGAGGCAGGTGGCAATCAGGAGAACAACACAGGTGAAAGCTGAAAGCCAGGGCAGAGGACAAGGGGACTAGAAGCAGTGTTAAGCTCATCCTTGAGAAGTTTCTTAGAAGGCTGAATAAGCTTGATAACATCCTCAGACCCCAGATAATCAGGCTGAGTGACCTCAAAAGTTCTTTGGTTCCAAAGAAACACATTCAGGCCCAAAGACAAATTCTTCTATTTCTATGGAGGATTGTGACATGTTTTTTCCTGTGACAACAACTGCTGGCCAGTCAAACAAGCTGCCAACCTCATTTTGAGACACAGCGGTCTAAAAGARTTTGATGGAGTCTGTTACCTCCAAAGTATCCCATTATTTCTCATTTGGATACATCCTCTGGAAGTTCCTTAAGTTTCAAGCTCGTTGCCATAAGGACTACGTAACCTTGCCAGTGAAACTGAAAACCTCTGATCAGTATTTCTTTAAGTTCAAACTGCTTTACATATTTTCTTCATCTTCATTCTCTTCTCCCTATCAGAAGTACTATACATACATATATATATATATATATAACATGTTCAGAGGTCAAAAGGGTATTCTGCTCCCTTCCACTTAWTCCGAACAAATTAAGTTTTTAAGTTCAGGAGAGATCAAAACAGTGGGTGACATTTACCCACTGAGGGCTACCAGGAATTGTGAGCTATGTACTGCTTGGCTTGTACACATGTACTTGCACTATTTTGTTTCCAGGGTGTTCATGAAGAGAAGCTAATCTACAATATTGTTATTTCACACAGTAGCATTTGCATGGGCAAATTTGACAAAGCCATCTTGCAGCTTTTTCCTGTATTGTGTGGATAATTGCATTGTCAAGAATTACTTATCATACATTTAGCACTTAATACCCATTTATTATGAGTTCATGTAACTGCTATTTAAAGAATAATACATGCTAACTCCTTTCTACACCATTTGATGCCACTTTGATTCTCTAATTGCTGGTTTCCTAGGATATTATGCCACAAAACCTGAAGAAATAATTGGTTGTTTCATTCCAGACAATACGTTTCAGAGCTGCATAGAGTTTAACTGGCAGATTTGTAACAGTGCAACAGAGACAGAAAGGAGAGAATGCGAAGCATGGAGTAAGACTGCACAGTGTAACTTGTGTAGCAACCGGTTTTATGCAGCAGTAGTTAACACTCTTCTAAGGAAAATAATTTTTTTATGCAAATGTTGTGAGTTTCCTGCCTTTGGGGGTTGCTATTTGCAAGAGTATATATATCAGTATTGCGTGTCAGCACCGAGTGGAAGAAGTAACAAACATGATGCGAAAAATAGGGGACTATCAAAAAAAGCAAAACAGAACAAAACAAAAACAAACCCCAAAAGCTCTGCATTTCCAATGCTCAGTTATAATTATTTTCTGTCTGCAGTGTACACAGTGAAATTTGCAGGAACAACTGCTGATTTTGTGAGAGACTGTTTTTTTTTAAAAAATAACAGAGAAGCAAAAAGAAGGAGCACCTTGAATGCATATTTAAAAAACTCACTATTTTAGCTGAACTTTTGTTACTCACTACCTCCGTTATGAAGAGGTGATAAATACTAATATATGTTCTTTTTCAGTCACAGTATGCTCTTTGTTTTATTGCAAGTTCTGTTATTGGCTATAAGATGCTGCTACTTTTAGTTGTTTTTACTTGGCACGGGTGCTTAGCTCGTAACTAAGCTTATTATTAAGTTACTCTCACTTTGCACAACAGACCATATATTTGTTACATACAGTTTTGTCAGACTTTATCTAGTTTAGCTGAATTTTGTCGCAGCTTGCAGATTCGCAAAGTGGGTCAGAGACTGCCTAAAAGACAATAATTTTGGTGAATTTTACTTTGAAAAATGCCAGCATGGCTCCAATGGAGGGAATGTCACTTTTCAGTAGCTTCCTTTAGGAAAGTATCAAAAGTATTTATACGTCTCTGAACTGCTTCCAAGTCACAGCCTGATTTATCCAACATCATAGAAAAATTCTTTGGCTGGGATCTGGGATTGGGCTGACCTGTAGTGAGCCCCACTTAAGAGCCTCAGCTACTGCATATTTATTTTAATACAGGATTTGTCTTTCATCCAGCACTCAGACAATAGAATATCACATAGAGTTTCATTCTGTTACAACTGAGTTTTATACAAGAACTTCTTTTACTGTTCAGCAGGTCTCTTGGGACATCTTGGGAAGTCGTCCTCCACAAATCTTGGAAAATTGTTTAGGAGAAAGAGTGTATTCAGTTTATTTCTTAAGGAGCTTCCTGTTAGCTTAACCCCTCTGAATTACACTAACTGGGCACTGGGGGTGATCACCCGAGCTACAGTGTCCAAAAGGCAAACATTTTTGCCTTACTTATTTGCCTTCAGCTCTCTTCTGGGCAACAGTTAGTGCAGTCTGGACTGCAATTTATCCCATCTTCAAACACTGAAATTAATATAGAATTTCCTACCTCTCTTCATGGTGACTCTACAGAGAGTAGAGGCTGGCTATCTCCAGTATGGAAGTCCATCTTGGGCTGGTTGTGCTGAAACCAGCAAATGCCCTGCAGATGTGGCAATTACCTAAGCTTAGAGGCTCAGGCCATTACTAAGACTTAAAATAGGAATTAGACAAGTTGCTAATAAAGGTTGGCATAAAAGGGAGGAACTAGAGAACTAGATCTGTATCTCAGATATTTTTTCCCAWGTTAGAAACAACAGTGTATTCATTATTTTAACGAGCTGTGTTCCCACAGTATGTAAATATGGGCTAGATTCCAGATGCATGTAACTGCTGCTCCCTTTTCTAACTGGCATATCAGAGGTTTGCAGCAGGAGGTGGTGAATCTTTCACTCTGTGTATTAGCTTATTAATGATGCCGCTGGGTGGTCAGACCAGAGACTTACTCATTATCAGATCCATTTTCTGATGACAGCTAGACAAATCAAAACAAGTCATGTGCATTCAAATTTGATAACAGACTATTGGGCTTTATGGCCATTTAATTAAACCCAGCAGGGCTACCACCATCTTAATTAAAATAAACTTTGCCATTGTATTCAACAAAAAGTAAATGGCACAAGCTAATAAGAAGGATGTTCTGTAACATGAATTGTGCCACTGTGCCACTACTTTTTGGTTTCAGAAAAAGAAGATAGGCAAAGCCAAAGGCTGTCTTCGTGCTRTGGTGGGCAGAAACCAAGCAGGCAGTGCTGGGAACACTGCCGCAGTCCTGGTCCAGACAGCTGCTGCTCTCTGGGACTGAGATACAGGAGATGCCTCTAAAGTCAAATGACTAACTCTCAGAAAAGTGCTCATCATTAGTCATCGCCAAAACAGTCTGAAGAGACCAGTAGTCACCAGAAGTGCTGACTCATCAGAGCCATGGAAATGACTCACATTGGAGGAGTGTCTCCTCTAGAAGCCCTGGCAGGTTTTCAGCCCTGCCACCTCACATGGGCTACTAGGAAGAGTGTGTGATACGGGAGCAACACCATGGTGCTGGTGGCTTATCTTTAGGACTGACTTTATAGAAATCTGCAAAACCTCAGGACTGCTAGGACCCCTACTGCCAAGATGCAATGGGCATCTTTTCTTTCCAAGTTGAAACAAAAGCCTAGCTCTAAACCATAATTTAAATCTGCTCTCCTCTTCATGATTCAAGTCCACATATAACCACTGTCACTTCTTGCTAGTAAGACCTGCATTCTTGGTCTTTCTCARTTGAGTCCCACCACATTCTACTTTGGTGAACTTAAATATTGCTAAATAGCTTTTGCTCCCCTTTTCCTTCTGTTCTGCTGACTTTGGATCAAAGCATGATGACACTTTGATAAAGTCATGGTGCTCTTAGTTTAGCGAATTGTCTTCTGGGGCAGCTAAAGGGCTGTGTGATTCTTCCTCCTCTCAAGAATTCCTGAGCTTGGGCACCGGTGGGCATGGCTGCATTTGCACAGCACCTGACTGGGGAATTGCAGCTATGTGCTATACCTGGGAGATGTGTCCACTAACACAGTTAAGGGACCCAATGCTTAACTCTGCTGTGGGTATTGCAGCTCATACCTTGGCAAGTAGAGCAGTCCCCAAGGACTCTTCTCAATTTATTTCAACGCTCTTACTTCAGCTGTGAATTTGGTACTTGAAAGGACACAAGTGCAGCTATCCATCCTAAAAGGATCCCATGGAGATGGTCCCAGCTGCAGCCAAGGCCAGTATTACTAACAGGCTGTAGAAGGGAGCAGTGTTGGTCTCTAATTGATCGGCTCTTTCTTAGGAGCCAAAGCAGAGGGTACAGTGCAGATGTGACATGACCATAGCTGTTTGAAACAGCAAGCAACCTGAAACTGCACTGTGAAGGAAGCTTCGCCTTGAGAAAAATGTTATCTGGAAACAGAAGCTTGCAGCAGAAATGGCACGTCTCCTKCTTGGCCCTAAAATGCAGGGCAGTAATGGTTTGTTGAAACCAGTGCAATAGATAGAGGACCCAAGTCCAAGTAAAGTAAACCAAGTCCTGCAAATGAAAACATATTTGTTTAAAACTGTCTGGGTTGTAAAGACAAGAATCCCAGCATGGAAAGAATATAAAAGTCTAAAAAATACCAACCACCTTCCAAAAGCTGGATCAGATAATTCACAGCCTTTTCAAAGGAGTTGGCTGGTAGGATGTTCTGATGGTTTTTATAACCTACTACTTATGCAAACCAAGCTGAAAGTTGTGTCTGCGCTACGARTACATAGAATGCACCTGCATAGCGTGTATGTGGTCTGAATTTTAAAAGCACACGCTTGACCCAGCAGCAGATGATAATGCTCTGGCAGGCAGCCTGCTATATATAACCCAGCCAAAATATAGCTGAATTCACCCTTTTACAGCCTTCATTCAGCAATTTGCCTTTATAAATTGCTGATGGTAAAGTTGTCTTTATTGGCTGTCTGAAGCTTCACATTGTAAATGTGAAATTGGATCGTTAGTAGCCATTCTTTCTACAAGCAGCATTTTCCATWTTTTTTCTAAAAGTGGCAGATTGCTAATGATTTTAATGTTCTGTTTTATTTATTTACTGTCTTGACGTAGAYTGCACAGAAAAAGGGCTTCTAGAAAACAAGAATTAAAGGCATCAGAGAGATATATGCAGTTTACAATGAAGCAAGGTCACTGCTTATCAGAAAATCTCAGATAACTGCAGTATTTTCCAGGCCTTTTCTAGTATAACTTCTGAAGTACTTTCCTTTCAAAAACTGCTACCCTACACGCAAGAAGTGGCCCTGTGCAGTAAAACAGTAAATTAGTGGCTAATTCTTTCATCCAACAGCATTAATTATAAATATGAGACATGGAAGAATAAGGCTACTGAACCAAAACGGAAAGAGCAATAGGCAACTGCTAGTCCATATACACAGTMTTTATTTATTATTTAAAACAGTAATAATGACTAACTTACACTAATTTGGGGGTTGTTTGGGAGAAGAGTCAAATTCCCTCCTTCTGGTCTGATTGTTTTCAATTCACATTAAAATGTATATTGAAATACAACTCTCAACCTGCATTCTGCTTTTTCAAGTGATGTTTGAGCCAAACCATACTGTTCTTCCAAACATCCTGAGATTCATGCCACAAACACGCTTTGAGAAATACCATATTCCTTCACTAAAATTAATTAACTTAAGGTGTCAGTGTTTCAAAAAAGCTTCATCTATATTTGAGGAAATATTCCTGGACCATGCTCAGAAACTTATGTCTAATATATAGTAGAGGCAACAGTACACAGCAGTTTGGCTTTTGTAGGAGGGAATGTGGGTGCTCCACAGGTTGCCACCCACTATCATTACGGAGGAGGCTTCCAGCACTGAGGAGGCTCTTCGCTTTTCCCCCCCAAATGCAGAGCTGCTCCAGCAGCGACCATGGTTGCAAAACAACTCCGTGTTAGGCACGGAGCAGRACAAAGTCCATCTTAAAAGCATCTTGTTGTGAGAATTCAGCACTTTCACAACATTTTTACTTCACTGCACTTTTCTGAGTACCCATTATTAATGGCATGTTATCATTAGCTGTTTAAATAACAGTTATCTTAATAACAGGGGAAAGGGAGCTATTCATAATCTGTTCAGTCTGGCCAGGTGACACTCCCACCTATTTTTTTTTTCATTTCTGAAGACAGTCTATCAGGTATTTTTTTTCATCAATAGAATGAGACTGATGAATATGTCAGATACAGAGGACCACAGTGATGTCTCCTTTTGTGATGTTGTCATAGGTCTTTTCATGATATTTCAATTGAGATTGTTCATTTTGATGTCCTATTTTCTTGCCTTTTTTATTTTTTTCTTCTGGAGGATAAAGACCAAAAGCAGGTGGAAAGAATCAGAAGCTTTTTAAAATGTCATATATTTTTTTCAAAGTTCTCCATGGGGCATTATCTGTCTTAAAAGCAAAATGTTAGATAGATGCCATCTCCTGGTCTTATCAGATCTCCCTCCTTACATGTTAAAAAATTAATGTAGAATTTTGCTTTGCTTTTTCTGCTTATTATTAAACCATTAGTTTGCAAATAGTTTGCAAACTGAAAGTTTCTCGCCTTCTTGTACACATTTTCACTCCATGTCCACCCACTGGGTAGCTGTTGCAGCATTGTTGCCGAAATCTAGTTGTGAACACAAGTTCATTTATGCACTTACTGAATAACTGGAGATTTGCTTTAGTTAAGAAAAAAGGACTCTTATTTGGGCAAAAAGATATTTGAAAGGCATCATCAGCTTTAAGATGGGGGGACATGTATAGATAGAGACAGTGGGAGTTGAATCTACAAAAGCTGAATATCTAAGCAGTAAGGATGAGTGGACTATCAAGAAACCAAATTTCAGAGCTACTGGGAACCTCCAGGAGTGTGGGTTTGAAAGGAAAGGTGAAAAGGACAGAAAAAGGAGCCCTTCTCATCACTGTCTGGCAACAGAGCATGATTTTGTATTCTATCAGACCTATTTAAAAACAGACTGAAGCTGTCACTGGAGTTTAATTCCTGCAAAACACACTGGTTTAAGCCAAGGGGTACAGTGACAGTCCTAGCAGAAGTTTGATTTTTCACCGTGGTGGGAGTATTTTAAGTAAGAAGGGTTTTTTTTAGGTTTATTTTAAGGAAGGTAATTCATTCAATGGGATGCACACGAGGCCCTCTTACTTCGTTGGTCTTCAAACTTTCTTYCTATTCCCTTCCTTGGGATAAACCACAGGGGCAGTGTGCACAAGACAAACGCGACATGTAAGCCCAGAACACCATTTGCTTCAGTTTGTCCTCATGGGGAAGCTCTTCACCAATTTAGCAGGAGGAAGCCAAGACCAATGGTGGCCTCAGAAATACAGAATAGAAATACTGAATGTCCTCTGCAATGTGCTTTATTGGGTTTTATCTGAGCACACTGCATGGTCTCTTCCAGACCAAGAAAAGTTATTCTTTYTTTCTATAACCCAAACTCAGAACTAGCAGATGGAAATGTCCTTCTACGGAAACAGACTTGATACCTACAAAACATGAGCATGGTTTGCTGCATGGCACCTCCTTGCCATATATGTGTATTGTATCTGTGTTGCAATAAGTAATTAGCTAATGCTTTGAAATCCACAGGTCATATTCACATCTTAATTGCAAGTTATTTCCTGCTCTCTTTTACGAAAGAAGGAAAAAATAAAAGCTATTTCTTTTCATCCTTGGGCAAAAGAGCCAATTAGTAAACCCTAACCTCTCAACATTGTAGCTCCATGCTGTTAATTAMGAGAAATAAGAACTCACTTCCAAGGTAGAGCCCGTGGGCAAAAGGAAAGTTCTGGAAAACAAAGGCCTGTTGGGCAGCCCTTATTTAGACAAGAAAACCACATACCTCTGGGATTGCAAGCTGAAAAGATCAGCGGGACTCCACTGCCTTCTGCTTTTCCAGCACAATAAAATGGGAAGCAAATAGTAATACAGAGCCCATTAAGAACCAAGGAAGGAGTCTTTGTTCTCCCTGCTCTTTAAAATATTGATTTTTCTCCTAAARCTTGAATGTGGAGTCTACAAGAAGCCTACAGCAGAGTTCGGCCTTATTTTTCTTGACYTAACAGGGAAGAGCTACTTTAGGCCTGCATACACCTCTCTTTTAAAACGTGAAAGTGAGGCTGGCATTTGGGGAAAAAATAGAGACAATACAAATTATTAATCAGTTTGGACTCCTCAGGTYGTATTTGAGCAAGATCCTTTCAGAAGAGGCCTCTATAATGGCCCAGCTCCTGCTCGCACCATGGTGTTGGCTGCCAGGGAGCAGGAGAGCTTTACCCTTCTCCTTGGAGGCACCGTGCGCTTGGAGGTGCTGACAAAAGCAGGGAAAGGTTTTGGGGCACAGTTTTCCCTGGGAATTTGCTAGGACTGACAGCTACTCTGCAGGCACTGTGGATTTCACAGCTCCATTTCTGGAGACCCGCCTCTTATAGATGTAAATGCCGTGTATAGATGTATCTATACACTTAGATGCTCTTATAGACGTAAATGCTTGCAATCGTGGAAAGGAGAAAACAGCATGTGGTTTATAATAGTATTTACAGGCTCTGAAATCAGTCTGGGGGAATAAGAAGCATTGTGAAAAAAAAAATCAAATCTTAACCCACACTACAGATATTTCTGAGGAAGAACGATCAAGAGATATTATGTTTGTAAGAGATTTTAAGTCCTGAATGGAGAGGATTCTTTATATCTTAATGCATAGCTAGCAGAGTTCTATGTCCAAACAGGCATTTTCACATGCAAATGCCTATCTGTATTGCTAGCTAATAGCACACAAAAATACAACTTTGCCAGGCTGAAAAATAACTCGCCTTTCTTGCAGATCCATTGAGTTCCTAATACTGAACTTTATTAAGCTGTGAAATAAATTAATATGAGAAATTCCGGAAGCAATCAATGTAAATTCATTTCTTCTCCAGCTATTCTGGATGCAGGCATGGCAAAGCTCTTTCCTCTGTAACTGTCTTCCATAAATCTCCTGTGATCTCTCAGCATCACCACTTTTGTTCTTGATGAGTCAGTTGGGAGGTATTTTGGTACCCTGGCATTTGCATTTGCTGTAACTGGTTCCTTTATGTGTTCTGATCTTTTCTGCTCAGCAAATGTGTCCAATCACATTCACTCTGCAGTGAGCAAGGGCACAGTTTACCAAATATCAACACAGGAACTGCTCTTAAAAGACATGTTACGTGCCAGGAATTGACTGAAGAGTTTAATTGGTGAAGCTAAGAGACAGTCTTGTATGGCACTTTCAGTGAATATGTAACACTATAGGATATAGTGACTGCTTGAGCTGGGACCAGAATACAGATGATTGTTTGCTCTAGGTGGGTGGATATTAGTCTCATTTGGTAATTTCRACGTTTATTTCTCTTAATAGCTTTCCAGGGGCTTGTTGTACAACTGAATGGAATTTACTGCAGCATCTTGTGAACTTACAGTGCATTTACACCGGTGCTGTCAAGGGATGAGTCTGGCCTATAAGCCAGTGGCCAAAGGAAGGACTTGTTTTCAGATGTTACTAGTTCCAGAACAGCAGTTAAAACTGGGTGTTTGCTCCAATRATGTAAACCTGGATTCAATCAATTAATAAAAATGGACCAATTTTAAAATTTGTGCTAGCTTGTCCGAAAATAGAGTATGAAGTAAATGCAGCTTCTGTGTCCCTTATACAAATCATCTGAAAATCCTGGATATTCCAGATTTGCTTTTATAACCTTAGAAGTGATTTATCATGAGATTTTTCCTTTTTCCCCTGCTTCTCCCCTCTGCCCAAGATATTTAATCCTTGATTAAATGCAGATAATTGAAACAGTGAATTGAATTCAGTGAATTGAATTGAATTGAAACAGATAATTGAAACATTGTTAAGAGAAGCCAGATAATTTGGGCATCTCTGGGARTATTATTTGCATTTTGTTCTTTGAGACGCAATCCTTTTTTTGTATGAAACTCCTGTATAAACCTAGCGCAGCATAGCCCTCATCTCCCTTTCTTAGCTATTTCTCTAACTAATTTAATCTTTCTTCTTCAGTTATACAAGTGAGATYTCTTCCTAAATATTGATGCCTGAAAAAAAATATTGGTTTCATTACTTTTTATAACAAAGGTACACAGTCTGTTGTGCACTCATAAAGTCAAGCCRTAAATTATGCTGAATATTTGACTTCTTCATAGGTGTTTTGATTCCACTATAGCTCTCAGATTTTTAAAATGCTTTTCTCTGTTCATTGGTCCTAACATCAACATTAGTCTTAACTGTWATTTGGGAAAAATATTTTCATAAATCTCTGGTGCGGGATTGTACTTTTGCAAAACAACTCAGTTTTCAAGGGGCAATTCCATTCTATGGCAATGGGGTCCATCTTCATTTGGTTCCCTCAAATTGGGTTTTCTACCTGCCCTGTGGACATTGCAAGTGTGACCATAATTTTCATGACTTAGTATAGATTGTCCAGTCCTCCTATTCTTTCAAGTGCTCAGACCTTTTTCAGAGAAGTTCCATTTGGCCTTCAATCTTCCTTGTTTATTGCCCAGCCACAAATATTCCTGACAATAATTCCAAACATTTCACTGTTTTTTGGAYCAAATCTCTTATTTTTGATAGGACATGACTCATAAGCTTTGCCTTTCAGCAAGGACTGCTAGCAGTCTTTGAATTCTGATTCTGCTATGATAGCAAGCATTCACAGCTTGTTCTACAAAGAAGAATAAGAATATGATTTTCTTACTAGATGGGATTCCTTAAAATAGATTAATATATTCATATAGGAAATGCATATAATCCATCCATCCTACTTACAGTAGTTTTACTTCACTGACCAAGTTACTTACTAGCTTTTGGTTATTACMTGAGGGTCTTTCCCTGCTGCAGCATATAAACTTACATATACAGAAGACATATATACAAGTCATATATACAAGTTTACAATGTTCAATAGGAGTTCACTTTTTTCATGTGCAATTGATTTGAGATTACATAGAGGAACTAAAGGATTTAGATTATGACTCTTGACAGGTTTAATACACACAGAGAAATCTCTTTTTCAGATATATATTTATGTGTTTATCTACAGTAATTCTTTTTGAGAAAAGATTTTTCAGTATCTAACCAGTGAATGGCTCTTTTTTTGGCTTGTAAGATACTTAGCAGGTTTTGGTTGTGATTAAAATGCTTCATTTGAAATCAGTTGCTATGAATAAGGAGAGACAAATTTAATGCATATGTAAAGCATGCAGTTACACGATAGAGAGTGGTGTATTCCAGTGCACTTTCTTATTGACCTGTATAATAAATGAATATTTAAAGTCTATATTCCAGTAAAAAATAGTACAATTCCAGTATTTTTTTTCTGAGATTCTACAAACAACTGTGTTTGCAGAAGAAGCTGTGTACTGTGCTTCTTTACACTAATCCTTCAGAGCATATTCATAGCTCATCTGAAATAATAAAAGAGAGGAGCTTTCAAGCGGTACCTGATATCATGGTTCTCAGGGTAGGGTTTTGTAACTTGAGTTGGATCAGATGCCAGTGCAGAACAGCAATAACCGTGGAGCAATTCATGAAGTCTCACCAGAGCTATGGCAGCAGCATCTAGTTGCCAGCAAAATTTTAGCTCACTCACATTGGCAGTAATTAAACTCTGCTTTGTGCTGGTTTACAGTCTGGGTGTGTTGACTTCACCTACAGTTATAGCAGATAGCTTTATGTAACTTCTCATAGAAAAAATGTAGCATAGTATTATTTACTCAGAACTACATAATAAGAAATAATTAATTTCCATAATGAATAAGTGGCTAAAGATACTAGGATGCCAGAATATTTAAAATAATTCTCTCCATGGGAATAGAAACTTCTCCTTTCTTTTTTTTTCAAGAAAGAGACAAACTGCTGGACAGTTTTGTTTTACTTGCTTTTTGATTTGTTTTATTCTAAGGGATGTGAAGGGTTGCATTGTTTACTGAATCAGGGATTGTCTGATGTTTTCAAAACCTCATTAGTATGAGATTCTCCTTCTTCAATATTTTGAATAATACCGTAGGTCAGCGGTGACTAATTCAAACTCCATGCTTGCATCTGTAAAATTCATTAGCAGTCTCAATCTGTTACATCTACACAGCCTTTCTGCTGAAAACACTAAGTCCATGTGAAATGGGAAGCATTATTATTGCCACTTTGCAGAAGGAGAACAGAGATGCATGGGCAAAGACCTGAGGTCTCCTGGCTTGTGCAAATCTCTTGCTCAGAAGTTCCCAAAGCTTCTCTCTGGTTAGTATTCCAACCCTGGGGCCCTCCTTCATCCGCAGAAGAGGTTTAAGGTTTAGAATTGGAATGGTCCTCTATACTCTTCCCCATGGGTGAGGATTTAGTTATTTAAGCCTTTTCTGCAGAGAAAAGTCATTGGATTAAATAAAATCACAGTCAATCTCCAAAATGGGTTGTTATTTCACCAGCAAATGCAGCTTTCAGTGGCCTCTGAAAAGCAAGGTAACACACATCCATAGTGGAGATAATGTAATTCTTATATTGCATAATTTATCTCGTTTTATTAATATTCTTAGTGTTTACTGCATAGATATTTTCTGATATGAGGGCCACATTGGACTGTTGTTAATTTTCTTTGGAAGAAAAAGATGAGTAAGAACTGTCATTCTTTACACACTTCTTCAGGTGTTAACCTAACCACAACAGAYATTATATTGGTTAAAATATAACCCAACTTCTCTTAGAAAATATTACTGATGTGCCAGATACATTATATGCAGAATTGGATTCACTGCTGCATTTTCCTCCACTCCTTCTGTTCAAGATTCTGTGCTTTTCTTTTAATTTCTAAATACTTTTGCAAAACTAATCTGCTGCAAAAATTTTAGGTGACATTTAAATAGTAAATCCTCCCTGCTGCACTGGAAAAGCTGAAAAAAATAAGTATGAAAAGAAGCTCTCCAGCTGTTGAGAGCAACAGACCCTTGACAAATATAGCAAACAGGGATTTCTTCATTCAGCAAGGAATTGAAAGATTATGTTAGAGTCATTTAGCCCATGAAGTAGCCCCTTTTACACCCTTAAAGTGACAAAAAATAAGTAGCTTATGCAGCCCTGCATTTAAAAGATCAGAAAATAGGTCTTTTTAGAGACACTCCATAGCTATGAGTTTTACTCCTTTAATCCGATAATTATCCACTGATTTTTTTTCAGGTTTTCTGATAAACYACCGAGAGAAATTCAAGAAATACAATTTGCAAAAATTGCAGACTCTTTAAAAGAGTAATAAAAATAAGAGGGAATTTTCTTCCAGCACTTCCTAATATCTTAAGCAGCTCTCAAAATTTCATCTATACACCAACCAGTATTATATATATCCTCAAAACAATTATTTATAAAGAAGCTCATGAGCAGTCCTTCAGATTTTTTTTTTTTCCATTGAAAGAGATAAGGTCTGACCAAGACTTATTATTGACCAGTATTCCCTCAGCTATACCAGGCTGCACAGAGCAGGGGGACGCATGCTAGGAATAAATAAAAGCAGCTAGATGTGAAAGCTTTATATCAATTCCTCCATGTTCCTTCCTTGTAACACAATGCAGTTTCACATGGAGTCTTGGTCTCTTTTTTCCACCCAGAAATTGATATCTAATAGAGAGGTCTGAATAAAAGAGAGAGCATTAAGTGCATTCATCTAGCTGGTATTAGAAGAATGTGACTGACTAGTCACAGGGATTCAAAGAAATTTTGCAAATGAGGGGGAAAAAATGGAAGAGAATATTATCCTTTGGTAACTGTGCCAYTGTAAAATAATTTAAATGTAATGTAATAATGTTAATTAATAATATATATAAGCATTGATGAATATTTGAAAACCTCTACTTCACATGCAATTAACACAAATTTTACAAGCAATTATATGGGGAGCCAAATTATTTAGCAACTTTAAAACTATTTACCCTCATGCTAGATTTCTCTCTGAATAATTAAGCCAAATTACTCTACACTGATTCATTTGTATTAATTTAATATTTGCTTCCTGATTTAATAACAATTACAGCCAAAGTACCTCCAGACTTAAGTAAATCAAGGCTAATTCTAAACATGACATACTACATATCTTCGTATTTTAGGATCCTTGGTGCAGTCTCCATGTACCTATACTGGGGTTACTGGGGTGCAGTCTCTGTACCTATACAGAGACCTATACTGGTCTCTGAMGTCTGTAGGATACTTGCAGGATCTCAATTCCATGTGAAATGCCGTAAATGAAAGTCATAGCATGTGAGAGTAGATGTAAGCAGATACCCTTGCAGACCCCAGACTGCAGCTTCTTCGGAACTCTCAGCCTTTTACTCTGCTTTTAGACAGCCTGGGCACACAAGCCCCATGTCAAGACCAGGACCTTCTGGGTTTAGAGACACCGTAACTGTTTCTGTGGAAGGTAAGCCCCAGTGCCACAGACCATGGTGCAGTGTACTCTAAACTGAGGAACTTTAGTAAGACTTTTCTGTAGGAGCACCCTGGGGTGGCAAGAGCTTTCTCAGCTCTCCCTGCATTTGAGCATCCACTAGAGACGTGTCTTATCTTTACTGGATGTCACTGGGAGCAAAGGGACCTCATGACTTCAGGAGAGTCCTTAGATGTGGTTATTCCAYCTTTGCTCAAATCCTCTAGAGCAGCTAAGCTTAAGTATTTTGTAGATAAGGAGGTTTGCTTTGGGGGCTTTCAGGGGTTAATCTTCAATATATACGACAGTCACATAAAGCAGAGCTGGTTGATTATACATTTTCCTTGTATGCTGATTTTTTTTTAATTCATTGATTCACACTGAACTTCTAACAAATGTAAAGCTTCAGGCAACTATAATTAAAGGAATTATATCACAAAAGATTCAAGTTCCCACTGAAAGTTTGAATCAGTTTAGCTGTTTGCTTTTTCAAAAACATTTTTAGCAAAATCACTGAAGGAACATCTATCCCTTTGTAAAGCAGAGAGGCCAATAGCACCTATTCCTCTAAGATTTTAAATCACCTGTAAGCTTTATTGACCTCTACATAGGAGAGGTAGACTGGTCTTGATGTAGAGATAACTTCATCACACCTTTATCACCATGATCAAGATTTAAAGTCCATTTCCTTTTCTCTGAAGATCGTTCTCTGAAATCCCTGTGTTCAGATAGCTTGCATGTTACGCTTTCCATCAATACTTTTCACTATAAATCTGCCATCAGCTCAATTTCTTCTTGCAATCTCTCTAGAATATAATACACTAATCATTACAAAGGATGGATGCAGGAATGTTTTAGCAAACAAGTCTTCCTGATGAATCCACTGGCTCCCTTTGAACTACACTGAAATCAATGGGAGAGCAAGAGCCGGCATGAGTAACAACAGGCTTCTTACGCAGTGTCAGCTTCACCATTTCCAAGTATCACTTGGCTCATAGAATATGATCCATCACCCATTTTACCGAAGTAAGTTTCACTTTGCTGGTATTTCCAAGTGGGAAGTTTGGATCGTGGAAGATCACAGAGAAGCTAAGCAGCAGCACTAGGAATAACAGTCCGACCTTCGCACTGCCAGGGCTGTGACTCTGCTTGTGAAGAACGTCTGCTATGGAAGCACTGGAGCTGTATCCTACCRGGCACGGAGCGTCTAGAGCAGAGCAAGGGATGCTCATGGGGACCTTCAATGTGGTGGGCTTAGATTTGTTAGAAATCTGAAATTTGAACCACAATCTAACCACTTTTYTCTCTAGTTGTGAAATTTGAACCACTATCTAACCATCTTTTTCTCTAGTTGATGTACTTTTGAGCAAACCCAAATGCTACTTTTGCAGCATTCCCAGACAAAATGGCTAAATGAATATTGTACTCTYCAGCTACTTGAAAGAAGAAATCTTAACTCTAATCTTTCCTCAGCAGTAAAAAAAAACCCATGAATTGAAATAGGAGCCAAAGCTCCTTTGCACTTTGCATATATTTTTTGCATATCTCTAGTACATGTTTTAATGCCGGCAGTTTCAAAAGTGATTTTTCATTGTTCTGGAGGCTGATGGGAAGGACTTGGTTGTTTCTCCACAATAGCTCAATCTTTGCTGCCCACAGAAATGAAGAGCTTTCAGTGGGTCAAGGGCACCTTCAAAGCAAAGTCAAACAAGGCTTTAATTCTGCAGGAGAGTGCCAGCTGCAACATTTGTAACCCACCACCGCATGCCCACCTCTGTTCTTGCACTAGTTAAAAGCAAAACACTGTAAAATATTGAAAACATCCTTGTATGTCTTGTTGACTGCATTTGTTTCAGATACAAGTCGAAGCTAAGTAAAGACTTGGATGAACAGCACTAAAACGCAGCTATATTTAGGGCTCAGCATGTTAATGTTTCTATTTGTTGCTCAGCCCCAAGGAATTCTTCAGAGAGCTTTTATGGTATTTCTGTTGCCAAGGAAACCTCTTGTCATGTGTGTGCGTGCGTGTGCGCCCAGTGCCTGCACAAATTCCAGCTCCCGTCGCAGACACCCAAATCCATGTTGTGTTAAACAAGGCAAAGACACAACAAAGAAGTACCCCCCTCTGCGGGGTCTGTATATTTAGGTAAGCACAAAGGGAGAAGGTGCCTGTGACTCACAGATGTCCCTCCAGACGCAGGGCACTCTTCTCCAAGGTTTTTGGTTGACTGTGCTCCTTGCTGCTCGAAATGGCAAAACGTCTTGATCAGCCGAGTAAGGACTTGAAACCTATCGTGCTCGCTGTCCCATAGCAGCAAAACCAGTGCCCCTTATTCAATTATCTTTTGCCCGATAGCCTCATTCAGAATGAGAGAGTTGAGAAATCAGAGAGAGGCCAGGAATGAGATGACTGGGTTATTTTTTCCCCTCCCTCCAGGGTTTGCTATACTAGCGAGTCACAACTCTGTGAAGTGACAGTCATGGGAAGTGACAACTGTTCGGAAGATTGAAGCATCTGTCTTACTTGGTCCGTGCCCCCTTGCACCGGGAGAGAACTGACATGACATGATCAGAACAGAAGTTTGGACTAAATCTTTCACAGTCTGTTAGGGCAGGCAGAGATGGCTGCTGGAGGATTTTCTTTAGTAGGGTACCATATAGGCAGTCTTGAGAGTGGGGAGCGGGGCAGGAAAAGGAGGGAAGAGAGGGAAAAAGCATATTTGCATTTTTAAAAGCCTTTCCTCGCAGTGGATTCTCAGGAAATGTAGGTCAGCTGTAGGATCTCTTTCCCACAGGGCCAATAGGAAAAGGTTTTTCTGCTCTTCTCTTTCTCTGGCCTGGTTTAGAAATTGTGTATTTTTTTTTTCTAAAAAGACATCCAGCTGCTTTTAAACTGCATGCTCTGGGTAAGAGGCTTACAGACAGCTCRATATGGGGTTATTGCCAGCAGCAGTGCAGCTAGCTCCTTATTTCTTTTCGCATTTCAGCTTTGCATCTTCAGTTTTCATCCTTCCTTCGCTATAGAAGATTTCACTACATAGACTATGGTGGCTTGYATGGACTTGGAATCATGCAAACTGCAGACTCCCACGGAAATTGTGAATCATGGAGGTTTTAACTGATCAAAATGTTACTCTTTAGGTCTGCCAGGCATCTTGTAGGCTACTCGTGTTCACAGTGAATCTTGTGCATACTCGTTAATTTTAGTGAGATTTTTTTTTTCAGACAAAAATCTATGATTGTGTACATAAAAGGTACCCCTGATGACACATCTTATGATACCAACAGACACYTTTTGTGCCTCCTTAATCTGGCTCAAAGTCTCATCTTGAAAGGCTTTCCACGTCCATTAGCCAAGTGTATCTCCTTGTGCATATTAGCAGTATGCATATATAGATGTAATCTAGAAGATACAGCAATGGGATTGCTGCCTTCTTCTCAATAAGTGAGTTCTGTGCTCCTCCTTTACATACCAGTTTTAGACACTGCCTGCCTCCTCTGTAATGAGGTTCTTGTGGCTGCCAAAGCTTATATTAAAAGAAGACGGAAATTGCTTTACAATGTCAGAGTGCTGCATGCCTTGGAAATTATATGCCTGTTCTGCAATATGGGCATCTCCGCTCGTGAGCTTGGGATTGTCAGTTTAGATCAGATGCTTCCTTTGCAGTTGAATTAAATACAAATAGATAAGTCTTTAAATCACCTGTGAGTTTCCTGAAACTTGAGGCTCTTCAGGGGCCATTTGGTGTAGGACATGATTTTTAGAGGGCAGTATAAATGAGGCTACTCTACATTATATGTGATATCTACCTATACCTATATAGGTGATTAGGGATACCTATCCCATTATGCTACCTACCTCATACTACATCTGTATTCACAGACACTACAACTTTGCATCATCTCTTGAAAGATGCTTTTAGGAACAGAAAAAATAGGGGAAAAAATCACTTATTCCTAAGGATCAGGAGATCATATCTGTCTGACATAACAGTCTTTGCAGCAGACAATAAGCAGCARCCTGAAGCAGGTGCTGAAGAGTCAAGTGACATACAGTCCAGTTTCCACTGGAACCCTGAATTACAGATCTGGATGCAATCTTCTAAGAAGGCTAAGAAAGAGTTTAGGTGGCCAACAGCTGTGTCTGAAGAATAATTGACAAAATTCTTCCCTATGCTAATTAGGCAAACTTCAAATCACAGAAATATCTGTCTCTCCTTTTTTTCCTGTGGCATAGAAGTAAGTCTCATCCTGTTGTATCCCAGCCATCTAAAATAACAGTCATGAGGGGATGAAAGCACACTAAAACACAAAATTTACATAATTTTATCTTCCTCTCTGTGCAAGCATATCTTCTACTTATCTTATCTTATCAAGCTTATCTTGTGCCAGTGTGCATACTAGTCACATCTGTGTTTAAAGGCAGATACAGTTTTACAACAGAAGCGGATAGATCAATGCAAAATGATTTGGGTAATTGGAAATTTGCAAAAGAGTTAATTTACATTTTCATCAACTGCAATAAATAATCTGTTTCTTTTGCTGAAGAAACATTTAKGCTTCATCCTTTTAAGCTTTTAAGGGAAAATAATTGAACATGTGTCTGCTGCTGAAGCTAATGATAATCATAATTTCTAAGAGGATAAGCTTTCACTCATTATACATTGCTTATTCCTTAAATTACCCTAAGCTGAAAAAAAAATGCTTAGCTTCTTAAAAACCTCAAAGGACAGAAAATGTTGTCACATTAATTTTACCTTTGTTCCCACAGCTTAATAAAAATATCTTCTAGAGTTAAAAATGCTAGAGTTAAAAAAAATTGATAACCTCAAGGTGTCAGAAAGTTTTACAGTGTTGGCAAGGAATGTCCAAGAACCTATAACCAGTGCAGGAGGGGAAAAAAAGGGTGTTACATGAAGAGACATGAAGAAGACCCAATATAACACTAAATGTTATGTTGCCCATTACAGAGACTTTGCCCTTAGCACCAAAAGCCCATTTGGAATTGCATTTGGTAGCCCATCTTTCTTCAAAGAGGTCCACAGCCTACATAGGAACTGTGGTAGATCTGCAGAGCTGTGAAAATGTTACCCCTGAAGTTCTGAGGAGCAGACTTAGGAAAAAAAATTAAGCTGGGATTCACCAGCTTACAATGCTCAGCTTGCAAGTATGGAAGAAACAAAAAAGAAGATTTTGTTTACTTTTTACTGTGAGGAAGCAGAGTGCCTTCTAGCATTATTGTCTGACACATGAGACGAGTTCAGCAAAGAGAAAGCAGGAGCTACRACAGTGGCTAAACTGATAAGAGACGTTCTGATTGAAGGACTCATGAGGAAAAACCATGTTGTGATCAGCATTTTTCATCTAAATGGTCAGACTGACAACTCTGTTAATAGTCCTAGAATTTGCAAGTCCTGTTCTGATAATGGGAAAAAAAAATCAGACAGACCAGTTTTGTGAGTAGAGGCTTTGCATGTAACTTTCTAGACTGTAAGGAGCTAGGAGGCAGCTATTAATCTTTCCTTTCCAAACGTGTTCTTCCAGCCACTTCCATGTTTAAAGATAAAACTTCATGCTGCCACTGCAAAGAACACTGTGGGTTGTCTTTAATAAGAACATTAGAGGAACATAACAGAAGTAAGTGGCAATAATTATACATTTCCTTTTTTTGTCTTTAAAGGTCATAGTTAAAGTCATGGAAAGTTTTCTCGATATCACAAAAGGAGAGAAAAGAATCATTTGAGTGTCTTGACAGAACCGTTATTCTCTCTCCTCTCATATATGACTATATGTGTGTTATATATCTACGTAAGCATACACACACAGTTTAGTTGGAAATACAAAATAATCTGCTTTCCATAAAGAGCTATCTGTGATTTAGAACAGTGAAATATTGGAGAACTATGATCAGCAATTCTTACTATTACATATATGTGTGTGGGGAAGGGTGACATCTTTTAGTGATAATAAAAAAACTCMTTTTTGCTTACCTTTTAATACAGGAAAGCATACACATCTCATTACCTAGTGCCGTGACTATATCCTGTGTAGATGATAACGTTTTTCACTATCATTTGTATGCTGTAAAGATTATATATAGCAATTTACATTTTAGAACAGTTCTTAAAATAAAAATCCTCTTAAGTAAACCAACTCTTGAAGCTCTGATATGGGTTTTCAAAATTTTCTGACACAAGAGATATCAAAATGACATTTCAACATCTTGATTTTATTTTGAATTTCTATGAAAACCTCTGATTTCAACCAAAAATAAATCCTATGAAGTTTTTCTTTTTCTTTTAATTTCAAATGTACATCTTGGGAAGGGTTTTTTTTCCCCCAGACTTCAGAAATATATTGTATATTGGCGATATATATGATTTCTGCTATTTGTCAGACTGAAATCTTGTTTTGACAGAAGTCACAAGTATGGAAAAAAAAGTCTGCAACTGTGTTCAAATGGTGTTCAGTGTAGACACAATAGGTGTTAAAATTGGATCTAGTGGCTCTATAAATTGTCTTCAGTCTTTGGTCTCTTTTAAGTTTTCAGTTAAGAAGTTAGAAAATTTGGACAGTGTCGAGTTCTGTAAAGATGTATCATACTTATCTTACAGCACAAAGAGTGTTTTGTGGGTTTTTTCCACATCCATTTCTTGGCATATGCAGAACATGCTAATGATCTTCCATGTTAGTTTTTTGTTAAGGTGTATACATAGCTAAGTGCTACCAAAAGCAAGAGACTATAGCTTGTGGTCACTTAATTTTGATTCAGGGTCCCTTTTTTTGTAAAAATACAACTATTTCAATGAATCTTATTATTCTCTTCCTCTGCTTCTTCTTTGTGGACAGTACCAGAGAAATGTCTATTATATCCTACGTTTCAAGTCTGTTGTGTAGGTATCTGAAGTCCCAAGCATGATCTCCTTCATTCTTGCATTCCTGCATGTTATATTAGTAGTACATTGACAGCACACCCTGAATGCTCACTGAGTGGCAGACAATTCAGGTAGAAAACAGCATTTTTGTCAAGCTTGTCCACATATGTCTTTTCAGTTTCCACTGCGTTGAACCTCTCAAGAGGATATATCATAATGTTCTCTGTCACATAACCAGAGATCAGCTCTGATGACTGTGCCTTGACAATGTCATCGACTAAGAGGTGGCAGTGGTCAAGAAGAAATGAGAGTAAGGAGAGAAAACTCTTTGTCATATTTTCTAGTATCTGCTCCCATGAACCTCAGAAATAGGCAGATCAGACTGTGGATTTTGAAACACTGAGATTTTTAAATTAAAAGTCATCATTTTCTTAGAAGCCTGGGGCATTGTGTGGTTTATGTGTGTATGAGGATGGAAGAGAATGGGGTTGTGGTCTTGGATGGCTGTCATTATTCAGTCTAGAATGGCTTAAAACTCCATATTTTGATGCAAGTTGGCATTTTTGTTATTAATTCCACTGTGCATTTCAGGATTGGGCAATGCCTGTTAGAAGAGGATGGGGTGGGTAAGAAAATAGCTACACTTCTGTGAATGAAAAAAACATCTGTTTGCTTTTTTAAATATAGTCCACTGCATCTGCTGATACAAACATGCTTTGTTCACTCTTTCTTATTTTGTTGTTTATCTTTCTCCAAAGGAAACTGATAGAAATTAAAAGAAAGTATGTGTTGTGCTTTGTATATGCTCGGCAGGACGTATCAAAACACCTGCAATAGTTAAAAAAAAAACTTGATGAATTCATTGTTGAGAGTGAAAGAAGTAGGCTGGATGTGGTGCCCACTGCTAGAAATAATGCAGTGGWGCTAGGAAATGCATTTTATGTGCTGTGTTCTTTAACAGAACATGTGTTTTTGATGGCAGGACTAATGTGTGAAATGCGCACGTCCTGGAAGGGCAGTTTTCCTTTCCTCTTGCATCATGTGGAGTGGTTTCATTAGCTGCTAAAGTCAAGGGCCCTCTGCTGATATGCAGTATTTTCTGTCCAGCAGGAGCATCACCTGAGTCTAACACTGGGTCCCTGCCTGCAGTTGCTTTTAGCTGCTCTGGCAGCGGTGCTTTTGCTCCAGTTATCTCTGCGTGGCTGTGGTCTCATTTGCCTGGCATTTAGAGAAGGTGGCAGTAGGTTGCACATTAATTACACTTTAAACACAGTTTTGCCTGGCTCTGGATGCATATAGGAATCACCAGGGAAACGGATGAGTGGGAAAGATGGAGAGTGTGACTAGGGCTTTTTTTCTGCCCAGTCTGTGATATTGTCCACAGAGAGTAGAGATTTTCCTTTGGTGATGATCCTAGTACCTTGGAAGAGAAACATACGCTGTGTCCCTGAAATGTCTCCTTCAAGATAGATGTTTTCCCCATGAAAGGCCATTCAGAATTTTTGGTGCATGCTGTGTTTGGATTTCCACATGAGCAACTGCTCCTTGCTTGCTGCTTTTTTTTACTGAGCAGCAAGGTAAATTACCCAGGATTGAACACAATGCAGCCACAATTCGTCTGGTCCCAAAGGTAGTTTGTTTATAACTTTATGTCTATGCCTTACAGTGCAGCTCAGCAATAAACTCAGATTCCTGAAGACAGGTTGATAAAGATGTTTCRTATCCTAAGACATACAGGTTGGTATTTTAAGTAGTATCTAGGTACCTGCTTTAGAGAAAAACAGGAATTTACACGTGGTTAACCTTAATTTTGAATATACCCATATCTCATCATCCTTCTGGTGTGGTTCTTAGATGCTTTATTTAATGGATGGTGCAATCTGGGCTAGCTGGTCTTTGTACTGAACTTGAAAGAAGGCTGAAAGGGAAGAAAAGCTTGTCATTTACCTGGTTGGGTTAGCAGCATTCATTTTATAGAACTTCCCATTTAAGGAGAGCAACTGAAAAGTGYGTTAAAATGCTGTTTTATTTTGTTTTGCATCTAACGACAATTGTATTAGGGTGCTATTTATGGCTAATTTTGTATTTCTTTCCTCTGGCATGAAGTACTTAGGAAATGTCACAGTTGGAATTTAAAAGGACTGTCTAAAATAGTATCTCTGAGACATCACACTGCCATTCTGACACTTGGACGTGATGACCCACAAGAATAATATTCTTAATGATGGCATTGACCTTRCTCTGGAAAACCAATCACTGCTTTTTTGAATATTTCTGATCAACTTTTTAGTTCATTGGATTCTTATAACACAGTGTGTTTGGTAAAAAAATCTTCCTCAGGGAACCAGGTAACAGCAACAGTAAGAGACACCAGGGACACTGACTGCAATGTACTCTGAGTTGCTTTATAAGTTTTGTAGTTTTTGTTATACTAAATATGGATTGATGCTCCACAGAAAAAGCAAAAAGGCATTCTGCCTGCTGGCAGCCTTGCTTTTGTAACTCCTAGACACTCAAAAATTTCTATCATTGTTCAGAAAGACAAACAAAAAAGCTTGAGTTCATATCACTTCCGAATAAATCTCCTTTCCTTCCTCTTTATGTGAGTACAGTTGCTCTCCCTTTATGATATTGCGTTGGTTTCTGGAGCCACAGCTTGTGTTGTGACATTCGCAGGGTGATAGATGCTGTCTAGTGAGTCTCGAGCATTTTTAGTGTACTACAAGAGAAAGAAAAGAAGGTTCTGTAGAGTTAGAGGTACTTGCAGGACTGATATGAGACASTTTAGAAACAGAAGACACAATAGATGAAGAGCTGCTGCCTCACAAGAAAGCACTTGCATTGCTCAAAGCGGGTCAGTAGTTGCACAGAAGTGCTTTGCTGGATCACAGCTTCAAAAGGCTTCACAGATAAATCTGTTTTATAAAGACGCTAACAAAGAGAGTGACAATGTGGAGGAGACAGAAAAGCGATGCATGCTGGAGCAGGGCCCATTCAGCAGTATAAGAGGAAGAAATTTAACTCTACTCTGGAAGTATACAAAGAAGGATGAATGAAACACCCTTGAAATGTAGGGGAGGGAAACAGCAGCACTTTGAACATCTTAGGTGGGCAGGCAGCAGGGAGGGTAAATTCCAAGGGGGAAGTAACAAAACAAAAAAAAGAAAGTTCTTTGCTTTTAAAAGAGCAACATTGTCACAACCATGCTGTGGAACAGAAATATTTAAGACAAACTTTCTCAATCAATTTGAACTCCACTTTTAATCAGACATAATCACYATTGAAGATCTAGATGTTAAGCCAGTATAAATTAGGCATATATTTCTGTCTTGCGGAAAAAAAAAAAAAAAAGATTATATGGGAGCGGACTAGCTTGTATGAAGAACCAGCTGCTCTGTAAAAAGAATGAAAGAACAGACTGCATATCTGAGATTAAAATAAATAGTGCTGTCTTGAGCATCTGCTTCTTTTAGAGCATCTACATGAGCTGAACAGTCGATGCTGCAAAATTGTCTTAATTGGCATAGACATTTGCTGGTTATTTGAGCGTCGCGCTCCCAACCCTACATATATCTCTCTACTGGGAGTGCCTCATAATTCTTGCTTGGATTGATGGTTAAATCAACAGAGTGAAAAGTAACGAGCAAAATGACAATGCAGAGGGTGTAATTAAGCTACCAACAGAGAGCGCAGGAACTAACACCGAGTTCAAAGCACAGAGAAAGGCATCGCGCAGGGAACCTAACGCAGAGAGCCACAGTATAAACCTGTTCAACGTGACCAGTCGGAGGGCTGTGAAGGGGCACCCCTGCCTTTAATGTTCACAACTAGGGCAGTCATTAGAATGGCCTCCTAGCACTTTCCTTCTTGCCTGTGCTGAGAGTCACTGGGTTTCCTGCTGTTGAATAAATCTGGGACCTGGGAATGCTTCAGCACTGTGACAAATGGAACTGATTTTCTTTGCCCTTCCTCATTCCACTGGTGATTTCCTACAAAACAAGGAACTACTATGTCCCCCAACACTGCGAAGCATCTACCCTGCTTTATTATTATCACAGAAAGAACATTTCGGATTCGCTGCAATGAGACAGGAGATGCCTTGATCATGTCGAGGGCGAAGCAAGGTTGTTGTTCACCTCTGACATCCCTTGCACAAGGGATAGATCTCTAACTTGTGACAGGATAAGTGACATGTGGGCTCTGTTTGAGGACTATTTTAGAGATATTTTTCTTAAACCTATGAGTATCCACTACCAAAGCAGATTGAACTTGCTGTTAACTCACAGACATCCRAGGAAGAGCAGAATCAGAGTGATCTTTTAAAACTGTTGCCTCAGATGAGTCAGCTACCAAGTACGGTCATAGGGTGATTACCAGTACTAAGTATAGGAATTCATTCCTTCACACACCCCTGCCAGCCTCCAGGAATCCTTTGTGCAGGATTCAATCTACCAGTAAACTGTGCAGTAGATAAAATAGAAACTTCAGTTAATAAAAAGGCCCTGAATTATGTGCGTTATCATTGGAGCRTAGCACATAATGCAGGCCAGCATGATGGGTGATGCAAGAAAAGCTTGAAAATTAGGTATTTTTAGTTCGATAGCTGACAAAGTTTTTGATTTACATAAGCTTTAAAATAGAAATGAAGGTCCATAAACACGCAGTGGGATTGTCACATGATAGGAGGCAGGCACTGATTCAGGTGAGGAACAGAGTCACCCAGTCACACACACTTTGTGTGTTCCCTAGCGCTTCTGAGAACCACCTGGAACTGGCAGCCACAATCTAAGACCTAGGGAGACCCAYGGGTTTCTGGAGCAACAGCTGGGGTTACTTTACAGCATCTAAAATTTTACCCAAATTACCTCCATACTGTACAAGTTAGGCAATTAATTTTGAAGGAGAAATTATGATCAGTAGAAAGACTAAATTATATTTCATTATAGTTGAAGAAATCAACTCTGTAGATTTCTGAATGTGTTTACCTTGATCCTTTTCATCACTGGCCAAGCAATATTTTTTCCATTAATCATATTTTTCTCATCAGTTGGCTATCCTTGGAGTTTCATCTAATTTCAGAAAAAAAAGAACTCACAAACCACTTGGTGTCAAACTGTTGCTAAGATTCTTTTCTTATCACATTACAAATATTACAGCAATTAACAGAGAGAGCATTAGTGAAACAATCTGAAGAGGCCCTAGCAACGCACTCATTAGGTGTGAACCACCCAGCTCCCAGGGAAAGTCATTTGGGCATCTTTCTCCCTCTGACTAAATAATACTTGCAAAATGTGTATCGATATCTCTGTATTGCACAGCACCAATAATTAGCTCAGCACCAGTTTTTCTTCTGAAGGAGGACTAGTAGGTGGGAAACTGTAGGCAGAGAGATCTATAGAGGGGAGGAACAAATCTCATTTGAAAGAATGGAAATRGAGAAACGAAAAGAACGAGCTAGTAAAAAAAAAGCATCTTGCAAAACTGCAACAAGGAAAAATAATTAATGTTATATGAAATTACTTATGGAGTTACCCCTTTTTGAAGGGGGGATATGTGCCATTTTGTCTTCTAGTAGAAATAGAAATAATCTAGAGGTATGGATCAGCTGAAAATCCATAGATCCAAAGAAGTGGAATGAGCTCAATAGCTGGAAATGACAGCGAAATACACCAAAACTGGTGATAATTTGATTGAAGTTATCCTGTTTCATACATATCCCATTCCTCTGTGTGCTGCCTTTGAAGGAGGGGAGCATGTCACCTTGCTCTTCAGCAGTCCCCTCAGGAAGAGCTGCAGCACAGCTTATTCCAAGCCTAACTCCCACACTTGGGTCTCAAAGACTGCCCTCAGGAATATCCATCCAGGGCTTTCAGCAGCCCACTTGAACTTGCCTCACAGCATTCTCAATCCCTCAGCACTTGGTAATCCCATCCTAGCTACTGGATATGCTCAGAAATGTTGACTTTTTCATATCCACACAACATCCTGGCTCATTCTTCCAGGTCTGCATCATCAGATCTGTAAAGTGCCTTAAGCATCCTTCAAAAGACAAAAGCCAAATATGCCTGAACTCGCTGATTAAAATACTGTGCAGTGCAAAATGATGTGACAGGTCTTGTCCCTTTACTGACTGTTTTGTTTTTATTCATGGAGAAACATTTCATTTTTAAGTAATTTGGATACTGGACCATATAACTTTCATTTGACAACTGATGAATCACGGACATTTTCTCCTGCAAAAATCTACTGAATTATAATTTTCTCCTTCATTTGTCTTATGTGCAATATAGACAAAGTACTGCTATCACAGGAAAAGAAATGGTTTTAATGTCAAAATTGATTGCTGGGGATATCAACTGCCACTTGCTAGTTGGGGGGAGGTATTATATAAACTTACTATGCACAATTGCCTCACATAACAACATGATGTGTGGCTAATGAAAACAAATGTCAGCTCCTTRCCACAAAATATAAAGTAATACACACACATTTCCAGCTGGGCAAACCACTATCAAAGCATTAAATGGCTTTTTCAACTGAAATGATGTATCGGATAATTGAATGATCACAGCAGGCAGCTGTGAGCACTACTGAGAGCAGCTCCACTTGGCATGTAACTGTAACCTCCAACTCAGACCCAGAGTATTAAGTAGGAAAATAATTACCTGTGAAGCGTTGGTGATGTTGCTGATTAGTGGTATATTTCATTACCTAAAGAGCTGACTAAGGTGTGAAAGATGCCAGCTTTTCTGCTCTTTCAGAGCCTTGTCTTTAGTCCCTAGAAGGTCTAGGGGCTGCTGTACTCACAGGAGTCAATGAAGAAATGCTAAACTGCTTTTCACAAGCTGAGATGATTTGTCATTGCCAGAAAAAAAACGGATAATCTAAGTTAATAATGAACAATAACTCATAAAAAGAATAAATAAAAAATAAAAATGGCACCGCTCCTGAACATGACAGAGCCCTCTCCAGAGAAGCGGCCAGCATAGTCATGTAGTCTTTAGACATTCTGTTTCACTCAGACTGTGAGTGTTGACACCGGGATTTGTAGACTTCAGGACCAGAAAAGTGAGGAATACTGGGATGAAGGTAAACTAGCATAAGCTCTACAGTTTCTATCTTACACATACTGTTGAGACATAACACTGGAATTTGCACAGGAATTTGTCTGTATAGGAACTATCTGTTGCTGGCTAAGTAACCCTTGAAAATAGCTCTGTACAACTATGTAGATAGGCTGCACGTATGATCTTCTATCATTCTGGTCACCCCTAGTGTACCCTTCAATCAGATGAAAGATCTGACCAGAAGCCAGCCGAAATAAAGAGTGAATTTAGGACCAGGAATCAATTCTTGATGCATTTGATTATCTCTTTTTCAAGTGTAACTATATAAATGGATTTTAAATGAGTCAACAAATTTGATTCAATCTGATCCCCCAGTTGTCGCAATCAGCTGGACCTGCAGGGAGTTCACTTGTTTGACTCATGCAAACAATCCTGCAAGGCAGTTGAAGCRAAGTGAGCAGCTCAGCTTAAAATAAAAGCCATCTAAGCTGAAGATACGTAACAATAATGACTCTCCTAGTCAAGGTTTTTTGAYTTTCAATAATAGAATGCTTAGTAGATCAGTCYCTTGGCAGTAGTTTTTGTCTTCTAATTGACAATTCAGCCAGTATAYGTTTGAGTGCATGTATATATTAATCACAAATTTTCTTTGCTCTTGCATACTGTCACTGGCATCTTTGTCAGTGTTTAAAATAAAGATGCAATTCTGCAGCTTTCCACAGATTAGCAATTGAGGGTGAACCTCATATAGAGCTCAGGGACCCTGACTGTTGGCTCGTTGTATTTAAAAAATAGAAAWCTCTGCTATTTTTTGATTAGATCACATGCAGTTATCAATATATACATTGCAAAAGCTAGCAACACTAATTTTGTTGAGCAGATAATAACTTAGAACAAAGTAACTTTAACAGAGCAGGAAATAAGAGTGTTTTTCTTCAAACACTGAAATTGTTAATACATTGAAATGCCTAATGATTCACTGAACTCTTTGATTTGAAAGGCAGAAAGTCTAAGAGATTTAAAATACTGTTCTTTCTGAGGAGCAATTACTTGTGATTTAATCAGCTATGCATTTCAAAAAAAGATGTAGAAGCTATTTTACGTAGGAGAACAAAATGACTCACTAAATGAACCTTCACCATAGGGAAAAAAAAATCCATATTACCATCAAAGCAGTGAACGTGATTCAAAGAAATATGCAATAAGACTTGACAGTGAAGATTTGAGAGCTGGAAAGTCACCTAAGTTCATTCTTCAGCCTTCAGCCAAAAGAAGATTTAAGGCTTCATTTTTCTGTCATATACAAAGGATATCTTGAAGTTTCTTGTCGATATGCAAGTCCTTATATTAACCTCTCCATTTCATCCACTGGTGAATCTAGTACCATCTCTCACAGCCCTGTGTATTGGCAGTGCCTTCTCTCATCAGCTTTTGCAGTAGTTACCAACTAAAATAAAACTGAAATGCCGATTAACTACTGTGCCTGGTGAAAACTGATCAAAGTAAATATGTATTACAAATAGGAAGGAAGGAGATTGCATGAAGTATCTTTTTTTTTCTACTTTTAGACAAAATTGTCTGTAAAATATATATATATGTGTGTGTGTGTGTGTGTGTGTGTGTTTTCTCTGCTTTTTTATCCAAAGGTTCCAAGACAATTACCGGTTCACAGAGCGTACATGGCTTTCTGTCCCAGATCCACTGCACTCGGTTCAGCTGTGTGCACAAATAGCCTGAGTTTGGTAACAAATGATCAGAACTGGCAATTAGCRTAGACAGCTCCCTAATTTGCACAGGAAGCCAGAAGAGCTGTTTAAGCTAAGRAGGTGCATTGCTGCATACCCTGAGCGCAGTCAGAACTATTTGTGTGAGTGGGAATCCATTTCTGAGGAAATACTGTAGACCAAAGATTTCTTACTACTCTAAAAGAAGAACAAATGGAAGACAAATTTTTTCTTCCATTCTCAGAAAAAAAATCAGTTTTCGTTTTCAGAATTCTTTGAGAAAAACTAGTTGTGTTTGGGCGATGAGCATGGGAAATTGTATAGGACATCTTAGATACCCTCCATCTACTCCTTACTCATTAATATCTGGAAATAATTAAGAAGATAAAGATGCTGCATATATTTGTAACACTTCCAATACTTAGCTTGAAACTGGGCATAAACCATCACCCCTTGCACACTGACAGCTGCTCACCTTGAGATGCAGCTTCAAGAAGGCAGCAGTGGAATCTTCCTTACCTGGTGCCACAAAGCAAAAACATGTTTGGTGTGAGGTAGGGCATCATTTGCAGATGACAAAAGCAGACAATTACTTGTCTTACTCACCTGGGGGCCATATATCTCCCAGACTAAATGGCAAAGTGAAAAGTGCTCACTTGCTGATGGACCTGCTGTGTGCTTTTATTGGGTATTGTGCCTCCATAGATTCACTCTTTACTTTTTAAAATGCCTTGGAGGCTACAATATTGAGGCTGGGACATGTGTTCCTGCTTTAATGGTACTTAAAATGGCACAAAGGAACAAATTTTTCCAAGAGAAAATCCACTGCCCAAGGCAACACCTTTAAGTTTCATCTCCAGCCCTTTCAGTATTCATACACTAGATATTAGAAAATGTTGCTATTTAAGAGTTTTTCTTCTATTATTTCCTTATCCTTCTTCTGTTTTTTCAAGTCATACCACCCCAGAAAAATATCGTGTGTAGTACAAGCAAGGGGCTGAAACACAATTTTCAATCCTTTTGYGCTGTGTGCACCTAACACCCAGTCGTAGCCGGCCAGCAGCAATTTCAAACCTGCAGAAGGGAGTTTCTGGACAGGGGAAAAAGACTGAAGGAAGAGCACAGCAATGATCCTGCTGTCCAGAGCAGTCCACCAACACTGACTCCACTCGAGTAACCTATTATTACTCAACTTGGAGCAAGTAAGCACTTACAGAACATCTAGGTTTAGTTAAGGGCTATGCTTCTCTCTATTTCCARTTACATTTCTAAATAGAGATGAGCATGAACATTAGTGTCAGCTTCAAAATTTCACAAAGACAAGGTGTTGTTCCTCTCAGCTCTTTGGCTCTAAAAGACAGCTTAAATTTTTGATGCAAAGCTATTTGGATATCAGGTCTGTTCTGATTCAAGTTTGAATTGGCCATTTTTTTTTCCTATACACAGCCTGAGCCTAAGCCACTCTTGTCTAGTAGATCTGCAAGTTTCTTCCATGATGCTGTAGCTTCCTTGAGTTTTATATATTAATTACAGAAAATATAACGACATCAGAAGACAAGCTCAACCTACAGTCAATGACTARGATTTTGTAGGTGAGGGTGAAATAAACTTCTTTTTGATTCCCGTGTTTTGTTTATTTTCTGTTTATTTTTGCTCTTGATAAAATTTTGATAAAATTTTTATTCTGGATCTACCACTTTCTGACATTGGCATTTTTGCTCATTGAAGCATTCCTGTCCTCAACACTCCCATCCCTAGTTTTTCCTCTCTATGATTCTGTCACTTTGCCAAAAAATGCATTAGTACATACTTGTAATATGAAGACAACCCAAGGGTGCATTCCTGTGCGTTGTCTCTTTTGGGTTAGTTCCTGCGTTATGCACTGGAGTRCAGAGACTGAAAGGCACTTTATATATAAACAGATTGCTGACATGCACACATTCATCTCAATTACATGTCTATTTCCGTTAATTATGAATTTCACTAAAATACACATTTCTTACTTTTTTAAAAAACATTTTTTTCATTAATTAACCTACTGTGATTATCAGTTAATTTTTGCTGCAATTGACTTCTCAAAACACATGTCCAGTGCTCAGTGGTCTGTATTAGTCTTTCCCACAGTGGATATGCACCTGCTTAGAAATATTTACTTCAATATTCTTTAAAAATTGCTGATTTTGGACTTGTGGTCTGGTAATAGAGCAAAGTGTTGCAATTAGAGAGACTGTATGGATCTGACTTGCCAGGACAGACGTAGCTCCTCTCAGCAAYGCACTGGCGTCTGAGAGAGGCAACAGACTGAGGCAATAGGAAAGATTTATTACCCAGGGAAGAGCTTCATGATGCAAGAGGATGAATGATCTTCTAGATGAATTCCAGAAAACTCTTCTTTAGCTAAGGAAGTTAAATGGGGATGTTCTGCTATTTACCTGTTAGGTTATCACAGACTCTTTTGGTACAAAAATGCTGTCAATCTCCATTGATTTGCCAGGAATTCTGTCAGTCAATACAGGCTATGGGTAATATTATGGGCAAATATCAGAATATATTTCTCCGATTAACTTATACCTGATAGTTCCCCTACAAAATAATGGCACTACTGGTTCAAAGCCTCTTCTGTCTTAGTGTTTGTTCTTGTTTGTAGCTTAGAAAATGTCCAATTCTATTTATATTGTCTTACTATTAAAAGTAGCATTTTTATTCCCGTGGTTCTCAGCTTCTACAAGGAGAAAATAATAAGTAATATAATAATACAATAATTCAGCAGGATTATTTTATCCCGTAAAAGTTTTCAGGGCAGGGCAAGCATGCTGCATTTCACAGGATACAAAATACCCTACTGGGTAACCYGGGACCCCAAGTGGCTTAGCAGAAGTGCTCCTAACCTGGCGAGGTTAAACATTGTGACGTGCTCCAACACTCACTTGAACAGTGACACCCAAGTCACTTTTACAGGCTATGGAGAGAGCAGTTGCAACAGTTATGGGATGCAGGCTGTGGGCATTAATAAGTATCTATTTAGATTAAAATTAACATATTAAAAAGATACAGTTTTCATTTTCAGCAACTGTGGGCAATATTATGTTACCCTTTAATTAGATTGTGCAGATTTTCTTCCTAGCTCAGTCACACCAGTGCAAGGACAGAACATTCATTATATTATCCACAGATGAGGGAAGAATTACGCGGTCCTTTTGCTAGCAGCAAAATGCTTTAGCCACTAGACAGATTTCTCTGCCCTTTATATTTGCTCTGTCTAATTAACACTCCACTTTGCATACTTGCATTACCTTTGCATCCCATGCTAGAGCTTTTCTGCACTGGTGTTGTATTGTTAAGCTGTTAAACTTTATCCAAGCTCTGTGAGTCTTCCCGGAGACCACGACGGTACTGTGTGTCGTGCTTTTCCATGGGGAAGAATAAGGAAGATGCAGGCTGGCTCAGAGCTCCGTGACACAATCTATTTTTAGAGCCCCCTTTCTCTGAGAAGCTCCTTTTCCCATGGGAAATAAATCCTTGGGGGAAAAGTTGTTTCCACCTCATTTGTTAATCTAAAATATCTTTGCTTTTGGCATCCTGCTCCACAGCACAGAACTGCTGCATCTAGTTAATTTTGCAGTTTCTCTAAACAACACTGAGATTTATTTAGAAGGGAACCAAATTTAGTCCTGTTAGATCATAGCAACAGTTACATGAAAAAGAGCTACTCCCTATATCTTGTTCTTAAAAAACCTTGCTCCCTGAAGCCATCAAATTATATATGTGAAAGTTAATCAAAGCACTGCCCCTAGGATACCGTAAAAGGAACGGCCACAGGGCTAACCCCACAACGTTTGGCTTTCCAGAAAGGAGACCAGAGAAATGAAATATTACATCCAAGAAGCAGGCAAAAGATCAGGTATAGGGGAAACGGAGTTACAGCCAGCATAAACTCTACGGCAGTACGATACTCAGGCTGCTCCTGGAAGCTCTAAATGCAAAATTATGGATGTGTGGCTTTGCTTGCTATTGTTTTCTTCAGTATTTTCCATGCAGGAGGGTACACTCCAGGATTATAACCCTGTTGCAACATACGTTCAGTCTTCTGGATCTGCACATGAGACTGATTATGAGTGCAGCTATTTATATCTTTATTTACTATAACATTCAAGATCCACACAGCCTATGATAATAAAGATGAACCACCTCAGCAAGGCTGCAGATATGTTTGATGTACATCGCACAGGCTGTGGCCTCAGGAATATGGCAGATTATCAACAACACCAGAACAACAATTATTCTCATTCTTACCTGAAAGTTACACTATTCTGTATGTCCTATACTCAGTTGACTATGTGAAGACTCATACTGATTCAGGTCCCAACTTTTTTCCAAGTATATTCTGACTGAGTAAGAATTGATAGTGTTCAAATATCAGTTTTTAAATAGCAGCATATACAAACAATAGGTTAAAGAAGGGTCAGCACGTTCTTARCTCACTCTGAGACACAAAATGCACAACTAGAAAGATAGAATGGGAATTAAGCCATTCAACTCACATGGATAAATCTAYATGGAGATGCCTAAAATTAGTTGTCTCCATTTTATGCTGAATATTGCCAGAACAGGAAGGCACAGTGTAATCTCGCTCTCTATCTGCAGCTCGGATAAACTGGATGCTCCTTTCGGAAGAAATACAAGGAGCTCCACAAAGCTTGTCTCTGCATATTTTCACAAGCTCACTGAAGTTCATTTAATGATAACAAAGGTCCGTATCGCTGCACTCCAACGTGAAGGAATTGACTTGATTCAGCATTGCAGTTTGTTGTTTCCTCTCTGCTGTGCCCCAGGCTGTAGTGCAATCATTACCGCTGTACTAAATTTCAAGCTAGATATTAGATCAACAAAAGACAAGGGGTATCATGCAGAAAAACATCAAGCTAAATTTAGTATGAGTTCATTTTACCAAAAAAGCACTGCAAACCCTTTCTTTCTTTTACTTGGATGCTGTCACACACACATGTAAAGTGCTGATAAAATCAAAATTGGTATCGGAGAGGAGAAAGGCAATGCAAAACGTGATGCCACACAGGAGCAATCCCATTGATATTTTGCTGTTCACTCCCAACTGGAAAATCCCATAAACCTAATGGAAAGACAAGCTGAATAAACAGGGAGAAATCTGCCRGCAAAATCTGCCTGTACTATCTGGGATTTTTATTCCAGTCCTTGTAGGAGGAAGCGCAGGAAGGTTTTCCAAGACTGCACCTTGAAAACAGCAGGGTGGCCAGCCCAGCCTGCCCCAAAGACACAGCAGGATGCCCCTCAGCATCCCTCCCCAGGCAGAGCTCTTGGTCATGCAAGGAATAACCTGGTTGCTGCCACTGAAAGCTGAGCTACTGCCAGCTTTTAGAAGCGCTCTGCATCCTGCAGGAAAGCATTTATAGGCTGAAGAAGAAACGTTTCCCATGTCTTTTCTTCCTGGCATGCAATAGAGCTTTGTTTATTTTCCTCCATTTTTTATGCCTTGAAAAGCCCAGGACTGATAGACTTTTCAATTTGCACAGAGGAGGGATTTGTATCTGGGACACTGCGTATGAAAAGATTAATGCCTTTTAATTTAAYATGGAGCTCCTACTCAGTTCTCATGTGGTCCAGAGTTAAGCAGCAAATGGCATGGTAACCCTCCTTTGAAAATGGTCGTCTTAAAGCAACTATACCACCTCACTATGTCATCTTAAATGATATAGTGATTTTAAACATTAAGCACAACTCTGAAAGGTTTTAGTAGCAAGTTTTAATAGGGGTCAAATGGTTTCATTTCAAGGTTTGCCCTGCCTTAATATATCTTAACTTTCTTATTTCAGTACAACTCGTAAAATTTCCAAGGCCATGCACTTTGCAGCAATGGATATTAACTGGAGGACTTGGTGCAGTCAAAATAAGAATAAAAGCTAATAGCTTCCTAGAAAAGAGGGAGCAAAATGTCAGCTATATTAACATGAAATACTACCAAGCATAAAAGYCGTATTTTATCCTAGTGTCTTTATTATGTGAGAAAAAAAAATCTTTCCAGTCCCATCATGACAAAATCTTGTTCATTTCCAGGTATTCAGAAAGAATGTCCTCCTCCTCAAACATTAATTGTAGAGAAGAATTGGAAAAGCACTTTTCTTGAGACACCTTGTCTATGCTTGATAGAGGGACAGGCTCAGGTAGGATGATGTGCATGAGGACAGCTGAGCAAGGTAATATAGATGTTGAGACAGAAAATCCCAGCGTGCAAATGCGCAACTACAGCTTAGTACAGAGAAGTACAAACAGGAATAAAAGGTGTCACAGATAAAGGGGCAAATCTGTGTGCAGAGTGAAAAGCTAATGAGCATCTCCTTTGCAAAAGTAGAAGAAAAGTCCCCCTCTCTCTGTTTTTCTAATGAAATGGCTTTCCAGCAAATGAATTGCATGCAGTTGTGAGAGCGAGAAGGAAATATTTTGAAACAATAAAACCCTATTTCTGTCCTTATTCTTTTTTTTTTTCTTGCACAGGTCACGTGCTATTAAACTCTCATCTCTTGTGATGAGAGACTTTCTCAGGGCTTTATATCTCAACACTGATCCTAGGAGACAAGGACAGTGCAGCACATGGGAAGTTTTACTCCCGTGCTCTGTCATCTCCCCTGCTTCACTCAGCTCCTTCTGATTTTCTATTTTTCAGTCCCCAGAAAGGCTACAGAAGTTATTCCAGCCACTGTGGGCACAGTTCCAAACCTCTRTTCCTTAATTTTGTGTGAAAATTACCTGGGCTGCTGTCTTGTCCCATTCACCTATAGACAGGTGCCTTGCTCAGTGAGAAATATCTAATTTCAGGAATTAGACAGCCTGATTTATTAGGGGAAGAACATGTGCTGTACAGGATCTTTCTTCCTGCTGTGCTTAATTTTTGAATCCAAGGGTATTATTAAGGAGGAGGAGTAAAAAAGATTAGGTGTGCTTTCATCTCTGTACCCAAATAGCAGCAGTTCTCATTAAAAACCAGCAAACATTTTCTGGAGCATCTCTCTTTATGGCTCCCCAAAAATTGTTTGATCAAAGGCCTCAAAAATAAATTGATTCTGTGAACATCCATCTATCTGACGTGCAAATTGTGCACTTTAAAAAAATCGTTTTAAGCCTAATACTTGTCATCTCAGTATAACACTTCATTCTTTCCTAATCCATTTGAATAAGACTTGAATTTGACACAACGCATTTTAATTTACTTAAATTTTACATTCAGTGGGTGCAGTAGCATGGTAAGTTAATGACATCTCAATTAATGAAAAATACTTTACAGTTTCATTTCTCCAGAAATTAACTGGTTTCTAATTCTTAGCTATATTTAATTAAATGACTGTATCTCTGAGCAACTCTCTCATTTGTTCAAGACAAATTTCTGAATACATGGCAATGAATATATTTTAAAGTGTATACAATTTTGTGGCTTTTATGCTCCTCATATACTTCACTTGGTGAAACTGCTCAGCTTTGCTGCTATCTATACCCAGGACACAGCTCACGCACAAGTTCTCCTGCTTGAAAGCATCATAAAACTGGAACAGGTGAACGGAAAGCCAAATATTTTCCAGTGCAAGTAACATCAGCTTCCTGAATGTGTATGCATTTATTGTATTAATATTAAGGAGGAAAATGTCATCTATTTGCTAAAATATGAAACAGAAGCCACAGCTATCCTCCAGCCCCAAGGACTGGCAGTTCTCTGATCTTTCCCAGAGAGGGAAAGAAGCAGAGAGGCTCCGACACCCACTGGATGCTCTGGCATCCAGCACACACTGAAACCTGGGAGCAAAGAGTGGATTCACTCMGATTTCTCCAGCCGGTTCAGAATTATAGTGACTTCCTAATACCAGTTGATGAGAGGATAAGGGCACTTGTTAGAGGATTTAAAAAAAAAATGCATTTGAAGGCCACCATTTAAAAACTTTTAAATCAGTTCATAGAAACTTTTTTAGATCTTTCTTTTGAATTTTCAGAATCATGTGTCAATGTCACACACTATGACTGAAAATAGTCCAGAATGTCAACAGTGCATCATCAATTTACAGTGTTCATCCTGATTATCTCATTCAGTCAGATTTGTTTGCTCTGTTCATTTTTGCTTCTTCAGGCTTCGGGAAGTTATTATCACGTGAAACTAAATGGGAGAAGTTTGTAGCATAATATCTGATTATCTCAAAGGCAGAGTATGAAAGTTGGCATCTGGAAGCATAAAGAATATTTCTGTTGTTACCAAGGGATTAGTGTCTTTCAATTAAAGAAATCCTCACAGTGAAAAGAAAAGTGAAGGCTATCAAAAAATCACCAAAAAAAAAAAAAAAGGAAAAAAGACTAGATGACTGATGGCATTTTTTTTTCTTTTGTAAAGTACTACTGCAAATATGCCTAGACAGAAGAGCACTTAACCAGATCAAAATGTTGTGGCTAGCTATTATTTTATCAAGAAGACATAAAATCTGGGGGAAATAACGTAGATGTGGACTGCTATATATGGTGCTGGAATTCCATTACTGAAACATGACATTCTAGAAAAGGCAAATAATAAAAAATACTGTATATTGTATACTAATATAGTACAAAGTCTCTGACAGAAAAGGACTATTCAATATTACAGAATTATTGTCTGATAAGTAAAAACAGGTTACTTGGGAAGCATAGCTGGTTCTGAATAAATATAAATAACAATATGTTCTGAAGCATGTTTCAGAAAAACATCATGTTATTTCTTCTACATTTTAAGTTGTAGCAGGAAAAAAATCACCTTCAGTAGCACTGCAGTACACAGATGTCTATTTCTGACATAGCTATTTACGAGCTATTGCCTATTTATGAGTGGAATTTTTGGGGCCAAGTATAATCACAGTTATATTTTTATTGCTGTGCATCCGCCTAAACAGTCATCAGGGGATTATGACATATTATATGAAAAAAAATCTCATTTGTGTGTGCCAAAACATGGCAGTAATTTTGGAGATCACTCCTGAAATTCCTGTGTAACGTAGCCCCCATATCTGTCTTCCAATCCCGCTACAAATGGCAAGGGAAAGGACTGGCTAGAATGGTAGAAATAGAACAAAGCTGCTTCGAGGTGAAATGTCCCATGTGCGACCAAAAGATGCATCTGCAAACAAAACTGCTCAGATTTTGCATTCTAAATACGCACAGTGAGCTACTCACACACTAATAGAAAATGTGGAGCTGCTTGCGAAAATTATCTAGTAATTTCGAGTAGTAAATACACCTGGGAAAAAACCTATTTTTACACAAAAAGAAACAAGAAGACTCAAAGAGAAAAGTTATATGCAACCAGTTATTCACAGATCTGGACTTTTATGTGTCAGTATTTTCAGAGGAAATCTAATACTAATAAGTATTAGAATCTAATACTAATAAGTATTAGATTTTCAGAAAAAAATAACTGCACATTTCATCAGACTGTAGGGAACTTAACTTTGCTTGAGTCAAATAAGAAGAGATGCTGTGTCCTATCCAAGGAACATTTGAGAGAAGTTGATAAAGGAAGTTCCTTTGGGTGATTTTGGATGCCTGGCTATGATTCTGATTGAAACCTATTTTAATTGCAGTAACAGAATTCCCCCYAACCTTTGTTTTTCTGGTGGAGGGGTATTGAATTGTACATAATGGCTCTAGACACATAATCAGGGCCATACAGTTCACATGACAAACCACAAACATTTTTTAAATACATATATATATATCTTTGGTTGTTCTGTTCTTTTTTTCTTAGAACAGTAAAAAAATTGCTTGACCTTCATTCTTTATCTTCTGTGCAAATTACAGGGCATTTAGAACCTACTAAGAAAACTGTTAGTTAAAATACTGTAYAAAGACAACACATTAGCTTTTCTCTAAACATTTAGGTAAATGTTATATTTAGAAGAAGAATACCCAGGCAAAAGTCAGTGACCTCTCAAAATAAAACATATTGTTAAAAATAACGCCATGTCCTTGCTAGCGAAGCAATTGACCCAAGGCGAATTTGTTCCAGAGTCTGTATAGTTGGAGATTTTTGCTTATCAGGGCAGAAAGATAACCAGTGGTGGCTTTGAGCTACCACTGACTGATTTAATCACAGCGATCTGTACTATAACTGGAGTGGAATACTACAAACCAGAGTGCAAACACAGAGTAAAAATTGCCATCTTCAATCACCTGTTCCCTCTTWTAGAGGAAACAACCCATTTTCAGCCACGCTTCCTGCACTGCACTTCTAACAGCGCAGCACCTCGACATCCAAGTGGGTTTTGATTCTTTATGTGATGCTGCTGAAGGAGATGAACAGTGTTAGACTTGCTCCTCTCCCTTTGCTGCTACATGCCTGCATGGGCACTAAATTACAATTTAATTAGTCTTTTCTGAGTTCCTCAGTACGGGTTGTCTAAAGCTTTATTATTCAGGTTCAAAATGAGGAATATTTATGTATTYKTCTTTGTCCCCATAAGTACCAGTACCTATTGTGCCAAATAAATAAAYAAATGGAAATCCTTGCCTCAGAAAAAGTCCATCTCTGTGTACTTCCAATTGCCTTGCATTCATTGCTCATTATTAGGTGCTTTAAAACTTCATAGGAGTGTTTCTGTTYGTGCAAAGTTGTTATTACTGCTACTGCTGCCTTTTATCTGGATTATTTAGCTATAGATACACCAAAACGAATTTTGTTCATTTGGGGGGATTTTGAGTGTGTGTGTGTGTGTGTGTGTGTGTGTGTGTGTGTGTGTGTGTGTGTGAACACTCAGTATACAAGAAAGCAAATGCATGTGTTATTTGTAGAATTGCCAGCATACAGATAATTAGGAGGTACAGCTTTCACTAAAATTAAATTATAGAACTTGCCTAAACAATATAACATCATTTGAAATATATTATTACATTTCTGCCTGTCTGATTTTAATGTATTCAGTTGCAAGTTCTGTGTATAAATTTTTCTCATGTTTTATACATTCAGCAAATTCTTCTTATTTTTTAACATAGGAACCCATTGTGTAAAGGATTTCTTTCCTTCTAATTCTTCTGGAATAATTATATTGTCTGCTAAAGGAACAAAGTGACAACTTTGAATATAAAGCTTGCAGAGTTTCTCAAATAATCTCTATGCTGCGTTCTGAAAATATATAYCTGCTGGCAACTTTTATCACATCCAGCCAAAAATGACAGCTTTGGTGTCATTTTACAGTCCACAGGACAGGCAAGAGTGGTGGAAATTGTTCCTTGCCAGTTGTCATCAAGGCATTCATCCCTAGTAGTCATTATGATTTAGCTCTTGCTATGCTAATGACACACACATGAGAATCACAGCATAAACATGATCAGAGATGACCCCGACATTAGGGAAAATGAAGTGGAATAACCAGAAGATGAGATTTATCACGGTGCTCATGGATTGGTCTCAATCAGTCGGGGACTCAGGGAGCAGGTTACGTGAACTCAGAGCTCAGACTTCTTTCTGACAGCTCATTATTGCCCTTACTCAAAGAAAGGTCCAGTCCACCCGAGCTAGAGAGGGGTGGTTCTGTCCCTCATTCTGCTCATGGATGCTCTGAGTGTGATTCATTCTAGGAGCTACAAAAGAGGGTTCTATAAAAGAGAAGGTGAAGAATCCATAAAGAAGGAAAAAAAAACCACAAGTCCCTGAAAATTAGATGCAGTGAGAGCTGTAACAGCTAGATGCTATAGGAAGAGTCACTAAATTTACTTATAAAGGGGGGGAAAAAAAAAAAGAGGATGGATCTTTTTTTTCCCCACTACGTATAGAAGGCATAAATGCTTTGTACAGTTGCAGGAACATCATTTCTCTATATTCTTTTATCTTATGATCTAGGTTTGACTTTGACAGCTGCTCAGACACACACATTTTCATCATTGTGGCTCACCAGTTTGCTTTCCTTCTGTTTATGAAACAGAAAGTTCATCTAGATTCATGCAGTAAACTGAACAGTGGGAATTTCTCATGGTCTATAAGTTGAGGAAATAAAACTAGCATTCAACAGTGACACTTATTTTACTGTCCAGTCATCCATAGCAGGGAAAGCCTATTAAATCATGCTTTAGAAAGTGAATGGACAAGTATAGGCTGATTAGGTTTCTCAGAACTGTAAGAGCTGTTCTCTCTAAAAGACAGTAGACCTCTTATTTATTTGCTTTATAAAACTTTCCTTTTCAGAGATCCAAAAGAGCTTTTGCAATCCAAGAGAAAGAAGACGGCGAACAATGATTTACTTTGTTTTCATTTTATGAAAATGAGAGACCGTCCACATAAAAGAAAGAGAATATTTATGAATTATCTATTCTGTTCTCCTAGTTATAATCCCCTGTACGGATGTTGTTTGTAATGATTTCTATCTTCTCAACAAGGTCAGAAAATGGAGAAATACATACAAAATGATCCCGTTCAATAAAAGAATAATTTTACAGCTTTGATTAATGACTCAATATAGTTTGTACTATGGCTATACATTTTAGTGAAAGATGAATTTATTTTAAAGTCTCATTTATTTCACCTGAGGCTCTGGAGAAGCTGATAGCATTGGTCGGACTTTATTAAGGTGTGATTTTCACTGGTGTGGCATGTTTTGATAGGTAGTAGTTATTACAAACCTGGCTATATTTTGGAAAAAGCAATATACATGAAATATATTCACAGACAGGTCAAATGCACATTTATTCTTTGCTATGCTGGAAGCAGAATGCCCCTTCAATCTGCTTTTTGTCTGTTTATAACAATGTGAATTGTGGAATCATCAGGAGCATAAGGCACCATTAAACAAACCAGCTATAAGAGACGTTTTATTTTCTTTCTTGTGGATTCATTTCAAAATGGTTGACTCTTAATCATAGCCAAAACCTGCCATTAGGAGCAGACATTAACATTGTGCACTAAGGACAAGCCAAGGTCTTTAGAAAGACCTGACATCATGTTCCAAAAGTGTAATTGCTCTAAATTCACAGTTTCTGAATTTACTTTGTTTTTGTAGTTCCCAGGTCATATTTTCTCAGTTTACCAGTCTGAAGAGTCTTTTGCCTAACTTTACCTCCATTTTTTATTTTATAGGACTGACAATCCAGCCATGCACAATACTAAAAGGAATACTTTTGTGACAGCTAACATGAGATCAGCACAAGTACATCATTTTAGAGGTGGACCCTAGGAAGCTGTTCAGCCCTCTGGCTATGACAAACTCCTGTATAAAACTGTCCATCATCTCCCAGCAGTTTTGGAGCAAATGCTATTTACCTATTTACCTATTTTACTACAATCCTGTGATTCTGGTGGATGAACACTGACATATAAATGAAACTGTGTATACATTTCTGCTTTTTATCATTTTTCAGCATAACTCCTAGAGCCATTTTTTTATTTCAAAATCTGTCCAGCACATACCTCCAGTTGCAGAAACAGCTTTACCTGCACAGTTGCAGGGTTTGGCTTCACGCACTGGATCTCCTCTCAGTATTTCAACTGGCAGAATGTTGCTGAGGAGAGAGGAACAAAATGAGGCCATTAATACATGTGGAAAGGGTTTATGGAAAAACTATGGCTCTATCAAGATTGTGAGCTCTGTTTCCCCGTGCCACTTTCTTATTTCACTGCCAACTTGTACCCCCTCTTCTAGAGGGTCATAAGAGCTGAAGGCAACTTGTTACTGCTCACTCCCACTCCTGTTTTTATACATATATTCAAAAGCCAGTGCTTCAATTGCAGCTTGAGAGCAAATTCAATGGCAGATTTCAATGAGAATTGCTCTTGGCTCCATTTCAGCAAGATTTCATATGTGAAACTTCATACATGCACCATTCAGATGATTTCAGTAGGACTCCTAAAGCTTAAGTACCTTGTTGAATCAGAGCCTCTATGCATCAGGGGCTGCAGATTCAAGTACTAATATTCAAATATCATCTGTGGAGAGTGGCAGGCTGTCAGATGTTGGTAACCCCCCCACACTGGTAAATACATGGCACCCTTTACGGAGCTCTCACTCATACCACACTGCCATCAATTTTTCTTAAGAAATTTCTTCAGGCTGCAGAAAAAAAAGTCCGCCTCGAGAGTAACCTACATGTGTTCCCAGAGAAAGGAGTCTAGAACCATCACTCAAGCAGCAGCCCAAAGTTCCTCCTCTGCATCTGCCCATGAAGTAGGATAGACATTCAATCACTTGGGATTGAGTGCCAGACTTTGAAATTAAAGACTGCTCCTCACTTCGCACCCAAATTCCCAGTTGAGCCTGGAAGCCTGCACTGTAAGGCAGGCTACATGCCAGAGTAATACCAGTAATTACTCGAGGACTGGTAATACATCTCCTGAAATATCCTCCCATTGCAACCTCTGGTTTTAGCTGCAGGCTTACTAAGTGCAAAAGAGAGGATGTGYGGTTGCTTTTTTGCACTCAATTCTCATCTCTCTGAACAAACACAGCAGCAGCAGAGGATTGAAGGGCCAATTTATAAATCAGCCAATTATTATTAGTTCTGTATTAAATAACAATGTCAAGACATGCAAATCAAAGCTGTTTGTTAGTAATCTACAGGAAGGATTAAAAATATAGTGATACTATTTAAAAACCATCTAGGATATGTTAATACTTTATTAGGATATGTACATTTATATTAAACTGAACAAATTTTTGGTTATGCAAATTCATTTTAAGATATGTAAATTTAGCTCCTGACAAAAATCAGTAAAACCTATTTACTAAACCTAATGATAAAAATAATAATTTTAAAACATTGGGGTTAAAAGTAAGGTTAGATTTTTATAACTCCAAGATAAATACTATATAATTCAAACTTCCACCTATGTGCAGATGTGTAAAACAAACTTATTTAGCAGTGGAAGAATACATTTGACACTAAACTGTTTTATATATTTATATATCCTTCAAAAAAGTGATTATTTTGAATATTTTTGCTTCTACTATTTTTGCTTCTACTATTCTTTGTTGGATTGCTTTGAAAGGGTCAGTTAACAACAACCTTTATACACCAGAAGTAAATAAAATTCAGAATTCCCACTTTTCTCCATGCTCCTCCTCAGGAACATCTGGCTGTATAACATAGACTTGGCTCTTACACTATATACGCTCTTCGGTAACAACAGCTTAAAGATGTGGGGAAGAGTAGAGCTGGATCTAAGTTCCGCCTGCTATTCTAGCAGAGTRTTTCTGGAGGCGACAGGCATTAGACATTCAAAACTGTGAAACYAAAAGCCCCAAGCTCTTGCTGCACTGCAACCTTTATACATCTAAGAATTGCACATGTGCACTCACCTGGGCCCATTGAAACTCAGGCTGATTTTAACTTTATTCTGTTTTCAACCATAGGATTCCTAAAGTTCTAACCAAATATCTCTCCTTACAAAATGAAAGTCTTAATGATGGGCTTTGGATTCTTTTTATTTCTCATTTCATCTCCAGGGTTGTGAGGTCTCAGGTGGTATTTTCCACTTTCTCACTACTAGAATGACTATTCTCTTACACCCCAAAGAGCAGGAATGTGGCTACTCACCGAAAGCTGCACTGAAGTTTTAAGAAATGTACTCATAAAGCACGGCTAAAGATATGTTAATGCTTAACCTATCAAGTCACTTTAGAAAAGACACAGTCACGCTTTGCGACAGAAATAACTCTCACAGTACCAAAGATCCAAATACTCTGAATTTTTGAAAAGTCTGAATTTAAAGGTTTTTCCCTGGAGTCCATCCTCTAATTTTCCAAAGGTATAAAAACATCATATTAGTTGACATATTAGCATAAATGAAAATATGACATAAGTTCAATTTGACACTCAAATCAATCATCCATCAGATTAATCCCTGTTTTTTACTTCTGCTGGGGTAAAGTGTTGCATTCATTTGGTATTCTAGCCTTGAAAAGATATATAGGATATATATTTTCTTTTCCCCAAACTTTTCACTTTTTGGAACAGCAAAATTGTATGGGAAATTGCACAGGGAGAGATGCATAGAAACTTCTAAAACTTTCCTCTATGCATTCATGAGGAGCCAATCTAAACAGTGTTTCTTCAGACTTGAATGTGTTGTTAATTAAAACTAAAAGCAGAAAATGCCCCAAAACATGCAGAGCTTTAGCTACCAAAAACTAGCACTACTCTGATCACAGAGGAGCAGTTTTATTTAAAAAGCTGAGGCTGAAAGCCTGTTTATATGCGTTTTCCCAGTTGCTACAAGAAAAAAAAAAAAAAAAAAAAAAAAAACCCAGCATTTCCAGCTGTTATCACACCCAGGTGGTTGAGAGCACTGTCTCTCCCCTCTATAATTTTGCAGACATTTAGCCCTGCTGTTTCCCTCTYCACGCTGAGGCTGAGGCCTCGCTGGCGTGCAGGTGCACGTGGAGCGGCAGCCAGGCTGGCTCCCGTTCCAAACGTCCCTTTACTGTCACTCTTTTAATGCAAAGCAGCATCAGAACCACSTCCACTGGCAGCCTTCACATCGCATTAGGCACCCTGCTCAGGGATAAGCTGCTTTAATTTGTTGCCAGAGAGGGGGGGAAAAAATAAGTACCAATATGATAAAGCCATCCCGTTGGATTTGACCTGACTTAAGAGCTTGATCTCTTACTTATCACTTGCCCATCCAATTAGCCTCTTTTTGAAGAGTGGGCTTTGAGCACTGAGTTTGAGTCTGAGACTACACGGGCTTGATGGTGACTGCCCCAGGCTGCTGGGATTACTGTATTTATTAGAGCAGTCGCATTCACACGTGACTGTTTTGGTGATGGCTGCTAGTAAGGGACAYGGCCTCTACTGTTCTGGGGTTTGCCCCAGGATCGGAGCAAGACTCCAAAGTCATTTTGTTGAAACATTAATTATGATTTTTTTTTTCCAAAAGATAGATCAGTCCTAATCTTTCATAATTATGTCCCTATAGCCAAGAGAAGGTGATATCTAATTTGATGAAAAAAGTACCTGCTAAGGAGATCAGGAAGAAGGAAAAAAAAAAAAAACAGTCAACAAGTGCCTCTCCTTGATGTTGAAATGACAGGGCTCAAAACTTAAAAAAAAAATTACCAAGAATGATGAAAATTTGCTCTAAGAATGTGTGTATACAGCTGAAAATGCACATGAAAAAGGTTAATTTTTGTTCAGTTTGACTAAAAATCATTACTAAATRGTCCAACTAGTTTGGATTAGTTTGCTATTTCAACTTTGTGAGTAAAATCTGTAACAAAAAGGTAGAGAATGTTGAGCTTTGGAGACCAGGATATTTTCACTTGTGTCAAGAGTGAAGTCAAAATCATTTTATTTTTAAAGCAATAAACTTGGATTGGKTTTTCAAGCAAGTTGATTTTTCACTTTTGTTTGCCTTAGTTGATTCTTTAGCTCAAGACAGCTTGTTTTCACATTCTCCTGCTGACACCCTCCTTAGCACAGGAGAGAAAACAAATAAACCACCTCAAAAAAAAAGACCTATCATAAAACTAATGAATGTGCCTCTATAATAAACCAATGATAACAGCAGGGAATGAAATGTGAGAATAGGCAGTGTTAAAAATCCATGTGGCGAGGAAAATACTGGGCTATTTCACACCTGGGATCCAGTCAGTRCTATTAGACACCTTCTCACTGGTGCAGTGTTCCTAGAGAAGTATTAAACGTAGAAAAAAGTTCCTGAAGGCTAAAAAAATCATTTTTAAACTTAGTTTAAAATACAGGGGCTGTGGGCTGTCTCTGCTCTGAAGGAAAATATCTTTCATGATTTCGACTTAAAGTTTCTTGAACTCTAAATCTGAAACAGCACATTTAGAGGCAGGTGGGTGGATGGGTGTGGAGGTGGGAAAGTAAAAAGACAAAGGAAAGAAAGCAGGGAGAGCTCTTGGGAATCTGTTCACGGAGAGCTCTCAGAAATTTTTTGAAGTTGAGGAGATATTATGTTAATATAAGTTCTAATTGCTAGGCAATAAACAACACCCACTTGCTGACTAAATGTCAGGACCAAACTTATCTCTAAATCTGCATTGAAACAATGTCAGTCAGGGCTGTTATCACAAACAGACATTGAGTCTTTTGGTATTCACACGAAAATAATCTGGGATTATTAATTACCTTGATTTACAGGCCTCAGGTGAGGAAGAAAGAAAACAGCACACAACATGGCAAGAGGTGCAGTTCATTAGGCCTGTTTGTGACACTATAAACTCAGACCCGCATCCGTGTGCCACGAGCAGACGTACAGGCCAGCAAAGGACGGCTGAGGGCGGCAGCAGGCAGAGCTGCAAGTGATAAAATGGCGAAGTCTCCTCCTAGCAACGCCTAAAACCAGGAAAGAGAGGGGGGGATTCTGCCAGGCCAGGCCCTGGCRCGGGCGGGAGCTTGGGGCTCAGCCCACAGGCAGGAAAGCCACCTCAGATGCCCATCTACCCGCAAAGGGAGGGTTTGGCCATGCAGAAATGTGTTCATACTTTGTTCAGCTCAGCCATTAAATAAAGACTCAAGCAGCTGCTTATTCCTTTTATTAGTTTATACCAGGCTGAAAACAGTTTCTAGGGATTTAAAGTGAGCAACCACAAGTAGGCCCATTCTTTCTTAAAAAAATATATATATAAAATATAGTTCAAGACAAAATTGAAAGTTAAAACCAATAGATTGATGAAAAACACCTCTGATGTATTTGATATTCACCTTCTTTTCAAAAGAGACTACTGATGTACTCATTACACATTATGAATCCTAAACCAGAGGATAGTAAATCACAACTGAGACAAGAAATTCTGAGAAGAAATGAGGTTAAGCAGCCGTAGTTTTGAGGAAGAGATTACTTGATATTGAGCCTTCCGTTACAACTAACAAAATGAATAGGTATTTTGTATTTGTTTTTTATCTCAGTGTTTGATGAACTCGTGTTCAACCTCTACTTTCATCTTTGCTTAGGGGGTTATCAGATCTCTGCAAGATGAATCAAAATACTTCTCCTTTGCTCTTGGATAGCAATATGAAAGGAGTCTTGAACTCTCTAGTTAGAGCAAGATAAATGGATGGCTCAACAGATAACTAGAATTAGATGGAGCTTTAATTTTCAATAAAAATCCATAGCATTTTATTGAAAACTCCATATTTTTTGTTTTAATCCTGTTTAATTGTAATGGAATTGATTTAATCCAAGTAACAGTTTTGCTTGTTGAGTTTCTCTTTTTGTTGATATCCAGAAAATGAATTTTGTGCCTTTTTTTTTGAAAAATCTTTCTACTCAAATATGACTCCGCAGAGAGAAGAGGAAGTACAAGGAATGTAAGTTGATTCAAAACAGGCAATTCAATCCTTTCCTTTAAAACAGCCGTCACAGTTCTTCAAATTAGATTCTACTTCAATGCCATCAGTAAATTCATGGAACTTGATAACACAAGTACATCAAACCACTGAGGAGCTGAACCAAAATATATCATTGTGTGTTGTGAATATATCATTTCTTTACCTCACTGAATCTGAACGAGAACATGAATTAATAAGCGTCGCAAGGACACATGGCCAATGACTATCAGGAAATAGCAACTTTAGCTTACCGGATGCATTAGTGTCACCATGCAACTGAGTCACACCTGTCTAGAGGAGAAATACAAATCTGATTTTGAAGACAGACTTAGGAACCACAGGCTATTCATAGACTAAAACAACGATCTGACAGTGATGGAGACGTCTTTGAACTTGGAAAACTTGAGTTCATCTGTCTGCTCTATTCCAGCCCTCTTGCACAATTTTGAGAAAGATACTGAGGATTTCCCTRCCTCCCAGGAGTTTAATGACAATAAATATAGTAAAAAATGAGAAGCTCCCTATTGCTACTGTTGTGGATACCAGATAAAAAAAATACATAAGTCCTTGTCAATCTGGAGAAGCTCAAAAAGCTATTCCATATTCCAGTCTCCATGTGGAGAACATTCCATGCCAAGAATACTTCTCCACAATCTCCAACTTGGAAGTGGATTAAGTGAAACTTATGTGCAAAGTGACAGTATCTTTCTCGGAAGCTTATATGAAAATTCTGCTTTAAATTCAAGTCTGACGTTGTAGTGTAGCTTTTCTGCCCCGACAAAGGGTGGTGGTGGTAGGTACAAGAACAGGTAGGTACAGGAATAATAATGAATGCTCAAAGAAATAGGCAATATATATTAAGTAACAGAGGTAATAACTAAGCTATCCTTTATCCATCATTGAATCGGTAGTTACTTTTTGAAGCTCTTACCCTATTAGGATAAACAAAAAAGAATCAGGTGGTAAAAAGAAAATTCACCATAAAAGACAATCAATTGACAGATGAGAGGAAAATAYGTTTGAAAACAATGTATTTGAGAGGGACCATGGAAGTGTATACTTCTGTCTCATTTTGAACACAGAAGCATAATCTGTTAGGACTCCCACAGGACATTTAAGTCACAGAAGGGCTAAAATAGAGTCTGTGGAAAAAGTAGGTACTCAAGGAAAACAGATGTTCTACAGCATTCTGAGCCCCCAATCTAATAGAAAAAAAAATATAGCTTGTGGAAAAGTATACAGCACAAACAGCTGAAAAGAAAGGACAATTATGTGCTCCCAGAACATGAGAAGTAAAATTACAGAAGTAGTTGTGAAGCTGTAAGCTAGAAATAGTAAAGGTCATTAGAGACAGTATGGTTATTTACTTCAATTTAAATTCCCAATTGAAATTATCTTTATAATAGAAGTCTTACGAAGTACTTGGTCTGCTATAATGAGACATTTCTTGTATTTATATTTCTCTCACTAGAAGATGAAGAGGTTTATTTTCTGTTAGAAATACATACGGCCTTGAAGTTTTCAAGAAAACTAARATAGTTAGCAAATAACTATTTTGTTATTAATAAAACATTGTACTTACCATATCTAATGGTTTTAAGTGYATAAATTCAAGTGCCTAAAGATGCAGACAAAGGTTCCCTGACTGCTCCTGCTCATTTCAGTACAGTAGGCATTTGTGAGCAGTCCTAGGTATATCATAACTTGGATAAATTTGCCCTGACTGCTTGAGACTGCTTTCTGAGACACAATATACTCTTTTTATGGTGAAAATAATTCCTGACGATAAAACTTAGTGCTCGTCTCATCATAAAGAGGAAAGGATCACCCATCTCCTGTGCTATTCTGGCTCTTCAAAGATACAGGAGCAGCATGATGAAAAGAATATTGCTGGATTATCTATCAAATAATTTAGGAGCTGCTAACTACAGCAGGACCTACATGGTGGAGGCACAGTCATCAAAAATTGGTATTAACACATCTTAAGAGTAGCATTGCAAAAACAATTTGAAATCCTGCTTTTCAGCCTTTAAACTTTGTCATAATTAAATGGGAGATTCTGAGTTCTTGTGCTGTTATTCTTGCACCTTTCAAAGGCGCTGACTGTGAATTTAAAGAAAGCAAGTGCAGAAAACACAAGTGTGTGTCAGTGCYACATCCATCTCCACTGAGGCAGGCAGCGTGCAGAGGGGTGGTAACTCCTCCAGCTTCTGTGTTCTTGCTGTGCCGTACTGTACTGCTATGAGACCTCAGCTATTCCCATCAATGCTTTGCAGAGATAAGCAGATGGTGGTGTCACATCATGTTCGACTCAAGAGCCAGCAATTCTCCAAATATGAAGCTTTTCCCTGTTTAAATTGTTTATTGCTGTTTTCTGGTCTTCCTTCAATTGCCTGGGTTCATTTATTAGCCTTCCCACAGATACTTCAGCAGAGGCTTAGGGAAAGTTTGCTAAAACTGCAAATATAAGTCTGTTTGCAAGACTCAGATTTTGGCAGGGTCTTGCACTGAGTCCTGCCCTGGAGGTCTAATCATCTCCTCTCCAGGCTTTTCTTTGAATACTTTCTTTAAAGTCTCACTTCTGTTTGTTATTCATTCCAAGTGGGAGGGCGAGTGTCATTAGAGTAAATGTGATATTTATTAAATTCACTAAATGACGAACATGAAGGTACCAAGATGTCTAGCCTATGTGAATATTGTTTGCAACATCTACTGTTTCAATATTATAAAATAATAACAGTAGAGTCATTGAAACATGTTACAACAACCTCTCTCTGGAACTCACACTAGCAAGCTGCTGTGGAAGCACATGGCTTACTTAAGCTTAAAATAGGATGACACATTTTATGACTAAGAATAATATCATCAATCATAATAGCAAAAATTAAAATACAAGGACTTTTAGTCCTCACAGTGGCGGTCACTGGCTAGTCACTGAATAGGTAATGGATTTTTTTTACCCTTTTAGTGCACGCTCCCAGAACTCTGGTCACCACACACAGTTGTACTTTCTGGCTTTCATTTGACATCATAGTTAACAGACTACCTTCATGTCAGCACTTATTGCCAGTTCATTTTTACTTCCTTTTTTCAGTCCTCTGAAAAAGCCTAGGATATTTGGTGATAAGAAACAGGATTTCAGAATATGAAACTCCTGCACAGTCTAGATTCAAAACAACTTCCCACCCAAATACAGCAGCAGAAATCCCTCAGAGACTCAGTCTGAGAACGTGGCAGGCAAACAAAGCCCAGAGGGCAGCTGAAACCATGCAAGATTGCAGGAGGAAGAARACTCAGATATATTTAAGAGCTTCTGGACTACAAGAAAAGTTAAAGTGGAATAAAAKTCTGATGTCAACCCACCAATTCAGTAATGGCATTCTCTCAACTGAGCACCAAACATACATGACTGTGTGAGCTGATATCCAGAAACTGCTGCCTGTATCTTTCAGTCACATTTCCCAATTCACACTACTGTGAGAAGGAATCCTTGAAGCTGATTATTTCTCTTCCACCAGCCTTTCCTGGAAGTATTATTAAGCACTTGCATTTTCAAGCTGATGCCTATTTTTTGTTACTATCATTAATTAAAGCTTGGCAGGGAGCTTATGTTAATTTAGTTGATTGCAGATTTTTGCATTTACAGATTATCTAACCGTACTTGCATCGTGGTGATTACCAGCTGGAAAACAGCCCTGACTGCTTTCCCACTGGCTCTACCTCCACTACACACAGCTCTGCGCTGCTATTTGATGCTTAGAACACTGCTGGGGTGCACAGCTGCCCCCCTTTTGCCCTGGTGTTGTGCATTTGTCCAAGGATGCCGGGGTGCARAGGGATAATGTGCATCTGGGTTCCCTTTCGGGATACAGCAAGGGGTCAGGCAGAGCATATGCTCACTTGCATTGGAGGGGCACACTGCAAACGATGCCTCCCCACATCATAATAACTAAACAAAAATAAATTGTAGGTTTGAAAGCCTCAGGAGGGAGAAAAATTTGTACTCCTCTGAGGATCCAATTACAGACTCACTGCCTCTCTAAACATCCTTTCTTTATGCTCACTTGCCTGCGAGATCACAATTGCTCTTTTTCCACATTTGCACCACAGAGGATATAAGCTCTTTAAGACAGAAAAGGCTGCTGTAAGTCAGTATTTTCCCAACTGTAGTGCTTTACTCAAGACTCAAAAAAAAAAACAAACAAAAAAAAACCCACACCTAAATAATTATAATAAAACAAAAGGCACCAGCTAAATAACCAAAAGTCAAATTCTGAAAACAGAAACTCAGCCTACTTTAACTTTCTTTTCTCCATAAAAAGAAAGCCACAAGTGCATGGGGTGGGGAAAGGAAAAAAAWTTTCAACTTGCCATTCAAGGAGCAGGAAGAGGAGAAGCAACCAAAAGCTTTGGTTTCTTCCTATATATTTTCACCCTTATCACRTTATTTCCAGTCACTTCAGGAAAGCTTTTAAATCAAGGCTTTAACTACTCACATGTGCTTCTCGTTAACATTTTCTCCAGCAACCCATGCTTCTTTAATAGGCCTTAGGAAGATTGTGTTAAAACTGTTTGTGCATAATAGAGTCATTTTGTTCTTAAAATCCTGGATTGAAAAGAGGAAACATATATATATATATATATTTATATAGATAGATAGAAAAGAATAAAGCAGTAAGAAAATTATAAATGCAGCATTGTGCTTACTCTTCTTGTAAGCTCAGTGTGCATTATAACCTCTGCTTAAAGTCTTATGGACAGGTAGACTAGTTACCATCCACAGAGCTAATGAGATGAGAAGGTCTAACGAGAATGTGAAAGCAGACACTTTGAAACTAGTGGTTTTTAGCCTTAGAACAGAGAATTTAGGTGAACCAGAATGTCTCTACAGTAGGTCAGTTCCACACACTGCTGTAAATGCTTCTGGTTATGCATGAAATGCAGTGACTGTCTGAGCTTTCCTGCTTTCTGAGAACCTAAGAGAGCAGAATCAAAGGTTTTACACAGTCCAAACAGGAAGACTAGATTGGTTACCATTCTGTTTCTAAGATGATTTCTATATTCTGGAAAGAATTTTCACTTTGGTCAGACCAAGGCACTAAAACTTTTCTTTTGATATTTGTTCACCGTATTCAAGAAATAAAGCACGCATGGTATGCATACATGCATGATGATATTTACCTGTAGACAAAGTGAAACAACAGCAAAGAGCTTAGAGCACTGACTCAGATTCATAAAAGACAGTAACAAGAATTGACCAGATGACAATAATTTCCCATATGTGCCCATCTCAGTTTCAGATTATTGTTACTGCATATTAGGCAGTCAACTAAGGCAATAGATTCTGAAGCCAGATTTTTTTTTCTCAAGTAGGAGTTAACACAGAAATCACTTCTAAGCATTTCAAAGCACCAAATCTGTGAGATGAAGTGTCTCTTCTGAGTCTTCTTGGTTGTAAAAAAAAAAAAAAAAAGCTTTATTTTAATGTAGTCTGCAGGTGTTTTAAGCATTAGATAACTATAAACCAACCAAGCAAGCAGCCCTGCTGTGGGGGCAAACAGCTGTGATGTTTCCACTGACTCTTGGGGCTGAAGTGATGCCTATTATTATAATGACTCTTCAAAGAGTCTTCTGCTGAAGAGMAGCAAAGAGTAGAAGCATCATCACTGGATCACCTATGCTGAAAATGGCTTTAGGGGTTGGAAATATGGGATACACGCACTAGGCAAGTGATCCATGTGCAAAATTTGGGAGTGACTGTATCGATGTTCTCAGCTGTCTATGTTCTGTCTACCCAACACCCTGTTAACCTCTCCTGGCCAAGGGAGGACATAATTTGAAGAAGGGTCATTTCTATCCAATTATAATAATCCCTTTAAAGAAAATTAGGCATTTGCAGGCTTGATAGTATATATGTGTGTATATGCCAGCAAATACATACAAATATTTAGAAATTCTTTCTGACTGCTGTGGGCCCCTGTAAGTTTTAGCTGTGCACATGTCATAGCCCCAAAACAGCACAATAGACTCTCCGTTGAATCAAACAATATTAACCTGCCTCTGTGATAGAGTTTTCAACTCACTGTTTGGAAACAAAATATTTAACACAATCAATTCTAKGCTTTGTGAATTATGACTATAATTGTAAAAAGATAGACTGCAAGGGATGGGACAGCCAGCCTTTATATCAACAGATGGCTAGAGATAATGAAAACGAAGTGAACCTCTCATCTTTCCTGATTATCATTAGGACTTAAGAAGATGACTCATGTAAAATCACTTTAAAATGTTATCCCCTCCAAATTAGCCGCTYCGTGTGCTGGAGGGGTGCAGCGTTGCCCACGGCCAAGCTTGCACAGATACAACCACAGCCCTTTAAACCAAGTGCTGTGGGGTTTGTCTCTGTTGGTTGAGCCCCACTGGGTCGCAGTTTGGTTATTTTTCCTGGTACCCGCTGCAGTGAGGCAGGGAGGGGGATTTCTTACCCTGAGGAGCAGCTGCAATGAAGTTCTGACTGTAGAGTAGCCTGCTGGAAAAGAAAAGCCATTTTCTTATACGGGCTGTAAACCCAGCCTTCCATGCTCACACTTSTTTTTTTCAAATAAGAAGTAAAACTTAATTTCTTTAAATTTGTCAGAGCCGGGCTAAAAGAACCAGACAGAGGTTGTTACAAAATTAGATGGTCTAAATTTGCAAGTCAAGGCTCTGTACTGCTACTTTCCAGGGAAGTATAACCTAAATTAATTTCAAATGAACCTTAGAATTACTTCCGAAATCTTGAAAACCTCTAGGGAAACAACTTTCACATTTACTCATGTAAAATAAGAGCATTTACATTTTCACTGAAGTTAAAAATAAAAACGAGTGTCAAGTGGCTTTCCAGTAAAAGCAACTAGCTGGGGAAAAACAGATACAGTAATAAAGCAATAGATGAACCCTTGGAGAGATGTCTCCTTGCGCTGGCACTGACAGCACATGATGAGCATGGTGAATGAATCCCCACCTCTGAACTATTCAAATGGAGTGTTTCCACTGTCTTCCCAGCATTTCTAACTATTTCCTATTTAGAATTACCCCAGTAATTCAGATTCTTATTTCAGAATGAGCAGCTACTTCAAGCTTTTAGGCACTTGTTTTTTCTCCAAAAAGGAGAACTCACACTAGCAATTCAGTTCCCGACAACATTGTGAAAATTAGCTTACCTTTTCTGTAAATATTACTATCCCCAACAAAGTAATTAGAGCTGATGGAATAATCCACAATGCATAAATAATTTGATGTGCTTACATTTACTTCAGCATAGCCAAGATTTGTTTGTAAACYTCTTTGGATGTTCAGCATTTTACATTTGAGTTATGTTATTATATCCTCTTTTTTTTCAGTAGCTTTTACAGCTTCTGATCAAATCAAGGACTTACAGTAGCACTCTACAACTATTGTAAATTCCTCAGGCATAGAACCAGCTCGCACCTACACATCTGGGTCCGAGATAACATATCAGAAAGGAAATGTTAATGTCTTCATTGCTCAGATTGAGAATTAAAGTGCAGAGAAACAAAATTCAGCTTTTTCCTCAGATGAACAATGATTAGAAGCYAATAATTAGTGATCAAATAGATCCGTCGGTGTTTGCTACCTTGACCTTCGCGAAAGCCGTAGTCTCACCACGGCGCACTTAGAAACCAAAGTCTGTGAAAGGTAAATGCAAAGCCAGCCCTTCATCTGGTTCAGTTACTGATACTCCAAGTTCAAGCAATAATTTTTATCAGACAGTTCCTCCAGTCTATATTTCCTTGCACCTCTAATAATATTCTGTTCACAAGAGACAGCCTGGTGATTTTGGTTAGCTTTTCTTTCCTTCCCTGCCAGAATTTGTTTTAATCTCTATAAAGGAAGACTGGTTTGCTGATAAAAAGATGACAAACACACAACTGAATTATTACCCTGGCCTTTGGGGTTTGGGAAATGAATTCCCTGATTCAAATCTCGTTCTGATACAGTACAAATATTCTGTTCAGCTATTTCCACCTTGCCTAAGCACCCCGGGTGCTCTCTGCATTTCTGAGACAGAAACTTTAACAACTGAGACTTGTTCCTTCTTAAGTGTGCCTGTCTGCTGGCTGCTCTGGTTAGGCGGATCCAAAATAGGATTGCGTAGCTTTGAGATACACTTGTTATTTGAGAAGTAAAGATAAAAATGCAATAATAACATGTTCTTTAAGACTCCTTGTGATGGCTGAGTATAACTGACACTTTCTATTATCTTATGTGACACTGCTAAGTAACTCAGATGTTCTTCAGTGCAAGCATGCGATAGTTGAGTGCAATTTTTGCTGTCAATGAATTCAAATGCATTAAATCCCAGCATCAACAGCCAAGTATTACAAGTAAATACAAATAGATTATTTACACCTCTTGTTCTGTCCCTAGCTGTCATATGTGCAATGCTGCCTACTCCAAGGGAACTTTGCATCCTCACTGCAGACWAGCAAAGAGACTACTTTGTGCATCAGCATCAGACAACATAATGGGGATACTGTTTTCTTAGAGTTTCTTTCCTAGGAAGAAGCTTAAAACTAGCAGTCATTASAGCAAAGCTGATGATCTGTACTCCAAAGAGAGAACTAATAGCTTCAATTGCTGTTGATACATCAACTGCAGCTTTAGTTATTAATTGCTGGCAGGTGCAAGTAGCAGTTACTAAAACTCGGCAAGCACCAAGACAGGAAGAGAGAGCAGGGGACTGTCATTCGAGGCCTGGCCTCTGAGGCAAGTATTGACAGTGGTCAAAGAGCATATGCAGACTATAGAGATAGGGCCTCAGCAAGAAGTAGGCTTTTCTAATCACTCTTAAAATGGTTTCAGAGTCCAACTCTGAGTAACAGGCACAGAAGAAAAAGGAATCATCCCCAAAAGTGAAGATAAACCTCACAACACTGGAAAAAGGGAGCGCAGCAATCAGGATTGCATCTTGCTGAGAGGGCAGGTTAATGAGCAGTTTTTACTAAACCGGAATGAAGCTGCCTCCAGCAACAGGAAACATTATGAATGTTACCTATTCTCATTGCATTTATTGTATTTATTTTTTACTGCATATTCATCTTGTGATTAGTTTAATCTTTCTTTTTTTTTAAGGTGAGGCTGTTTTTTCCAGGCTATATGTATAGAAACAGTATGTTACAAGCATCAGTATGGATTTTCTCTGTAAGAATGAAGAACTGTGTTGTGCAGAAGTGTGCCTGATACACCTGTCTGAGACTATGCAGACAGGGTGTTCCATCTTTATGGTACACAGGAAGAGATAGGAGTGATAGCTTCTACTGAGTGATACAGGAGCAAACTCTTAACTCTTCCTCCTCCTTCCATTTAGGCTGTATTCATCATTCCTGCTTCTTGTTCCATGCTTCTCCCTGGTGCATCGTTACTGGGGAAATATCATTAGCRAGGATATTGTTCAAGCTAAGTCATAAAGAAAAAATGCAGCCCATACAAATCAGCCTCGGGGAAGTCTTTTGGGGGAAAACTGATATCGCTGAGTAGTTTAGAAAGCTAATGTTGTCATTCAGAGTAAAACTGAAAACTGAAGATAAAATATGAAGAAAGAATGACGGAGAGCTGATAGAGACAGCTGGGGAAATCTTTAATGGGGAAAAGACAAATAAATTTGATTTAGAGGACTATCAACTTAGCTAAGCATGAATAACATTTCTTTCCCCTTTCACCTTCCCTTCAAGCAAAACTCTAATAATTAAAAAACACAGATGTTACTATGTTTACTCAGCAATAAATCCCACACTTCGGGCATTATTAACATTTTTCTTAAAGTAAATCTTAAAATTCCTGTGTGATGGGAAGCAGCCATGAAATCTGAAGTTACACTGTCTGTATTCTTACTGTYTTAGAAATTGCTCGTTTCTAGCATTTCCGAAGGGAAATTAGAGGAATCAGGGGTTGTTCTTGCTATTAGTCCTCCAGCTGTTTGATTCCCAATTAAATTCTTTCAGTACAACATATTTACAGAGCTCTGAAGCCCTAAGTATTTTGTAAAGGATTAGAAACTTCACTGCTATTTTTCAGTGCCATTTGTGGTACATATTAAAAGCCATTAAATTATACTCTCAACAGAAGAGCATAAGTTGTTACCTCTCAGACGCTTTACTTCATGTATCAGATAACCAGCACAAAAATATAAAAGCAAACTGTATTTTCAATGTGCCTTTCCCAAGTGTTATTCTCCTTTACATTCCCCTCCAATAAAAGAGCTATGATTTACAAAAAGAAGAAAAAAAAAGTTTGGCTGTGTTGTTGTAAAGGAAGTTACAAAAATCTCCCTTATATTCTTTGTAAAATTGTTTGTAAAATTAATAAAAACGATGAACTCCTGATAAAGTTCAAGGATTAAATCATGTTTAAACCATGTCCAATAATAATAATATCCAATAACAGGGCCAACATGATAAAAAGCGAAGATCAAAATTAATTCCTTGGTCACAAGGCCTGAGAGAGGATGACCTCTCTCTTCTCCTTAGGCTACTGAGGCTGATAAGAGGCTGACAGTGAGAATTAACTGAGATAAGAAATTTTCATCCATGATGCACAATGCTTTGACTTAGGCAGGACTGTTTCCCTGCCCATGTCTCCCTACTTTCTTCTTTACTTTATCCCCTGTCTATTATAGTTTTCCTTCTTTTTTTTTTTTTTTTTTTTTTTTTTTTTTTTTTTTNTTTTTTTTTTTTTTTTGTTTTTTTCTTTTCTTTTTTCCCTATATTTAAAAGAATTTGGCTTTAATCAGCCAGACTGAGGAAAACGCAAGATAAAAGTTGTCACTGTGGGTGCCTGGGGCTCGTAGAGGTTCTCAGGTGGCCCAGGGCTGACAAGACTCCACGCTGGGTCTTTTCCAGCAGAGTCTGCGATCAAGAGGGAACCCTCTCATGAAAGGGCAAAACCCCCTTTTTCCRTCTGTGAAGTCTCTTACAGTGGGTTTGAGCTCTGCGTCCAAGAAGCAGGAGGCAGACACAAAGGGCTGTTCTAGCCTATCTGAAAAACCGCTTTGTTTTTCCTATATGGGAGCTTTCTGATGATTTCTTGTCATCTAAAATAGTGCCAGGTAGGCACTATTATTATAGGTTATTATAGATTATTCTCTATAAAAGCCTCCATGGCTAAAGGATAAAGCAATAGGAAATACTGTTGAAATTAAAACCTTGCTTAGTGCTTCAATCACTTGGAACAGAAAGCTTCTTKTACAGATCCTTTTAATAGAAGATTCAAAATACCTTTCTTAGGTGTTTCCCGAGAGATTAGATTGGGGAAAATCTTTGTGTTTGAAATCCGGAATGCTGTTAAACTATTCASTGTTGCTGGATGACTGTGTACTGCAAACATCATCATATCTTGGTCAGGTTCTTTAATCCAGCTCCCCATAGTAAATAAAATTGTATTTTCTATATTCAAAATAAATACGCATGGAGTCTTTATTTCAGGGTAGTGCTCATAATAATGCCTTCCTACAGGCTGCATATATTAATTTTACCATACTTGTAACATGGCATTTGCATTGGGAATGTGCTTTCCAGTGCTTATAATATGCAGGTTTGGGGTTAGATATGATTTTTCAATATACAGCAAGTCAGTGCAATAGCTAGTTTATAAACATTTGGCTTCTCATGTATTAATTTCATCTTTTCATGAAGCAAAATTCCTAGCAAGCGCAAATATTATCAGGTAGCAGGTTTAGCACAGAATCATACTTCCTGCTCCATTACACCTGCGGTATTTTGAAAGATAGCATTGTGAACAACWTCTAAACTCTGTTGACCTAGTTCTTGAATCTTTTACATGGAATGATGTAAATGCATGCAAGGCAGTGATAGCATTTCTGGCTTATAAGAGTAAGCAGGAAGCAGGCAGCTTTATCACACCTAGGCAGATAAAACCAAAACTGAATTCCACATTCAATCACTCCAAGGTCTTCCACATATGTGGGAATAAAATTAAAAGATGTCTTATCATCTTGATGATCTGAGTGGCATGGAATATTCAGATTTGGACTAAGTGTTTAATAAACCCTCTGAATTTTCTGAGCAAAAAAAATCTATTTTATGTGCTGAGTTTGAGAAGTATTCTTGACTGATGTAGAGATTTGCTGGATTTAACATAGTTTCAAAGAACTGGGCTAAGGCAGAAGGACAAAATAAGGGTATTTTTATGGCAAAAAAAAAATGGACAGCATAAGTTATAGGACTAAGATAGACTTTCCCTTGACAGCTGAATGTCAGTTCTTTTGGATACTATTTAAACACGTCTACTTTTTACAGCTTGCTGGAACTTCTCTAAGCAAATAGAGTTTTCTGTCAAACATACATAAATTATAAATTAGAGGCAAATCAGAGCTACTGACAAAGTTATCAGTGAGATATAACATACGTGACATTCTTAGATATCTATAGAAGACAGACTACATTAGAGATCATAGAAAAACAGGCCTGAAAGGATGCAATGAGTACATCCTGCTGCACCAAGTAGCATGAACCATATTAATACTTGATATATTTGCAGTGTATGGTATAAATATATCAACTATTAATTGGTCTATTACACAATTATATAACATATATTTATAAAAGTAAAATATAGTCATGCAAATAGGTATTAATGTTTATATGCTGGTGTGTATTTCTCTACCACAAATTTTTAAAAAGCCGTCTCCCAGGCAATCCTCACCATTCTTCCTTTTGGGAAGCTTACGTAATATCTAACCTTCATCTTCCTTATCATAATTTAAGTCCATTACTTCTTGCACTGTCTGCAAAAGTTATGGAGTATTATTTATTACGCTTTCCCTTGTCTCATCTATAAAAGTCTTTACAATAGGTAATGGGACTGGCAAAACCTTCGTGACTGACCCCAGATCTGCTGCAGTGCCTTTTGGTCTTTCCTCCTAAGTCATGTTGTTTGTTTGCTCTGGCTCCTTTCTACAGAACTCTCTCTTTTTGAGAATATACTCTTGTTTTTTTATTGAAATGTAGTGCCCCAAACTGCATGCAGTATCCTGCCCCGCCAGGACCAAGCAAGATCACTTCTGCCCACATGTCTCAGGGTGGTGCTGAGCCTTTTCCACAGCCAGCTGCCAAYATTGACTCACCTCCAGCCTGCAGAACCTTGCACCGCTCCCTACTGAATTGCATCCTCTTTGTTTTTCAGACCATCTCCTATTTAACACAGTCATTTACACTCCTTGCATGAATATGCCATCCTCCCCAGCTCTTCTGCAAAGATTTCTCCATCCCATAATTTAGGTCATCAATAAAAAGAATTACCAGTACTGGTGGCCAGCACAGATCTGAATCTGAATCACAAAGAAGCTAAATCTGCAGGTTTTTTGTACGAGCTGCTTTGGTTATTGTGCTYCTGGAGAGTAACTTCCCAGCAGAGCTGCAGAGGGGCTCTCGTTCGCATGCTGTCAATGGGAGGAGAGTGGAGGCGAGCGCAGCTTCGTTAATGTCTACTAAAAGGGGATGTGATAATGAAATTTGACTAGACTAGTGCAACATAAGGACAAAAAAGAATAATCAGGGATGAAATGAGCTCCATTAGATCAGTGTGYGGATAATTTGAATTTCTGTAGCTTTCAGTGATAGGGTGGGAGTTTTGTGGGTTGGTTTGTTTGKTTTTTTTGCATTTTTTTGTACTCTTCACCTGAAAATCCACACTGCAAATATACAAAGGCAATGCACTTTTCATCCAGGACACTTGGGAATGAGTATTTAACAGCATAACCCACTTAATACATGTTGGTCACAAGGGCATAATTATCGACTACCAGACCAAGGGTAAAATTCCCATTAGCAAGTTCCACCCATCAATGAATGACCACTCTGGCTGAATGGAAGCTGATAATGGTCTTGTGTGTACGCCAAGGCCCATGTAGCCAAACAAAGCTCTGCAGCTCTAAGGTTAAGGGAGAGTTCTGTGTGTTGAAACAGCTGATAATTGCATTGACATAGTGGCTACCCTATTTTTAGATGAATCAGTGAGGTCTTCCAGCCCTAAAGTTATTGCCCTAGATAATGGCTCAGGGAGAAAGAGCAGCAGACAGCTGTCTTGCGTAAAATGCCATGCAAATATGTTGCCGGGCTGTAAGGGTTTTTATCATTCTATCATTGCTCTTATTGGTACAATTGCAGTGTCTTTAACCTTCTCAGTAAATCCTGCTAGTTCATAAAAATACTTCTGTGAAAATAAATATTGAAACTAAAAGCATGTAAACAACACAAGGGAACCATTTTCTGTGTATAGGCAGCACCAATAGTTGCCCACACTTACCTTTTTCTCTTCCTATAACAACTCACACTATGTCACATCGGAGCATTTGTTGACTGTTACGTGTGTCGCACGATAATACCCRGCTGAATTTTGGATTGGCTTAGCCAAAACCCATGAATGTGATGCATGAGGCATCCCTAGGGCTCACTATAACACCTAATACCTAATGTATAGACTACAACTTAGGCAGGTTGTGTAACCACCTGCCAAAATATTCTGCAACACATTTTTCTGCAGTAATTACTTGGGTGCCTACTTTACAGGAGCTGATTACCAAAATATTAGTTGTTTTGTTGTCTTTCTGCTTTCTTGGGGCTGTTTTAAAGTAACTAATATGAGAAAATATGGAAATATTAAAAATTATAGAGGGAAAAGTGAAATTCCATGGGAATAATTTAATAATATCTACTCACTGTCTCCTTGGTATGCTTAAAAAACAAACCAGAAATGGTACCTAGCTAGAAATAGATTTCTTTATAATTTCTATTTCAGTCATCCTTTCTCAGAGACTTTCCTAGAATTAATCCTGATATCTCTGTTTCTAGTGATTAGGAGTAAGGTCTCATTTAAAAGTATCAAGTATATGCCTAGGGTCTCAAGCAGAAGAGAACATATATGGATATAGTTGAATAGATGCTAAACTGAAATACACTGAGGAGAAAATCTCTTTATCCTTTCCCACTTGTTCACCTCCTTCACAAACAAGGAAACGTGATACCCAGTTATTTTTTTTAAAAATCCAAGAAGTACTCATTCAACATTTATTAAAACTGATGAAAATTCATTGCAGTAATTCTTCTTAATGTTCCCTACTGTTCCTATATCATTGCATCGGAATGAATACAAATTATTCAACAGCCTGTCCAAATATTAAAGAGTATGAACAAAGAAAGGGAATGAATAAATCTCTTAGAAAAAATAATCAAGGTACACTTCCTACTAGACCAGTTAATTACTATAGAACTTTTTTAATCAAAACAAATTCAAAGCAATATATTGATGTCAGCACTGGATCGGTTTTTATTTTGAAATATTTATTACAGGAATACAAGTAGACTCTACTAACTGAGATTGATTTACTCTTTTTGTTTTTATAACTATTTGAGATTAAATCCCTGACYTACAGCACTCTGCTGTTAAGAGTTAGAGTTTCTTGATACCTTTAATGGGAGTTGTACAACCTGCTTGAGGGCCAAGATGCTGAAGCACAAAAGCCCTAAAACAATCTAGCTAAACAAACACATCCATAACTGGCCTATGAAAGTAGCTAGAATGAGTTTTCCTCCAGGACGAATAAATCTGCAGCTGAGGAATGCTGGGCTCGGTGCCCACGGAGGAGCTCTCCATCAGCTGCCCAGGAGCCAGAGGCACAAGTGCCTGTTCAGGATAGGCACCGATAAGGCAGTGAACCAGGCTTTGCACTTAGGGCTTAACCCAATCAAACACAAAGATGGAACCACACTCTGCAGAAAAGCATCCAACAGCTTTGGGCCTCCTAATAGCCTAAGAAGGAAAATCACAGGCAAGGGGAAAAGATGAAGGCAGCCATCGTGTGGGATTTCCTCCCGCAGACAAGTTTATGCCTACCCATCCTAAGAATCTGGGGGAAGTTCACATGTCCCAGCAGGCAGAGTTACAGAACAGAGTATGATAAAYCCTGTATTCGCTTTATGGCTTGCGAATTAGGGTGGTATTTTTAYGAGCTATTTCTCCCAGTATAAGTACATGCAGTGGGCCAAATTAATCCCCTCTGTGCACTGGATAATTGATGGAGATATATCCACCTTAGGCAATAGTTGTGGGGGTAGGGAGGGGAAGCTACACTTGATTTCTAATTTTGCCTTTCAGTGAGAGACTAAATAGAAGGGGAAAAAAAAAAAAAAAAAAAAAGCAAGGCAGAGGTGACCATCTGGAACAGATCTTTGAAGGTAATTAGAATCTGGCACACGCCATTATTGAACCACAAAGCAACCCTTCACCTGAAAACACCTCCTCATTACTGTCCAAAAATGCTGTTTAGGACAGGGATTGGAATGGTCCTGCTCTGCCAGTCAAATCTGATCCTAACCTCTGGCAATTGCAGTGCCAAGATCTACCTGTGGATAAAAATACTTCTATGCTTGTATAGGATTAAGATATCTGATAGTAGGAKAGTAGACAACAAGGAAAAGGAGGGTCAGATCCAATGTCTGAAAGCTRTAACTAGGCAAATTCAAATAATATGTAAACTAGAAAGTACGTCACAGAGTGGATCAAACCCTGGAACCTGCCCAGCAAGATCCCACAGACATTGCTAAGCTTGATTCAGCAAACCCATCAGCACATGGCTAAATTATGCAAGGCATCATGGTGGTCTCTTCAGGTGCTAAAATCTCTGGGCAGTGAGAATTGTGCTTCAGAAGGGGACATTTTTGTGGAAGATAATGGCCAATTCTGTCCTCTGCCTTAGCTCTCAGGGTAGCTCATTTAACATTTCCCCTGATTACTCTTCAAATGCCCTTCATTATCTATTTGACACCTTTTCAACTGGTATGTCTGTACCATGGTGTGGAGATACTATGAGCGTGGCCTGTCAGCAGGAACCCTGTTAGCTGTCAGGATCAGGAGTGTCAGAAAAAGCAGACCCACTGCCTCCGCCATGGAGCAAGAATGGGTGATAACCCAATATTGGAGCTATTTAGCAGCTGGTAACTGATAACCCCAGCAGGTATTGTCCAAAGTCCTCAATAAAGATCTGGAGTTACTCCTGAGAATTGAACGTTTGTTTCTGTTACGAGAAATTTGAGCAAAACAAAAGAGAAGCTGAATGTTTTATTATGAGATTCTATCCTAAAGGGGTGCTGGTGGGGAAGATAGAACATTTGAGCCTATAGTATACTTAAGATCAGCCTAAATTGTTTCTGAAGGACAAAAAAAAAAAAAAAAGACATGCTTTATGTTTTAGACTGTTTTTTTCCCTCTATTTTCTCTTAAATAAACCACTTGCTTTTAGTGGTGATATTTATTGTTTCYACTATGACACTAAGCAAAGGAATAACCTCTGTGGTGATATTTCACTGAGCAGCTCCTAGCTAAGGCAAGGAACTGTGGAAAAGCACCCGAAGCTATTAAAGTACAAGCAGTTGCTGAAGTTACACATAAAAATGAAGGATTATCTTAATTTCTTAGCACTTTGTTTTACAAATGTCTACAAAGACAAAGATTGAATTGGTTTGAATTTGAGGACACGCTAAGCTAACTTTCAGCAACTGTGTTCAGAGTGAGTTAGCTGATATTTAATTTCATCTCCATCTGCCTTCTGAGCAGCTTGGCATGTATTTCTGAGTACCCATCTGTGTCTGTGGGCTGGGTCAAATGATTGTACTCACAGACGTCATTTGGGATCCTTCTGGTTGGGGGCATTCAGGAAAACCGGCAATTCATTGGCACATCCCTCTTTAGTCATTCTGGACTCTTCCCACATTGTGCTTGTCAGTGATGATACTTCTCTTGAACCTTTGTCCTGGGCTGGTTTGTGCAGTTGTTCGTGCATACAGCCAAATCKCAAAATTTTAAAAGAATTTTGCTARGAGAATCATTGCTACGACAGTGTCAGCTAAAATCTTATCTTTTGGCATGTCATTGTTTACTGTAGCTGAAGATCAAAGCCTTGTTGTGCGTTTTGGAGMCCTGATTTATAGCCTCTCATGTACAAATCATCATAAAATAACTTGCTATGGGGTGATTCCTTCTTTTAAAGAAACCTGATCACAAAGGGCGCTTTATAAACTCAACATGTCTGCACTGCCCAGCAGATCCTGGGGTTTAGGAGGTGCTGGTTGCACAGTGAGTTATATAAATACATAAAAACAAAGCAAGAATCCTTGCTAAAAAAACAACCTGCTTTAATTCATTGGCTGACTTAACTAAAATCAATTGGAAAGTGAGAACTGCAAAGACACTTTTTTTTCAAGGTCTTTATCAAAAATTATCTTGAAAAGAAAAAGACATTGCAAACATTTCTGTTGCAGAATCTCTCAGCCATGAGTTCTTTTGTCGATACTACTAGTATGTGCCAAACAGATTTTTCATCCTCAAAACAAACATGGTCCTCCTAGCCTTTGACAGAACCATAATTTTCACTTTATTTTCATGGAATAAAGAGAAATGAAGATGGTGATCAATATTTTCCCTCCCCCATAATAATCAAGGCTTAATAGCTTCCTCTTGTGTTGAAAGAAAACATAGAGCCCATCTACAGCAGTTCCTCTGCAAAATAATGTCTAAGGCCTTTTTGTGGCAGCTTCTGCTTAGTGACTTCTCTGCCTCTCTCCTCATGACGAATGGCACAAGCTAATGCACAACTGCAGCACAGTCTAATCCCAGCACCATCAGACCCTGATAACTCTTCTGTTTAGACCCAATCGTCCTAAAAGAAAGTGCAGCTCTTCTCTCATCTGCAGCTCAAGCCGAACAGCAGCCACAAAGCAGTGACCCATGCACAGCAATTCTCATGCCTGGTTTTCTCCTGCATTCGGGAAGCTAAATTTAGCATTYGTGGTGATGCATTTGGCTCAAAGCAGACCTCAGCTGCAAGGGTCTTTGCATTGGCTACTCTCTCAGCATCCTTTACCTAATGAACTTGCAGAGCAGTGAAGCACGGCTCCTCYGAGCTGCTCTGGAGGCCCTCAAGTCTTGCTTGGCAAGGGTGACTTCATGGTGGCAGCAAGTGACTTCCTATTTGCATCCACACTTGCAGGAAAATATATTCTGCCAACAAGCCATGTAGACCTCTTTTGGTGGTCACATATACAGTGCTAGCTTTGGGAGAGTTTGCACAGCTAACTCCAGAGCAGTCGGACTGCAATTTTCTCTCTCCCCAGCTTTTTTTTTTCTTTTTCCCTCATTTTCCCTGGCACTTTCTTTCGGAACACTGACTTTCCAGCTCCAGGCAAAACAGCCGCTGCTATTTTTCTCTCGATTTTCAAGGATCATCTCCAGTGAAACTTTGTGGCATTTTAAGAATAAGAGCATTTATCTGTGCTATTTTTATAAACCTCCTTCATTAACCCATAGATTTCTGTTTGTATTTAAAAAAAAAATGGCTTGCAGTGTGTGGTGTTACCCGCCTCTTGCTCCTGCCTCCTCCCCTAACTGCAGCAAATGAACTTGCTTAGTCACATTTGAATCACACCATTGGAGATTACTACAGAAAGGGTGTCACACTGTCTTTCAGAAGRGATTTAATAGCCCTCATAGTGAATACTGAGATGGAATAGCTATAGCTTTCAATTTATAAGTRCCTCTAATACGATTAAAAACTATTTGAATAGTCTGTAATTATATAAACTTAACCCATTTATTTCCTTAACAGTTCCAAACAGCCMCAGTCCCCAAACTGAGTGTTAAATCTTATTCTTGTACGTGATAGTTTTCAATTTTTCAAAATCTAAACTTCTAAACATGTGGACTGTAGCATAGCACATTTTACCATTTTGCTTCCTTTCCTTATTCAATCTTTCCTAATATTTTAAACGTGGTCCACGGAATCTTAGGGGATTGCTGCTGGTTAAGATACTTGTAATAAGCTAACCACATTTCCCATTTAACTTTTCTTGTAATAATTAGTGTACTGTTCTCAGGCTGATACAAATCATTGCCTATCTCAATGCTCAGTTTCAACTCAACTGAAACACTCCAACTTGCAAAGGATCATCCCTTCTCCTATAACCAGCAAGGCTGCTATAAYTTTCAGAGGAAAAAGATAACTTATAGATCAGCATAATATTTTTTTGTAAGCATACAAAATTCTTATTTGCTCTTGCTAGCCTTTGGTGGGAATATAGATTTAAAATTTCCAATATTACAGTTGTGACCAATATTACAGCTGTGCACAAGCAGCCTGCCTGCCACCTTGCACCATTCAATGACACCAATTCCTTGTTCGAGTTTCCCACAATTTCTTGGGCAGGTCTTAATTCCGAGCTCCTGAAGCGTGTGCAACCCATCCCCTCCTCAAAATCCTTCTCTGAGAGTTACTTCTCAGTCAAAATCAAGCAGTAGTGCGCTAATATGAGATAARGACACATAATTTCTGGTTTGTTCTGACAAAGCAGATTAGATTCAGCTAACGTGTTTCTGTAAATACTACAGATCTGGTGGAAATACACTATGAAAATACGCTAACTTCCATTGGGACAATGAGAATAATTAGAAATAATTAAAAGAACAAAACACAGAAATGTACCAGACTTCCCAATGATGTCTTCTGGCAAACAGTTTTCTATCTGGGAACTCAACAAAATTATATTCTCAGTACACATGTTCTTTAGAATAGGCCAAGTTCAGTTAATTAGTGATTTTGATCCATTGCACAGTGCTACTATGTAAAGATGTCATATAACATGATGCATAAAATTAATTAGAGCCACCCTAACAATTTTGCTCCTCCAAAATTGGTAGGAGGGCTTTGCAAAACATCTGTGCTTCCCTTCCAGCTAATTGCAAGCACAGAATAAAAAAAATATAACTATAATGTTGGATGCCTCCTCCCAGAGACCTATTTACATTCGCTAATGCAAACACAGCTTGCTGCACAACTTGGCTTCTTGCACCATCCCATTTCTGCTTGCTGGCCATTAGAGAGAAGTTGTGATTGAAACTGCCAGTCAAGTACATATTAAAACCCTGTTTGCCTCGTTAAGGAAATTGCATTGTTGTGACACAAGCTGACAAAATGGTGAAGGCTGGTGCTCTTTCTTCAGCTCCTGAAAAAGATTCAAAAAGACCTGACTGTGTGAGGGATGGGTGGAATGTCTGTCTTCATTTTGCAAACTTCAAAATGATTTTGAAGTATGAATTAGCCTTGTTATGTTACAGGCAGTTCAGCTCTGTGCTGGGAGTGCTGTTCTTTCCAGTTTCAAATTTTCCTTGGACTGTCGAGCTAACCAAAAACTACCAACCCCAATGACCAAACGAGGCTTGCTACATGCTAAGGGTTCACGGCATCCTGTCTCTTGTAGAAGACTCAAATGAAGATGCTTCTTGCATGAAGACTAGTCATTTTACTTCAAGTGGTATGACTGAGAGAGCAGATGTCACCAAACTGGGAGTTTTTTTCTTCTTTTGTGTTGGTTTTAACTTCTTTATCTTCCTGTGCTGGACTTGAAAAATATTTCTACTTATAGAAGCATAAAATACAAATGTTGTCCACTTTTTGATAAAGAAGAGGAAAGGCGGATAAGTGCAATAATCTTTGCAAGCTTTGGAGTTTCTTCTCACAAAGAAAATAAAATCCTCTGACAACCTCATAGGACTATTTGTTTCAGTCCCATGAGAGAACATCCTTTTACAGCTGATCAACACAGTGCCAACAAATGCCTGACAAGGAAATTGCTTGAATATTTGAGCAAGAAATAGTGAAGTTCAGCCAATGTGAGTGCAATATGGACCAACACAAGCCTCAAAGGGAGCGATCTGCAGACATCCTCATAAAGATGCTGGAAGTTTCTGCAAAGCTGGTGACTGGTCTTACTATTTAAGCTGTTCCTACTGAACCCTTGACAATAGCTACACTGTTCCCTGCGGAGAATCTCTGGCATTTCTAAGTAAGGATTTTTCATTGCTGTTTGAAGGTGCCTAACCTCGAGTTTTTCTCATTGACAGGTTTTTCTCATGTTTCTGCAAAAATCTACTCAGTTAAACACCTGAATATTTATCTGGGCCAACTATGCCCCAAAGCACACCTTCACCAGGAAAAGGCAAGAGATTAATCAACAGCTGTATYGAGGCAAAGCAAATGAATGAGCTGCTCAGAACCATGAACTGYGAGAGCCTGGGGTTCAGTTCTGTTGGCTTTTCCATCACGTAGGAATAGTTGTATAGAAGGAAGGGATGTTAGTTCCTCTGTTAGTTTTCTTTACTCTGTAGTCAGACTGATAAACACTGCCCTTTTCTTTCGATAGCTCCATTAAAAGCCAAAGTTGTCAGACACTGGAGTTCCTATATCATGATTTCTGTTAATATTTCATACTCTTATGGGAAGTCTGGAATGAAATATGAGAACAGACAGCCTTATTTACAAGCTGTAGCGATGATAAAGATTATCTGTAATAATATTTTGCAACAACAAAACCTTATTACAAATTACCTCATAAATAAAGTAAAAATTAAATGAAAGTCAGATTAATTTATATGCATTTATCCCTGGAGCTAAATGCCTGTGAAATGCCGCGAGCTAACCACATGTCTGAGGGGATTTTATATCTGCAGAGCTAATAGCATTCCAGAAGAGAGACATTTGATTAAAAGCTATCATTAAAAACGAGCACAACAGCCCTGATCCTAGAGCAGTGGGCATGCTTGGAAGCTGTCCTTGGGGACAAGCAGACAGATGAGGGTGGGATATCGGGATGTCCTGCTCTGGCCCAGCTCTGGCTTGACATGACAAGTCCTATTCCTGGTGGTCAGGAGGTTTGCATCCACGCGGGTCCCACCACGTGCCCTGTAGTGGGACCAGCATCCCAAGGACAGCTGTGTCCACGTGCTGCCCTGTGCAGACTGTGGGGTCTCATCAGGGCAGGGAGATATCAGAGGCACCAACCGGAGGACCTCGCTCAGATAACTGGTGCCTGCATCCTCAAACGCATGAAGAATTGCACTGTTACTGCTACAAACTCCCTTTCTATGAATATTGATAACGCTTTATTTGTCAGCTCCTTGGCATTTGTTTTCATTTTGCTGTTATCCCCTAACTATGTGCCATCTATCAGCATTTTTCTAACAGAAGCTGCCTCAGGGGAAAACAGAGAAGAGMAGCAGTGAGAAATTACTGAAAATTAAACAGAAAGGAAGAAATTACTTACATTTGGAAACAGAATTATTTTAACCATCCTGTGCAATAATTAAAATATGTTCCTGTAGTGTAATGCTCCCTGCAGTTACTTTTTAGATCCTCCATCAACATGGGTGAGAAGCAGGAATATGAAAATGGGATGAACTTAATTAAAACTGCTTAATTTACCTCAATTCTTTCAGAGAGCAAACTGCTATACTGATTGAAAACTTAAAATATAAAACACCATTTTCCTATTCTTTTGAACAGGAATACAGTTCTGAAATCATTATTATTGTTTATTTTTAATGTTTCTATCTATGCAAGAATCTATCTGGTCAGYGGTAAGAAAGAAGAAAACTGCCCTATAATCCAACTCTTGAAAGAGTGAAATCGCTTTAAGYAAAACAGCTTTATTCAGCACTGGGATTTTGAGGTAGTGCACAGAATTAGAAGAGAAAGTTTCAGAAATTACATGTCATAAAAACAATTTAATTTTCCTTTTCGAGTGCCCCAGCCTGCAACACAAGCACAAGGCTTAATTAGGAAACAGAATTGTGTTCTGCAAGGCCCAGGGAGACAAAAATTCCTATTGAAGTTGARCTGTTCTTGGGAGTGTCAATGTGAATCTGGAATTATTTCACTGAAGTCATGAGAATTATTTGAATGTCACAGCTGACGTGAGATGAGAATGAAGGTGATGATTAATGTCATGACTACATTAAAATATTTATTATTGTAATTAGGTATTATTAGCAAATCTGAAGAAAAATAAATGATACCAAAAATACCATTTGTGTTCATCACAGCTCTTCTTTTTCTTTGCCTGCATGGGAATTCATCTGAAACCAGAACCACCTATCACCAACAATCACAGCTTTTTCACCTGCTTGACTGACAAATGTCACCTGAATAAAAAGCAGCAAACACATTAAAATCTTAAGGCYCTTCAGTCTAGCAAAAAATGGCAGTATGAAAACTGCATTTGTGGCAGAACCAGGTATCTGTCAGGATGCGGAAACTGGATCCTACAAATCATTTCTCAGGCAAGCAGTCCCCRAAACCCCAGCAGATTGTTCCAATGATTAAAAGTACTCGTGTGAGTAACAGCTAGAGAACATTTAGTTTGCCATGTGATTTACGCCGCTGCGTACGAGTTGCTTTGCTGTCACTGTGATTACTATTTCTACGTGTACRGTATTGTATTGCTGTTCCCTTTTTTGTTTTTAATTATCCTTGATTAGAGAAACTGCATCGCAGCAGGAGAGAAGCGGGATTGAATTTGCCTAACCCTCACATACCTCCATTCCATGATTGCAAGGCACTGAAAATATTTGAAGGTCATGCTTCTGCTCTGCTGCCCATTCCCGATTTCAGGGAATTGAAGTCCTAAGAAGGTGTYGCATTGCCACTTGGTGAGTTATTAGGGAAGAAGCTTTGAAGTAAAAATTAATTCCCCTGCTGCCTTAATTAGAAACGTTATAAATGTTATATATGTGTCTGTGTGGGTGTTGTATATTTTAAACTGCCTGCAGCTGTCAACAGTAACACAGGCTGCTGCTCCACCACCCAAGAAACAACCACCCAAGGTGTTATCCATCCTTATTCACCGCACCTGAAGTCCTGTCCTGCTGATGATGTGTCAATACCCACTCTGTCTCCCTGGAGCTGGGTGCAAATATGTTTCTCTTTCCCAGCCTGAACCCAAGCACATGGTTGTTTTCAGCTTCATCTTCTCCTGCGTTTCATACAGGTGAATCCTAGATTACTAAATGGTAGYTTTGGACATAATTTACCTGCTCAAGGGCTCCTGCAGTGACTTCCAGCCCAATCATGTCACAGGGATAAAGGGGCAAAGGGGATCTTTTCCCATTTTTCTCACCCTCAGTGACCTTCCTTGGGTTGCACAGAAGTAGGTGTAATACTACTAAATGGGATTAGGCTAACATGTGCCAGAGCAGGGTTTGGCCATAATGTTTTCACCCAGGTTTTCCAACAGTTTTACCAGATTTTAGTTAATGGAAGCATGGCTCTACATGTGCCACGAAGGGGTATGCTGAGGCTTCTTTGTATAAGCCAYGGCAAAATTAGCATCTATGCATTTATTATGTCATACATATTAAGAAAYTGTGCTTATGACCATACATATCTATGTTCCACATGCAGTATAAAAGAGATGGAGCTATTTCAGTCCATTCTTCTCAGGTGGGGGCCAATAGATTTCTGTAATTCTCCAAAGCTCAGACCAGTCATGTACAATTCCTTTCATTCCCTTTGAATTGTGTCTCTGTGGWATCTTAAATCTAACACAGCCGCAGCGATTCACCAACAAATCAGGGGCAGATAATGCTTCTGTCATTGTTCTGAGCCTTGGTACTCTCCAAGCACATGTTTTAGGCCTAACCACATATTTTATTACATGATATACTTTGTTCTCTCACATGGCTAAAAAGGGGAGGAGCAGCAGTTCCAAATCCTAAAGTCCTAGAAGAACGAGTTGTTCTTAATTTTTAACTTAATTTAATTAAGTTAATTTAATTTAACTTAATTTTTTTAATTTAATTTTTAAACAGATTCACTCCTTCAAGCAGTCCCAATTCAGTTAGTGATCATTAGTAAAGAGGACAAGGACATGGGGTCCCAACTTTTGAATACTGAAAACTCCCTGCATACTCCTTAGCTCTATGGCATAACGAAAAACCTGTTTGTTAATTTTAAAACACTCTGTTGATGTTTCCTTCCCATGCACAAAAAGCTATCTTGCTAAGCTTTAAAAGATCTGAAGGAATTTCTCTGAACTTACTTTAAGCAGCAGCTGGGACTCAAAGATTTGGATGTCTAGGCATTGCAGCATAGGAATCACCAACACAGTTTCATCTGCTCTAATTTAACTCTTTGGTATTGTTTTTCTAATCAGGATTGCATGTAATAGGTTGCATTGGATAACACTGAATATTGGTGTTTGTCAGACCAGCTCTTGCTTGAGTTTGGAGGCACTTCTGCTCATGCCCATACCGGTGCTAGGCATTCTGATCATGACCAGTGGAAGGAGCACAGCTTTAATTTGGCACTTGGCTCCAGATCAGCATTTCTGGCTGCATCTCCCAAGTGGAATGAATGAAAAGCCTATGCTGAAACACTACCACAAGGAAGGGAGGTTATGGAAGGTCTTCTTTGCTCAAGCTAATCTCTTATAAAAACTGCATGAGGCTTTCAGAAATGTTTTAAGTGCTGCAAAGCATAGGGGAGAGTACACAGTAGTGACAATAAAAAAGTAGTCATACAAATGAGCTTATCAAAACAGAAGAAAACATTCCTTTCCTTTTTTTCCCTTTAGAATCTGTTTTCATTTCAAGTAGTCTCTTCTTGCAGATATAATGAAGGCAGAATGGTGGTAGTCTTAGGTTTTCTATAATCTCATCCATTCAGAAACCCTTTTATTTGTGCTTTAAATAAAACATCTGTCTAGAAGTCAGTCCGTGCTCAATTTCTGCCTTCCCATGCCTCTTGTAACCTCTTTGTGGAAAATCTTTCCTTCCTTTGTGCACATACTTGATTTCTTTTCTCGCTGAGAGAGACTGCACTTATTTCTGAAGTCATCTGTGGCCACAACAAAGCCACAGCAAACTGCAAATAGAATTTCTACACACGTATTTTTCAGAGAGATAACAACAAGAGTAGCATGAAAACAAAGTGTATGCAGTGAACAGTATTATTATGCACCATGAACAAAAGTCCAGCTGAGTGTAAGAGCTCCCTTCTGTGTGTTCCTCTATTATTTCTGAACTGTTTGCACTAGGTGTGTTACCACCACCAAGGGCCAGATCTTTTTTTCTGGTCACAGTGCAAATGGAACCAAAAGATGGCCCTTCTCTGAACAGATTTTAGTTATGTTTGCACAAGGATGCAGAGAAGTCTATGCTTATTTGTGGGATACACAGTAGCCATACCCACTTAATTTGGTTATTTTTTAAAAAACATTCCATTCCTAAAGGAATAAAAATAGTACTGTAGATTTGCGGAACTTGCTGAATTCTTCTGAAGCATGAAGGGCCACATGGGATGGAGCAGGGAAGTCCTTGTTTGAAAATCTGATATGTAGGCTAAACAGAGGGACATTGCAGCTTGCTGGGCAGCAGGACTTACAGTGTGCTTGAGTATTCCAGACTTTGGATCTATGGGAGTTTCTAGTTATCTTGTTGGGATGTTCAGCATCAGCATGGAAAGGGAAAGGAGGTAGGAGATAAACTCTGCCTTCAGGCATGCATGAAGACTCATGTTCCCAGGTCACAGCATGATTCCCACACCCATAGCGCTGCAGCACACACTTACCCACTGTGACCAGTTTAGGGATCCTGATGTGATTCATTCCCCAGGGATGATACAGGTACCAGCAGCAATTGTTCTTACTGTCCATTGTTTGCAGCACATAAATCCTTAAAGCAGAAACAATAAAGTCAAAGCATAAATTAAAGCTTCCCAAAAGGAAAAAAAGCAATCCCAAAAAATATTCATTTATGTGAGCATCATGACTAGCAAGTTATTTAATTATGAAATTACCATAGCAACTTTGTTGGTACCTAGARTCACCCTAGTGATTTTAAATAAAACTCTATATAATGGGAAGTGTTTTATTCCYGTTTCCTTTTGTGGATAAGAGACTTGATTAGAGTGTATTTGTTCTTAAAATAAAGAAGGGATATGAAACACTTTGGATAGATTTTCACCAGATGCTGRTCCTGCTTGTATGTGTGATATGTGTTGTTCCTGGACTGGTAGGTCCCATTTTGTCCAGTTTTGTGATCTAAGAATCCTTTAGTAAGGGTTAATTTTTCAGCTAGTCAGTTCCAGAGACATACACAAGGGGAGATACGTGCATGTAGCTCAAAATGCACATACAGATCAAAAAGTGGGCAACATTTTTTTGTTATTCTACGTTATTGTTGAGAATTGTTCATCTCAATTTGATATTATGAGCAAATAGGTTTTTCGTTGAGAGGTTCTGCATTTAACTTTTTGTGATGATCCGATTACTCATATTTCAGTGTGAAAGCTAATCAAAGGCAACAAAGGGATTGTGTTGTACTATTTGTTTCTCTAGCTGCTGTTTGGGTGGTAATTCACAACCTGCTAAATTCTATCTTCACTGATTCAGTATTCGGCCAAAGACTGGATAATTGGATTTCCTGAATGCATCGGCTGTGGTTCCTAGCATTTACTTTGGAATCTTTTGTTAGTTTCCTGYGCACACAAGAACCATGCCATTTCATTAACAGCTGGCTTTTCGTTCATCTYGACAGGAAAACTAGCAGGAGAAAAACAAATCTCTCCGGGAAACAGGGCAGTGAGTCTGCTATTTTACACTGCATCAGCTCCAGTTCATAAGGGAGCACCTAAACACACCTTTCCAAGGCTGTGGGCATGAACAGTTTTGATTCCTTCTTAACGTGGGGCCCACTATACAATAAAGTGCTCTTCAAAGCTCATTGTGGGCAATAAGCCCAATTTTGCCCTCAGCTATCTGCCTGGACAACAAGTGCAACTCYTGCCTTTTTCCTGGGGGGACTATTGCATCCACCCCAATTGCAAGCTCGACATATCATAATAACTGCTGCAAATGAGAATTAAGAACAGGCTTATATACTTAAAGCACAGCCAAACTGCTGGCTCATCTCCCCTTATTATGAAACAAGCCATTTTCAGCTGACAAGCCAAATACTTAAGTTCAGCTGCTCATTTTCTCCTTCTCATGGAAATGAGTAGTGAGCAGCTGACACGGTGAGGCTTTATTCTGCTCTGAAACCTCTTAGGGCTCTGTTCCCYGGGGCCGTCCTGCTCACGGCAGGGCCGTGCTGCGCTTGGCGGCTGCTGCCCTGCACACAGACAGCATGTGAAGGCAACTTGCAGAGCCCAGGCCCAAAATAGACTTGTCTGTCTGCATCTGTCTGGCTGGCCACCGAATGTCCRTTCCTCTCCGGTGCAATCGGAGCAGTTCTCTGCCTACTGCTGTCTTGGTTGAGCATGGGATGCATTTTCCTACCTTCACTTTGGGTTTTTCATTTCAGAGCTTCCCAGTTACTAACCCCTCAATCTTTCAGACCCAATAAATGCCAATTACTGATGGGCTGTCAGTGACAAATGACCAGCATTTATTTCCAGCAGTGTCTCAGATCTGCTTTCCAAAACAATTAAGACACTGAAAAATAAAAAATATACATTAAGCATTACAAACTTTTTGGGGAATGTGATTTCAAGAAGGATATAATGTGCTGCTTGTTAAAAGAAGCTTCATTTTCTGTCATGTAAATACATATTTGTGAAGCCACTTCTCCCAGCCTGTCTACTTTATGCCATAGTAAAAAGTAAAATATTAAAATTTGAAACATTGGGTGTTCAGCTTTTATGGATATAAAAAACATATTTTAAGGATGAGCTTGTCTTATCAAAGGAAAAAACTTAAATGGATTCCAGGGTAAGCAAAGTGATATTTACATTGAAATTAAAAACACAGCAGAATTGCAACAAAAACCCAAATGTTGCTACCAAAGACTGTTGAAATGAAGTCCATCATCACAGCTAGCTTTTCAGTTCCTGAAACATCTCCCTGTGATGGGCCCCTGAGGACATCTGCTATCTGTAGTACTGTTTCTTATGGTTTTCTGGGAAATACAGCATGTCAAGAGAAAAATAAGGCCCAGAAGAAATACTAATTCTCTGAATTATATGAAAGATAAAAGCTTGAGAGAGGGGGAAAAAAACCCACCCAAAACACTGCAATTGAAGCTTTATCATACACCACGGTGAACAGAGTAATCCTTTAAGATGCTGTTTATAATGTTAAGCCTGCTTCACTCCATTCTCCCCCATTAACACAGTCATATTGTAGTAATGAAATGAGAGGCTCAAATTAGGATCATCCTTCTAATCCTAAAAAGAGCACAAAAATAGTACTCCAGGGAAAATGAAGTTTCAAAGAGAAACCATATTAAAAGCCTTAAAGATGAAGAAAAAAATGATATATATATATGGAACCCACACTGCAAATCATGGGGAACAAACCATGGCTCCATGTTTACATGTCCTTCGTGTCTCTCCATGGCCACGAGCATGGCCTGATGTGCATCACAGCTGTAACTGCTCTACACAGGCATGTGGCCAGGCCAATAGGCCGTAGAGGAGAAGCTGCCAGCCACTCACATTGGCAACCTCATTTTAGTACTTGTTAAAACGTAAAGAGCCTGCTGTTTCTGATGCTTTCCTTGCTTTCATTTGATTGACTTTTCCTTACCCCCCTGGAAGCCCATCACTGGTCATGGCTTCGTCTTGCACATGCAGGCCGAGGGGACCACCACCCCTCACTTCCCAGGGAAGCCAAAACTCCATGAGGAAACTTCCACTTGGATAAACAGTACAGGACCCAGCACGGCCATACCAGCAACTATTTCACAGTAATATGTCAATAACTGAGGGGAGGTTTTGAAGAAAGTTAGGATCCTGTAGGAGCCTCTAGCATGAGGCCTGACTGGCCGTTGGTCAAAACCTTCCACATACAGAGAGCCTGAAGATGAGCAGTGCAAGTGCTAGGCCATTCACCCACCTTGACAGACAAATCTAAGCTACATCTTAACCACCCATTGTGAAATAACTGATCACTGTACCTTCTTTTCCACAATCCAAATTGTGCAGCTTCAGTTTGCACACAGAGAGGTGGTAAAGATGATCACACCCTGGAGGCCTGAACATCTGTTTTGGTATCGCCGACTTGGGGGCGAATTCTCTACAGTCACCTTTTCTCCTCGTGGTACTAATATCACCAAAACTCCACCCCTAGATCTGGCTGTAAATAAGATTCTGTCTGAGAATTACAGTTATTACTGAAGAAAGTAATGAGAAGACATACACATCCCAATATTCCTCATTGATCTCAGGAGAGCATTGAGAGCAACACTTTCAGGCATCCAGTAATTTGAGGATTTCTTTACAAGACTGAATCTTTGAATTTCAGACTGCTTTTCTTTTATGGATCTTCAGCAAAACAACTTTTTTTCTTGCTGTATTTTTATTTGTTTTGATTTTTGACAGCAATATTAAACAGTCTTTCAACCTTAGTGCCAAGTTAATGAAGCATCTCACCTGGGACTATTTGATATTTTATACTGTGTTTGTTTAAAATTGGATTTTCTTCTGAGTACTCCGTAATTTCCATGTCATGTTTTCACTATAGAACCTTCTCTGCAAAATGTATTGTTATAGGACCTGTGGGAGGAAGAGGTGTATTTTTGAAGCAAAACAGGGAAAGAGGAAGAGGGAGAGGGAAAGGAAGAGGGAGAGGAGTAGGAAAAGAAGCCAAATTTAAAAAAGAAAAGCACTTATGAGGTCCATAATGAATGTGAAGTTTTGATGATGGTGGCTTAAAAGCAGAGATCTGGGAAACCGGAAAGCAATTTATACATGCAATAAGTACAGCTATTTTGTGCCCTGCACAGCTAATGTATCAAAAATGAGCCAACACATCAAGGATGGTCATCGAAGATTGTGTATAAATGTGTATATTCGTGCTGACAATCAGAGCTCTTCACTTCTGAGTGTGCAGCAACAAAAAAGAACCCTACAGCTTGAATACTGAAAGAACAGAATTATTCTTTGTAATAGACATCTGAAGAGTACACCTCAAACAGATGTATGTCTGTGGAGTGTTAGAGTTGATGCAAATATCAAGTATAATCATAGTTTTATTTGTATTTTTTGGTAAACTCACCTTAACGGGAAAAAAAGACATTTATTAGATAATTATTCCTTACAGAGATTTCAGACTTATCTTAAATGATGGTGTGCAAAGTTATTTTTATGATATTTTCATGTGCAAAATTAGAGAGTTCAGATAGTTTGAAAGCTCTAGGTCACCTCTTAATCATCTCTCCTGATATGTGCACTGAATAACAATAGAGTAAAACTCATTGTGCTTGGTACTTTTTCAGCCACTATTTTGAGCATGCAAGATCAGTATAAGAGAAGAAATTTTGCAGATGACTAACTGACAGGGGCTATTTATGGATCAACCTCTGAAGGCTTTCAGATTTAAAAAGTTCAGAAGGTAAAATTTCCCAAGTGCATATATGATTCTTTGCATATCTCTGTCTCTGAAGATCTTTAAAATAGAGGTTGATGGTGCCTTTGCATGATGCATCTAGTCACCACTCAGCTAGGAGCTTATTTCCAGAATACATAAAAATGAAGGGAAGAAAAAAAGAGAAAAAAAGGAAAGAAAGGGTCATTTTAATGAATGTCTATGTTGTTCACTATCATTTGAGTGGCATGATTTGTATGCCCAGTGTCTGGTTTGTAAGTCCACTGGAAAAAGCTGACCTAAACAGCGATCAGGATAAAGGAAGAGAAGAACAAATCTCAGGAAAAGCCTGAGAAGAGGCACATCCTCTTTAATTCATACCCCCTGAGCTAGAGCAGTGACATTTTGACATCTTGTTCAGTGTCTTCTAAAAATCATAATTAGAAAAAGTTGATGCAAGTCAGTCCAATCCTACAGACAGTACAACAGGGTAAAGAAATCATATGTCCCATAGTGACCTGCAAGTGTTCCTTCCCTGGTCAGTGGCCCCAAGCCACCAGTCCTTGTGGGAACCCAGTCCCTCAGATATTCAGCTCCCACCTCTTTTTTTCCTCTCGAAGAGCTGCAGCTGGACTGAATCCAAAACTTCTTTGCTGCTGAAAGGTGCGAGCTGCTGAAAAGCTATATCAAGGCACTATATATAGAATAGGGCATCTTCCAAGGGACTGGCTGTCACAGAGCTGCAAGCGTCTGCCTCCTGCTTTGCCCTCTATTTCTGTGTGAACCTGAAGAATGAAGAGGGCACTGGGCATGTTTACTTCCCCAGACTGCTCAGGATGACGTAGCCTTTCTGCATGAATGAAAATAGGACATTTCACAGATTACAAAAAATTTAAGAACTAAAGCCCAGGAGATGTGCCGGTTGAGGGCAGGACATTGCTTGCAGTAATGCAGGCAGACCAGGAAATGCAAAGCTATGGAACTTCACAGCTTTCTTAGAAATGCTTCAATATGCTGTCAAATGGGTATATATTTATTAATACATTTAAGTTTATTAAATCTTCCTCATTATAAACAGCCTTCTCCTGTCACTACTGAATTATCTCGCTTGGCTGCAGAGAATCCTCATGCCACTGGGATAATATTCCAGGAAAAGGGCTCAAAAGTAAATACACTGTTCATGTCCCTATTTCTTTCACATGCAAAAGGAACTACATTATGCCACCAGGGAGCAAGTTTGTCCTTGTGGTTCAGGAACTAAACCCAAACCAGGTGAATCTGGGAGATGAGAATGTTCAATGGTTAAATAGGCCATTTGAAATTTTCTTTTATTTTCAGACACTTTCTACAGCAGTCACGAACCAGAAGCAAGAATGACTCTACTGACAATTAGATATGGTAGAGCACTCTCAAGGAATCAAACAAGGTGATCAGCAACAAGGTTCATCTGTGAAGCTGGGCCGCAAAGCGATCTCAGCAGCTCTGCCTCTTCCCCTGCTCTGCTGCATGCACCCCATCCAGGAAAAAAGCATCAGAGAAACTCAGCTGCTGAAGGCCAGGGATGCAGAAGAACATTTCTTTCTCATGTCAATAAAGAGGCTTTGCCCAGAGAAGACAACACAGCTTTTAAGAGGCTTGTTCACGTCAAATATGCTGTAGTTCAACATTATCCCACTGGAAGAAGCTCTACGTGATAAGATTGTTACTGCATTTGAATGATTTCTAATGAAGACATTTCTTCCCTTTTGCCGCAGTACGAAGGGACATTGACTCTCCCTATTCAGCCTGTGCTATGAACTAACATTACCTGCATTTTGTTATTTCTGAGGCTGCTCCCTACTTTTATCATTGCCTTGTTAGCCCAAACCAAAGTGGGAACAGTGTAACACCCTCCCAAATTTGAAGGTGCCATGAATTCATAGGGGCACAGGCAAGAGGRAAGTCAGCAGCCTTTCCACACAGGTTAGCACTGAAGAGTCTCCAGTCAAGCCCAACTAACCATGCTGTTGTGAGCACCTTACCTGTCACTGTTCTTTGGCAAGGTTACTATTTTGATCCCTTCACAAGGTTTCATTAGAGATTGCTGTCCTTTTGCTATTTGGACCTTCATGAGAAGAAGGTTCTGAACAGAGCAGTCAATATGCCCACASTCCAGACCAAGCATGTCTTTCAAAGATAATGGTTTTACCTTCTATTTTAGCTAGATAATTACTCCATGATAACAGAGCTTCTCATCAGCCTGTTGTCCATGCTTTTCATTTTCACCTTTGTTATTCTAGACCCTTTCAATCCAAAACCTTCACCGTCTCAATAATATCCTTAGAAATATTTTCAGTTCAAGAAACCAAGCAAAAATCTCACTTCCTGAAAAGACTGTGGTCTACTACCGATTTATTTGTGTGACCAGGTTTTTAATTCTTACAGAAAAAAAAGAGGTATAATAGGTACAAATTTAGAAATAACATTGCCCAGCAAAAATACTGCCAGTAGTATCTGCAACAGAGGGACTGCTTATAGCACAGGGTAGCTTTCACAAAATGAATAAGCCCTGGGAACTGCTCTTCCAGCTTTTGTAAAAGTACTTTTTTGTAAAGAAGGATTATACAAACCTCAGACATGGAGCTCATCAGACATTTAATTTAAAACTTCAGAGAAATGACTGCCATATCTATACTAACCTTGCATCTCATTGCCATTCTTTGGCATTTTCTTTTCTTAAAATGTATCTCATCCTTGCATTCTCTCAACATAACAGCTGATGAAGGCAGAGTCCTCTGACTTTAATAGTGTGAAAATGAGAATGAATGCTAATCAGTGCAACATACATCTCTTCACTGTGCTGAAATATCCAATTCCATCATAAGAATATATATTAAAGTCATTTTAAAAAATAATTATTATTTTTTGTATTCCATTAGACTGAAGAATAATTCTTTCCATCACTTATATTCTACCCTCTTTAATAAAATCTCTCACATTGTATGCCTAAAAATTTTCAGGGTGTTCTCATTGCTGTCCATTTAACCTTAAGTCCGTGCATTTTGTTTACATGGGAGATGCTGAAAAATCAACAGAACTGAAATTTTAAAAGTTTCACATGAACTCAAAGTTTAAGAAACAGCTTTTGAATTAAGACATTTTCCTTTTTCTTTGCTGTCCTTAATAGGACAGTTTGCCTTTGTTGCCCAGCCAGAATGATCAAAGGGGACAATAAAAAAAGACTGTTTCAAGAATAGATCTTAACTGGCTGTAGGTTCAGATTAAGCAGAAGAATTACTTTTATAATGAATAACAGTAAGTGGCCAGATTGCAGAATGTTGCTACTGACACATTTATCCAGGCAGATTTTATGAGTTCTAAAGAAAACTGTAGTGAATAGTTGACCATGATAATTGATCTGGCTGCACTGACAGTTTTCTGGACAAATTATATTGAAAAGTATTCTTTCCGTAAGACCTCAGATGCATAGATAACAGAACCAGAATTTAAGATATGTCTCCCTTCACTAAGTCTTACAGTCCAGATGTCCAGAGGTTCTGAATTTGCTACAGCACTAGCTTACATCATCATAAACTAAAAATGTTCCAACAAGTCCCCTTAAAAATTAACAGAATTAAAAAAGCAGAAAATTGCTATGACTCAGAATCCTTGCAACTTGCTATTCACAAGTAGCTACATGCAAGAGCAAAGGAGAATGATCCTTTCAGAGAATTTCTGGTCCATTTGAAGAGGTAAAATTGGAGTTTTCCAAAACAGAACAGTTTACCAAGACAGAGAAATTTCCATTAAATACCATATAAGTCCAAATGTTGCAGTGTACATTAGGAAAAATGCAAGAATGGGTTCCACTGGATTATCRTTTCAACAGATCACATTAAATTATACCAAGGGAGCTTCTCTGACAGTCTTTTTTATTAACAGTATTTTTAGTTTATCAATTTCTTCCGAGGTTGAATTCTATTCTTAGAAGATAACAACTCCCTGGAATAATTCATGTATTTTGGTAGCTGCCTGAGCAATCTCAGTGTATTTGCAAAATGGATATATGTCATTACTTATGAACAGCTAAAAGGTGGTATTTACTCTGTTTAAGCTACAAGGTTATGACCTTGGGGCTTCTTATAAGCTTCTGTTAAAAGATATTGTGCAATCACTAGACTGCTTATAACAAGTCCTAAGTACTGGCCTGGCTGTTATTGGCTTGTTTATTTGATTTACCATCAATTCTTGAAGCTTCAGGGATGTGTTGAGCACACTTTGCTAGAACAGATTCCAGATTGTTCAGTTATCATGTTAGTTTAACAGGAACTACATAACATTYGGCAAAACTGATTGGTGTACAACACATTTGTACACAACAGCTCTGTTCAAAGACACACTATGACAACCTGCAGGCTTTTGATTTTTTTAAACCATATATCACTTCTTTTAACATTGCACACTTTGTAATTTTTTAGATTCACACCACTAACAAGTACAATTATATATGCTCTCCTTCTCTATGCCCACAGCTTTAATAAATATTGATTCAGAATTAAATTTAATCACAAAAATAAAAGATGCCTGGTCCAACACAAAAATAGGCAAAATATAGGCTAGAGAGTGGGAAACAACAAAAGATTTAATTAAACTTTGGTAGGACTCAGGAAGCATTTTCAACTCTTTTGACTGTTTTTATGATGAACAGTGTTAGCTGCTCTTCCAAACAGAAGATAGCACTTGAGATTGTGTATATATATATATGGATATATCATATTAAGTAAGAACTGGCATTGCTGCATTATGTAGCTATTTTCTTATAGCCTTTCAAACTGCTGAGCAAGACAGCTTCGAGAATATCCCGGTCTAATGCAAACTGCGGCTCTTTAGCAGTCACTTCAGATTTTCTTTTCCAGGAAAAGCAGCAGCAGCCACCAGTAAGATTAGCTAAAAGGACCAGAGGCAGAGTAGAGGCAGTCTTCTGCTTAGAATAACTTTCTAATAAAAGATCTTTTTTTTTCCTCTTAACCCTTAATGAATTTCTCCCGCTTTTTTTTTCATGCTGTAGGTCCTTGCAACCTCATCCTCTTTTCATTCCTTCATMTTAAAAATCCTACACATCTTTGCATTTCCAAATCTAGTCCTCATTCACCAGCAATTTTGCAGATCATAGTATCATTCAGGAAAGGATCCTAGTGCTTTGAAGTGACTGTGTCCTCCCATTCTTACCTCAGTTTGAGGTGCTGGATGAGCCGAGACATCCAGCTGGGTATWGAGATCCTAAGCAATCAAACCTGCTCACTGGCCAGAAACAATGGGTTGCTCCGTGAAAATGTCATTTGCTATCATTTGTCCCTCAAAGAAAATGTGAACCCACTTGAAATTGTTGGTAGAAAACTGTGTGTGAGAAGAGAAGCCACACACACATACCTAGACATTTTGTCTCAGAGCAMTGTGTTGGATGGGAAACTTGCTTTAGGTTTAGCACAAAAAAAAAAAAAATCAAGCACAAGCTCCCCTCTTCCTGCTTCTCTTCACCACCCCTATTAACTTATAGTTATTTAACCAAACATCCCCAGGAGAAGCAGCTGAGAAAATGAGCCAGATTTACCTCTSCATTAGGAAGGTTGCCTTGGAGAGGTATAGGCTCAAGCATCTGCTCTAAGTTAGGCTCTTCTGAAGTGTCTTTCTCACTTTGACAGGAAATTTCTTGACAGATCTTAAAGAAATTGATCTTTTCCTGGGGAAAGTTTGATTTTTTGTTGAAAAGTATTTCGATAAAATATAAGGAAAAAATATTCCAGGAGTAAGGGAACCCCATTTTGTCCTCTTGTTAGTGAAATGCRTAAGAACTAAAACGTATGTGCTGTTCTACTCCAAAACAAAAATATCTTTGCCTCAGCTCTCCCAATACAGTTCCATCACACTGCAAAAAAAAAACAATTCCGTAAATTGCTCCACGCTGATTTAATAAAGTGACCTGTCTTATATCCCAGCAAAGCAGACGGCATTATAGATTATAGGGTAATGCCCTGAGGGAGCCCTAAACAAGAAAGGTCTTCAAAGGGAAAAAAAAAAGAAAAAGGGGCTGTGCAATCATCTTTCTTTCCTGACAGAACCRACAGATTCATGACAGAAAATGATTACATCTCTTAAATAGCAAAATACTAAATATTGSAAAACACTTCCCATGCTACAGTTTATTCCCCCAGTACTAGAGCATAGAGCCCCAGAGCCATCCAGAACCCAACAATGTCCTAAACCCAGCAGGATGACCAAGGCACATGGCCAGCCCTCCATCAGAGACACTGATCTGAGCTGCACAAGCAAAGCCATCATGACCATTTTGCCAGAAAAAAAATCTTTACCATTTTACTTTCTCACATCTACACAAGGAGATACAAGGTGTTTTCACTGCTTCATGGCTTAGCTCACTTGTACAAGTAGCCTGGAGTTAAAACCATATAAAACATAGCAAGTGTCTGCTGTGTTAATGCACCTCTTTTTCACATGAAAGTATGACATTCTGCACAAAATTAGGAGGGAAATTAGGAGGGGAGAAAGAGACAGACTCTTTACTGGCACCACTAGCAATTGTATTTTACCATCTTAGTAAAATAAAGGCCTAGAGGATCTGCAACTACTCAAAGTGGCTCAGGACTCTGGTTCTCCATCTCATGCAAAAGTCAGAAAACACAGGCACTGAGCTGCTGTAACCTCTTAAGTGATTACAATCATAATCCATTGTGTACTTGTTTGTAACAGATCCATTTCTGTAAGCAGTTGAGTTTAATTGGGCCACAGCTGCTGTTGTCTAAGTATGTGGAAAGCAGGGGGGTGAGGGGAAGGGGTTTATGGACTCAACAGCTCTTTAAAGTGAGGGTTTCATTATTTGAGGATATCTGCCTCATTTCCTCAAGCCCATGGACCTTTTACATGGCTGCTCGTCTTAAAAAAAACTGAAGTAAAGCGTAGGACTCATCAGGCTTTCATGGCAGTCTGGGGAAAATCCCCACTTGCCACCACATGGAATGGTCTTGCAGGTCTATTTTGTCACCCTTTGATATAACCTGTGGCCATAGCCCATCGCATCAAGATCTCCACAGCACTGAACCCCAGGTCTATAGATGTCCACTGGTCCTTCCCCAGTGAATATCCCTCTTTTGGGCTGTGTTTAAATAGCTAGAAAAACAGGACATCCACCTTTTTGGTGGTGGCTGAAGGAGAAGGGATACAGTCTGTAGAATTTACAGTTAGCATCAGGATCCTCTGCCCTGACCTCAGTTTGTATTTAACATCCTCTGCCTGGTGCAGTTTGGCACRGGAGGTTAATTGAGAGGAATATTGCTTCATCCTGAGAGCAATAAATCAGCACACCAGAGAAGAGGAGGACACTGAGCAAGACAGTTTTTCCATTATATATAGCAAGAGAGAAGGCATGATCTAATTTTTAACTGCATCTCCAAGTTTCTTCTCTTTGCAGTGTAATTATTTCTCCTACCAACAAAAGCTGACCTTTATCCTTGGTTCTCGCCTTCCCTCCAGCTCAATTGCCTGTCGCTTTCAGGGTTCACAGTTGCARCTGCTGACACCCATGAAGAGTCAGGGCACATGTATGAATGGGCAGGAAAAAGCTACAAGGGCCTGTTCTGATTCTCCATCCATCTCCCCAGCAAGAAAATTCTCAACTGAACTCAAAGAAACAATGAAGGACTGTGACAAACAAGTAGCTTTATATCTGCTGTCTCACMCAGTGTGTGTGAGGACACTAGGAGCAGGGAGAACTGCTAAATAAGCAGAAAGAAAAGCCAGCATAGAGTATAGCCTCATCGCATAACRTGTTGTGATGAATTCCTGTCTTCAGGATAGCATCCCACGAGTTTGGTGCAGTGTCATTTCACATCTCTGACACTTCAGCCATGTTGAGCCTGCACCTTCAGCATCTTGTTGGATGCTGAGCCTAGATGATAGTTGATGGGCCACAGCAACACGCACTGCTATCRCTGCATATATTGCTCTCCCCTGCAGCAATGCACAATACAGTGACTTCCTTGTCACTTATGGGGAGTCTGCTGAGAAAGATTCTGCAGGTGGCATTTCCAGACTTTCTCATAGTGGTGGCCTAATACCAACATCCTTTGGTATTTTTGGCATCTGATGGGCAAGGCCAGTGAGAGTACAGGTAGCACAACTCTACAGAGTTGGCTGGGAAACAAGCCAAGAGTAGATGCCAACAAGGCAAAGGTGTGGGGAAATAACTGCCTGATAGAGCTGTGGCAATTGCCTGCTTTTATCTGATGATTCATTTGTCAGATACTAAAGATTAATCTGCCGAGATACAGCAAAGCTTTTGCGCTGGTGACTGCTTACTCACGCTCATTCCAGCAGGACTGTTCATGTAAAAGCCTGACAGCTTTTACAGAAAGCTGTAGCTCTTARCAGTAGCTCACAGAATCAGGTCGAAATCCAACCATTTATTTCTGCTCGCTAGTAAAGCTGGACAGGRAATATAAAAACCAGTCAACGCACAAAGTCCACCCAAGTTACTAGTTGCCTTTCCCTCTGCTCACAACCCCCCTATGAGCCTTCTGTAGGAATCCCAGCTAAATCAGATTACTTGCCTTCTGCAAATACATTACATCTCCAAACCACTAGCAACTGATCCTCCCTGCTTGCCCTTTCCTCCCTGCCTCATTCATTACATTTGGTTAATGCTTCACTGAACAACCATGGACCTGCTTCTCAGAGGTCAGCTCTCCACATCCCAGCCCTCCTCCTCTGAGAACATGGGAGCTACTGGAAAAAACCGTCATTAACAGAAGGTTATGTCTTCTTTGCCCTGTACCTTCTCCGTGATGGTGTGTCATTTCCTTCTGCAAATGAAAGGGGTGCCTTCTGGGTGCAAACTGGGGTAAATCCCAAATTTGGCTTCATGAGGTGAAGAGCAAGGCAAATAAGGTCGCTTTGGCCAGTCCTGGGACCACACTTCTCTGCTTCCTTTCAAATATATTTCTTTCACTCCCTCATTTTCTCTGGCTTGTGCTGTTCAAAAACCCTTCAGAAAAAGTGTTGCAAATGGAAAGGGCATAAATCAAGGGCATCTGTAAAAATTTGCTTCTGAAGAACATTTGGAAGGACCAAGATTGAATCTAGGCACCCAGCATCATCTAAACATCAGCATGTGGCTACCACACATCTTGGTGCATCCTTTGAAATCTCAGATGACTCATCTGATGAGGTACAGAAAGCTACATAACCATTTTCAAGACAGAGAAGCTGACGCTTGAAGACCTTGTCCTTGCTTTGATTTTCTGACCGAGCAACAGACGCAGAAACAGTCCTCGGAGTCAAGGACTCTGCCTCCCTGCTTTTGCCACCAGAAATTTGGGGCTGATGAATCACTCAGCTAGAGATATTGAGCTATAACAAAAATATATAATGTTGGCAAAATAATAAAGAGACCTCAGGAACTGTTTGAAGGGGGTATAATGGTAGAAAGAGGAAGATGTCTAAGTCTGAGCCAAGAGRGGCAAGTGAGTCACTTGCCAAACTGAGGATCCCAGCAAGCCCTTCCAGTCAGTCCTTCTGCAGATAAGAGAGCAAGGAAAATACTCCAAAGTGTTCATCATTTCAGCTAGCATCTATGCAGCTACCCTTTAAAATAAAACCAATCATGCTTCCAATAAAAGTTTGTTATAGTACTAAGCTGCTGTGGAAAATGGAGACAATTTTGATTCCATAATAGAGATAAATGCTCTGGTTTCTAGCACTTGGGATGTCACTGAAAGCATCTTGTCTGCTGTAAAGACAGGGTGATACATCACCACGTATCAACTGTGGAAATAAACACAGTTCAAGGGCTTACACTGAAAGCAGCTCAATTATTAAAACATAGTAGTGCTTTTATGCCACAAACAACGATTGATATGTCTAAAATAAGCATCTTACTGGCATAATCTGTATTCAAGACTTCTGAAATAAATCATATGTGGAACACGTCATAAGAGCAGTGATTTGTAATACAGTGTAGCTGTATTTGTATATGTGTGTGCATTTGTGTCTGCGTATCTTCATTTCCCTAAGTGTCACTGATACACGTAAGAATACAATTTATTTGCTAATACTTATGAATATTTATAAGCAAAATTTCAATGCATATTTCACAAAGGAAGAATTGCTCATATACTTATTAATTAAGAAAAGGAATTATGTTGCCCTCTGAATGTTTTTTGACATGCTGGAGTAGGGGAAAGTCAATACAGTGAGTTGAGTTCTGCCCTTGCATACAAAGCCAGTGGGTGGAAAAAGCGAGTCCCATTGGGCCAAACAATTACTTAAATGATGTCATATCATAGCCAATATAAGTGAGTCAGGTAATAGGCCAAATTCAGCTCTCACTGAAGGAGCAAGAGGAAAGCAGCGAGTCTCATATTAGTATTGCATTCAGTGGGTGTAACTAGGGAGGCAGGAGAAAAGAATTGACTCCCACTGTCTCTTTCATCTTAATTTATACCTTCCTGGTACTTTCTTTTTAGTGTGCTTCAGGAGGTCATTTCATAATACACCTAAGAAAAAATTCTCAGCTCTCCTGTAAWTAAATTACATATTAAATACAAATGCTGGGCTCTCTTGTATTCATGAAAAGYGGTTTTAGTAAAAATTAATGAATTTACATGGCTTAAAATTTGCAAGAGATGAAAATTAATCTTGACATTTTGTAGAAAATTCAAGCTATTACATGACCAACTTGAAGCCACACTCTAAGGCTATGTGAAGGATTACATTGTTTTAGGTTCATTTTAGCATAGGTCAGGTTCCCCATCAGGTAGAGCACTCAAAYACGAGGTGGGAGGCAATACAGAGGGAACAACAAGCTGGGGGCTGAAGAAAAGTGAACCTTCCTTTAAGTAACAGTGCTGGATTTAGCCACTTTAGCCTACTCAAAAAATTCTTGTGGGTAAATTATTTATAATAATTTATGAATAATAAAAATGGAAGCAGTATTAGAAAGTCTCTAGACCTTTCTTCATGGAATTGAAAATACCAGTAAAGACACTGCTTTATGTTGTGTCTATAATCCCAGTGCACGATAGAGTCCTCAGAGCCTTCTTGAATACTTTAGATGGTTCAATAACAATGAGTAACATACCACACCATTTTAATTAAGCATGATGGGCACTGACCTTGAAATTGGACCAGAATGTCTATTTACTGACCATGTTGTAGCTAAATACAATAATTGATTTTCATTAGTTACACTGGGAATGCCAGTGAGCAACCTCATGTAATTTCAGTTGGTCGCTACAGATAGTGGGGCCCTTCAGAGAGCAACRTGTGTTAATTCCAAGTGGAAAAGGATTTTTAATATTTGTATTTAATTTTCTCTAGCATGGAGAGGAAAAAACATTGGTCTCTSTTTCCTGTAGAAAAGTTCTAATAAATTCTAAAAATTTTAATAGCAATGTTATATTTTGAGGTCTGGTGATTGTAAAGCGTTTCACTACTACTGAACTGCTTGGTGACTGTGAGTCTCACAAAAATCTTATCTTTGGTTTATTATTGAAAAAATTGAGGCACCAAGTAATGAAGTAACTTGTCAAGATCAAGTATATTGCTGAAGACTATTGGAGTGAGAAATACTGGATCTTAGTTCTTCTCTCTAATATGGTGTCAGACCTCAGATTTTATGGCTGAATATTCCTCTCTGCCACTGTAAATGCAGTTTAAGGCCAGGGATACCTATGAGGGTCATCAATTTAATTCTTGGGCAAATGCGATCAGAGTCAGCCTTTAATCTCTTGGTTCTTTTTACATATTACAGGGCAGATTTCTGCAGTTTGCTGCTTTCCTTAGTCTTATCCTAGATGCTATAACACCTGGCAAATTCTATTCCGTTTTGACATGGACATTAGTTGAGCAACTGAGTGATTTCATCTTTATTCCTCTTACATGCTGTGCTACACTACTTTCAGGAAGAATAGAAAATGAAAAGCAGTTGTTCTCCCCTATTTCAATTATATTTTGCAATAAAAGGTCTCAGGGATATAAATAAAAAAATTGTTGTTTTCTTAGTTAAACCCATTTCTTGGGGTGGTTGATGTACAGATATCAGAGCAGCTGCTCTTGATCTCTAGCAGGGTGAGTGACAGAAGTCCTTGCATACACAAAAAGATTGTTTCAAAAATTTCTGGAGTCTTCACCACCTCATTTTTATGCTGGTCTCCACCTTTTCTATAAGTGTGCCTCAATACTATTATAGCTTTACAACATGCATGCAAATGCTTCAGTTGTGAAATTCAGCAATCTAATAAAAATGATATTATAAATCAAAGACGTGTGGACATAGTATAACAAACAGGTAGAACTGCTTGGCTATTGTACTAACATATCAAAAGTAAATGTATTGTACAAAAAAACTTGTGCACAGACCTGGCTTGGTCATTTGCAACATTTTTCACATTCAGACAGTTTCTTTAAGAAAAAGTGCCTTTTACTTAATCATGCCAGATTTTTCTGTTGGGAATAGTAAAAAATAAAGACAATTCATGGGATGCTTAATTGGCTGTGCTTGTCCCAAAKTGAGGTTTTCCCCTACATGAACTTGAGGACCAGCTGATTTTAGTAGACCTGCATGCTCAGTAGGCATCTGCCTATGAAGAGAGACAAAACTCAAATCTAAAGTGAATAAATATATCCTTTCCCCTCTGGAGGAATTACATGAAGTAGTCATTTGTGATGGATTAAAGGGCCCAGGTAGAATTAATGTAGTTGACTCAGCAGGTTGCAACCCTGACACAGGTATTTTAAATGTCTGTCCCCAGTTGTTAGACCCAGCTCTGCACATAGGAAAAGCAGGATAATGAGTTTAAGACTACACAAACAAGAATAAAATATTTCTTGAGATGGGCCCCTTCCGCCTGAGYAGAATATTGAACTTGAATATATTTTCAAGGACAATCTGGAACTGATACAGCATATACTGCAAATCTAGGCATCCTGACAAGAAGATTATTTGAAGAAAGATCAATCTTCCTGTTCTATACCTAGTCAAAGCTATTACTCCCAAATCACCAAAGACAGTAGAAATTCAGCCGTTCAGGTTTTCCAAAGTCCCATTACCCTACAGCAGTTAAGGTCAGTTTGAGGCCTAGTCTCCTTTGTCAGCATTAGAGGTCAGAGACTCCGATTTGACAGCATATTATTATTCTTCTGCTATTTACTGACCTGTGATTTTTTATATTCACTATTTCTCACAATCCACCTGACATCTTTCAGGATGAGAAGGTCTTAATGATTCGTCATCTCCCAGACAGAGCAAGTTAGACAGAAACAACAAAATTGCCCTTCTCTCTCGCTGGCTTGTTTCACTTTCTCCATAAAGCTTCTGTTCCCATTCTGTGTTCAAGCAGCCCAAATCGCTATGGTTTATGAAATGTTAGTACAAGAGCTAGGCAATTTTTATGAAGAATAGTCAACTAGGCAGATCGCTAAGTTCTTGGAAAGTGCTTTTCTCCTGAATACAGGACAAGCAAAGCAATTATTTTTGTATGAAATAATAATTGGGCTTGGACACCTTCTGAACAAGATTGTAAATTGTTTCAGTGCTCCAAACTGGGTTTTCTGTCGCTTGCTACTCCATGTGAAGTTGTTAGCTGTCCTTGGGTCAGGCTTGGGTTGTCAGGATCTGGACAGCTGATTGAACCTTTACTAGGACTGTTCCAAATCTGGAACTGTGCTAGTTCYATAGTACTATCATGTAAGTTCAATTAACTATGAATTTTTGACTATATTAAACAACTCTAGAAACACAATGTGAGGTTTACTATTTTTACAGCATGGCAAAACTGAGACTTCATTTGCCTGCTAATTTGAAGAGTCTTTATTATTTAAAAACAAGCCTTGAAAGGATCCAGAATCAACCTCACTTAAACTAAATCCTTCTCATTCTTCCAGACTCATTGTACTACAGAGGGATAACAGTCTGTATAAAATGCAGTTAGGCACATTGTAACGCACAGCAAAAGTCTGTCTGTGAAGCAGGCAGATATACTTAGGATTAGTTTTAGAGCTCAATACCAGTAGACATCTTGTTATGTCTAAGTAGGTGTAGTAGACTCACTCCATAGGTGAGCCTAGAGCATTCAAGTGGGACTCCTTTYYYYCCCCCCCYCTTTTCAGAATATCAAGGTAGTTCATCCTTCTGATCTCCCAGACAATTCTTGAAGCTACTACTAGTGCTCTAGTCTCACAATCATCTTTCCAGCCTTTCCCACTCTTGCCTAACAGCTCATCTTTGTGATTAAGCCCTGCTCTGGCTCCCCATTGCAGCAAGTAGAAGCAGTAGAGTAGATAAATAAATAAAAGCAAAATATTTAGTGAAGAAATTCACTCTASAATTGATCCTAGAACCATGCTTAAGTGCATACAATAGCTCAGTCTATTAAACTGTCACTGCTGCTGAGTAATTAATGACATCTTTGTAACAAGCACTATGAAACAACCTGTAGATTTCTTCATTTCAATCCCATTTCATCTTACTGTGTGCATCACTTTCTTAAGGCATACCATAATCTAGAAGATTAACTGTTGGTACAATACTGTTCATACATRGTCAAGCTATCTTTGTCAGTCAGAAGTAACAATAAAGAACAATATTTTGTATACACTCTTTAGGCAAAAAATGCATTAATATTTCACACAGTTTTTCATCTCTCACCTTCCAATCGTAGTTCACTTGCTTCTCTCAGCTATGTATCCTTCGGAGCAAGGAACTGTACCTCTTCTCTGTGGAATTTTTCACCTCRGGAGAATATTCCCAGCTAGGGATTGTTGTTGTGGTGGTGGTTCACTTCTGAAATGACTTCCCAGTTTCCAAAGGATTGCTAASGTCCTCAGTTGAGCTTCAAAATAGCCTAGAGTTTGCTTCTACTACAGGGAGGATCATCAGAGAGATACAGAACAAAACARAACCCACCCTCCAGCCATTTTCTCTTCAACCCTCCCAGATGAGCCTTTTTTATAGTAAGACTACTAAGGCTCTAAATAAAGAAATCTAATTAATATACAGGTGAAACCTTGCTGTTAATGAAAGCATCTATTTGCAGCTGAGAATCCTAGAATTGGTTGTTGGCTGGCTAATACATAGATTTATTTCACCTGTAAAGTTTTCTCTCAGTGCACCTGTTCTACATCTAAATGAATGATGTTAGATTTGGGGTTTTTTTTCAATAAATGCCAAAAAGAAAGGGTGGGGGGAAGAGAAGCTAAATGGCCAAGCTAATGATGTCTTAGCCCCAAATGCAATCTGATTCCATTAGGTTCAGGCTAGTTTTCACTTTTCTCTTTGAAGAAGTGATTTTCTTCCTCTGCCTCCCCATGGCATGATCCCTGCAGCTCTGAGTTTCCAGTTTCTCAGACGGTGCTGCAGTTGTGTCAGAACCGGGACAATTGCATAATCCATAAGATTGAATGTAGACTGTCTCACAGTGACAGCTGCCCAACAATAATAAGGTCTCTCTCAGAAGCCAGGAGAATAATCCAACCCTTATTACCAATGGCAATATAGAAGAGCACGGCTCAACTCTGCAAGCCTGGGTCAGCAAGCCAGGAGGAATAAAATCCAAGCACTTTCCAAAACTAAAAATTCCCTGTAAATAATGATGCAGAGACTACAGTTCTAGTCAGCCATTCACTCTGTTTATAAAATAACTTCAAGACTAAATACAGATTGACCTGTGTGAACTGCATTAAATATTTCTAAAGTGCAGCAGAAGACAGGAATGCCTCCTGCAAAGCAGTGCTCTTTATGTGGGCTCTGCAATGCACTTTAGTGCCTCGTGTGCCCCACAACCCTCTGACTTCCAAGATCCAGTTTCCCTCACACAAGTATTGCTGTGACAGAGTGATATATTTTAAAAGGAAGGCGAGGTTAAAACCGGTGCTGTCTCTGTGTGTGGCTCAGTTGTAGAACAATATGAGATTATACAGGCACAGTTCGCTTCCGTGGATATATCAAGTATAGTGGCCTGATTTCAAAATTACTGAATATTTAGCTGCTCCCTCTGCAGCTTCTGCCAGTCATTGTAGAGGTAAAACTGGAGGTTGCTGATAGAGGCTTAGAATAACTCTAAAATGGGTAGTTTTTTTTAACTGCTGAAAATACAAAGTTGTGGCACTTGTTTTTTAAATCTGCACCACAAAATTGCATGGACAAGCTATACTTAGAGTTCAGGTGCACTCAAGTTTCAGTGATGAGACAGAATAAAATGCAAAAGAAGCAAGGGCAGAGACAGGTGCAATGCCTTGCCCAAGAACAAGTAGCAGATCAGTAAGAGAGTTCAGATGAACACTTTTCCGCTAATTCGCAGCTCAAGTTCTCTCTCTTGACTTTCTCACATACCTATGTTCATAAGGCAGACTGTAATCTTTAGCAAAGTAAGCATGCAGATGGTTAATTGAAAATCTGTTGCTTCTGACCTTGCATTTTAGCATTTCACTATTCAATCATCTTACTGTTATAAGGTTAATTTTAAAAAATAAGTAAAGCTGCTGGGAAAAAAAAAGTACTATTTGAACAAGATCAAAAGATAGTTTTGGGAGGCTATTTACTCAACATTTGGTCTGACTTTGAATGTTTCTTAAGATCCTTAGGAAGAACAGAATCTTCTTTTTATAWATTCATAATAAAACCAGATAAGATGTTCCTTCAATCTAGTACACATGCAGAAAATTAATAATAGACTGAAGACAAACCTGCTCTCCAGCCCTTCCTTGCTCTCTATTATGAAAGAGGTTAAGTTAGTTATATTCAAAATGTGAAATTAAATCCTTATAACTGTGTAATCACCATAATTAGGAATGTCACCTTCAGTGTCATTATTTGAAGAGTACTAGTATTCAAAAAGCAACTTTTTAAATTAGATGTACCATAAAAAATATGGCCTTAATGGAGCTCAGATACACACTTTGCTGCATACATTATGCACACCAACACCTGAGGGTTTCTTTGAATGAGAAGCTTCCTTAAACATAACTGCAGCTGCTACCTCTCTTTGCCATCTTCTTCCTACTTTTGGCTTGTCAGATTTACAAACAATCTGTTTGAAGTCCCTTTTGCAGTCTCARCTTCTCCGTCACACTTGATACCAGGCCTGACCCTGCTAGTTTTTCCCTATATCACTGTCACTAAAGCCCATCTCRGTCCCCTGTACTCAAACACTCACTGTTCTGCCTCAGTTTCTTTCCCCACTAACTGTGGCTCTCCAGAGCTCTGCTCCCTCCAAATCTGGCAGCTTAGCTCAGGCACACTCAGTACTGGTCTCCAAATACGTTTATTTACTGAGAAATCAGTAAGATATAGCACCTATGATGTTCTTATGCCTTAGGGTAAAAGATAGTTGAAGACTATAGACCTAAGAACCATTTAGTTCAAATATCTATGTCCTCTGTTTTCCTGTGCTTATTCGTCTCACCTCATTAGATGAAAAGCTCTTTACAATCTAGTCTCTTACACTATGCTTGTATAATGTTTATTGTTTTTCAGGCAGGTGATCTCTTTTAGAGAGTCTACAAAAGGAAAAACAAACAAAAAAAAAAACATATTCTGTCCATAGTCTTATTTTTTTTGTCAGCATCTACCCTTCTGGAAACTCGGAAGGCTAGCAACCCAATTTCTAGATCAATAGGCACTTTCAGAACAATGCAATTACATTTTTCACAAGAAATAGGTTTTGCAGATGCCAAGATTTAAAATGATTTCATTTGCCTTGACTCCGTGTTAGGCTGCATGATAATATTCTATGCAGGTGGAATTTTCTGGGCAAAAATAATTTCAAARTGAATTTTGCATACTGCGTTGCCAGTTCATCACACAGTGGAGGAATCAGTACTTTCATCAGCAGCTGCATTTCAGAAATGGGAGGTGAAGAATGGCATCTCCATTTTTCAATCTTCTCATTTGGAATAGGAGATCTATGTCATATACAAAAAAATAGATCTAGAAGTGATCAAGTCCCAGGAAGAAAAAAAAAAGAATTTAGAATAAATATATCCACAAAATATGACAGACTCACTAAAAATAATCTTGTTTGTTCAGCTAGGGATAAGTTTGACCACAAAAAGCAAAGTTCAAAGAAATTGTGTCTAATTATGTCTTAAACTGAAATAATTTGCTTTATCTAGAAGAAGCTGACCTGTTTACAGTTTACACATCATTCTCAATATTCCTCTCATGCTCAGCTGAATCTAATGAATGTGTCATTCGTTTGAATAGCACAGTGCAGATTTTGCTCATAGCTTCACCACATACACTCTGGCTAAAATGGAGCAAATCACCCTTTGCATTTCATTCTGTTACTAAGAGAGAGATGATATGAGATTGAATGGAAGAGAGAAAGACATAAAGATATGAAGATTAGCATTGGRAAACAGTGGTTTATTTGAGAGAAGCATTAAGAGCACATGTCCAAGTGGAAATCAGAAAGTATTACAGAATTTTCTGGGCACAAGTTTCTAGATCCAATATGTGTAAATGTAATCATCATTTATGAAAACCAATGAGAAGAGCAGGACAGCAACTTGACACTCTCACAGGCCATGTCCTACTCATTCACTTCATGTCGTTATTCTCAGCAGATGTCTAAGATCATCCTCTGAGTGCTGTGGYTATGAGCTAACTGCCCAAATACAAACACAACCAAATGCTCAGCAACATTTGTGTGGAGTCTTCAGATGTTCAAATTGAGGTTCGGTCCACCTCATTAAGCAAAATCTTATCCCAAAAGAACGAATTGAAAAGAGCCAAGCGACAGTGATAAAAGCAATTTTCCAGCACTTGGAACTGTCTGACTTTGCTTTTTATAGTTGTGTCTGAAAAGGTTTTATTCTCGATGATATTTTGTTTACTTCCTTCCTGCATAAATCATCCAGGCATTTCATTGTCTGTTTGGATGCATTTCTTCAGCAAGTTGTCAGACAAGTGTGGGTGCAAAATGATGGCTCAGGAGAGAGGCTATGCTTGGAAATGTCAAAGTCAGACACGAAAGGGATGGTATTAGTTGGCATTTCATTTGTTAGAGTTGTTGTTCATGGAGATCTTTAAATCCCAAATATTAAGCAGGCATCTGTATAAGGGGCACTAGTGGTCCTCTTAAACAGCTTGCTTGTGTTTTTCCCAAGCAATGTGCTTGTTATCACTGTGGTGATTCCAGTGATTCATGGGATGTTCAGTTAGTTCAGAAACATGTCAAGCTATCTTTAAAGGAGGGTTCAACTGTAGAAAAGATATAATAAAAAAATGCAATTTGGGAAGGAGATACGTTGTTCTGTCTCTGCCTCCCTCCCTTTCTCTCCATTTGGGGAAAATACTTTGCCACTGATTTCTTTAATGACTACCATCCAACTTCTTATTCAACAGGCTCCACAGGACCTAAAATGTGACTGGAGTTCTACCTTMGTCAGTAATGAAAAAGACAAGGGCACTGGGTGAAAAAATTAGAATTTCCACTCTTTTTTATACAGAGTTGCACCATTTGAATTAATTTCACCCGGTATTCAGTAAGGGTTTAGAACCCGAGTGCAAAAAGGTGACTTTAACTCATATTTATTCTTCCTTGATTCTAGGCTGGCTTTGGGCCAGTCCGATCATCTTCAAGGAGCTATTTTTAGGCTCTCTACTAGTTCATGTCTTAAAGCAATTTTTATAATATGACAAACATTTTTAAGATCAATCAGTATGAAAGCTATGTACATTCTTGGCTAAGAAAGAGCATATAAGCTTAATAGCCCAATAAATGACTTTCAGAAAATAATTTTCTTGCCATCAGTAGACAGATATTTGAAGTGGAACTGGTAGAATTATAAGAATTGTTGATGGAATATGGATTTTTCTACTTTAAAACTGCTTGTTCTCTTGTGACTTGTGACAGAACCCGTGTGGTTAGACAGCAGACAAGAAAATATAAGGTTCGTCTACTAATGACAAATTACACAAGAACCTAGGGAAGAATTTTTAATAAACTGTCAATAAGCTGCTATTGATTCCATGCAACCATAAAGGTGTAGGAAGAACTACAGAGAGCAGGCATATTTGCAAGTAGTTTATCTTTTATGMTTTGTTTTGCATCTCATCCCCACAGATAGAAATTAATTCAATGTTGTTTCAGGAGAGCAGATATAATCAAAATTATTGCACTTTTTCTCTCTGTACTTCAAAAAGGTGTTATGAAAGCAGTGTGGAGGTACAGCTAGGAGTCTTAAAATGCTTGTTTAAATAGACATTCACAAACATGGAAGTCATAGCTGTGTTGAAACTCCTAAACAAATCGTTCTTGAGGCCTCTTAAAGCATAGACTAGGGTAAGCACCACCTCCTACCTTATAAACTAAATAAAAGGATATACTGCTACCACTCTGTGCATACTGGTTAAAACTGGCTTTCCAGTGGCTGGAATTTCATTCRTTTTTGTCAGAGAAAGAAGGCAAGGTGGAGGTTAAATTAAAATGCTTCACAATGTACATAGCTTCCTGCGTGACTCTGGCCAGCGTGCACTTTGGACAGTCAGCRTGTATTTTGACAGAACATATTACCTGCCTGTTGTCAGTGCACCTGGCACATCACTATCTCGTGTTGCAAAGACATGCTGGTTTTAATTTGCAGCACTTGCAAAAAGCTCTTCTGCACCCCTTCAGGCATCCGTATTAGTGTACTGGGCTTTCACKAGGAAGCTGTGACCCTCTTTGAGGATAGCTGCTTTTAAATGTGGACCCCTTGCAGGTCTTGGAGGAACCTTCTTTCACCTCAATAAAATCAGGAAGAGTAAGAAAGAATTAGTGCTAAAATGTGGTTTCGCTGGCCAAGTTAAATGTGCTTATGGCTTGCACAACTAAAGTACATTCCTGGTTAATACCTTTGGAATAGTAAGTTGTTGAGACATGTTATTAGCTTTAGATGTATGCATCCTTCCATTAGGACTACTGATAGGTGGAAAATTAGGCAGAAATTGCTATGGAACTGGCACCAGAATATGTTTGATGCTTTTCCAAAAGGCAGAGAGCAACAGATGTGTTGAGCACGGAAATGTGCCAGTGTCTCTCTGCTGTATTATGGCTGAATTCAGAAGACTGTGCATAAGAAACCTCTTCTAACTGACCCAGGCTTCTCAACAACTAGCAAATTCACCAAARCGATGCAAAATTGGAGGAAATGAAATGATTCACTTACTTTGAAGAGGAGAGGTAATGAGGCTCAGAGATGCCCAGGTTTCTCCTTTTGTCCTTCATCAGGCTGACAGACCTTTCCCTSTTGCTACAGTGCTCCTAAGCAACTTTGGAAATACGTCTTACTTTCCCACATGTATTAATGGTGATTTTTCAAGACACTCTCCTTCTGTTAATTTTCCTTTAAGAACACTGGTTGCTCTACATCAAATAAGCTTATTAATAAAAACACATGGTAAGTACCACTATTTTRGGTATCCTGACAGAATCTGGAAATGCTGAAGCATAAGGGGAATGGACTGAAGGATGTGACTAGGTTCTTCTTCCTAAATAACCTCTCCAGGTCCCTCTGATAGATCCTGGGCTACTGGTCTCATTTTCTGTGGCTCCTTGTACTAGCACTCATATTTGGAAATGAGACATTCAGAATGAAATAGGCACCAAAAATTTAAATTCACCTTGAAGAGACTGGCTGCACTTTCTCAATTCTTCAATTAAGTAATAGCAGCAAAAGAAATCTGTTTCACTTAATGATTTGTTTATTCTTTGATCATTCATGTACATCTGGCCAGTATTATGACAGCTTTCAATTCTGTAGTGCAGTTTCCATCTTATTCCTGAGAGATTTATTCATCTTTGCCAGGGTATAAAGAAGACATTTGCAAAGCTGCTCATTTTTTCGAGTTTGTCAGGTGTTAGTCCAGCACTAGCAGTCTGATTCAAAACCCAATAGTCAATTGACATTAGACCTTAATTAATGGTACTTAGCAGAGATGGAAACTTCAGTTGCTGCTCTCCACTTATCTGTTCCAGCCTGGAAACACCATTAGAGGCAACACTTCGAAAAATGACCTTGCTTCCAAATGACTTCCTTGCTGTAAGTTTTGCTGAAGGTTAATCTCAATCAAAACTCTTCACCTTATTACCAGTGTAGTGAATTGAAGCCCAGTAGCTGAAGCCCAGGTCTCAGAGACCAAAGTCAGGCACCGTAACCCATTTTTAGATAAGCAGATGCCTTGCACCCCCTGCAAGACCTCAGCAGAAGACTTTGCCTTATCYAGGGAGACTCTCCAGCTGCCACCTCACATCTCCCACGCTTCCTGTGTTGATGCAGCATCAGAGGTGAGACTGGCTGGTGAACTAGAGCCCTGCACGTCACATCCAAGCTGCCACACAGACAGCTGCGACTCCCCTGTGTGCCTCTTTTGAGGAATTCAGCAGGAGCTGTTTGGCACCCAGGAGTCCAGCTTTCCTGCAGAATCCCAGCAAGATGCAGGAATGGTTAAACACTCCCACTGCTGTGCCAGTGAGATGCTACCAGGCACATAATCCATTTGATCTTGCTCCTTCTCAACTCTTATTACAGTCTTACCTACCTTTTGCTGTCCTATAGGTACCATAATGAAGAGAGAGAAMTTTGATTCTTGTTGTAGACTATTGGAGCTTGATGTTAGATCACTGAGTTTGTCTTATAAGAGGCTTGAATCTTTATAGTCACCATGCAGTACATGGATGGACTCTGCATGGCAAACCCCTTATGATGATTGTCTTCCAGAAAGCAGAGGTCTGCCACCACTTCCCTTAAGTGAAATTCTTGGTGATAGGTGAGGACTGTATGGACTGCAACACATAAACCCACAGTTCTGACTTCATCCTTTTATACTATTAATTTAATTAGAGCATTTTAAGATTAACTAAAATGGATCATAACTCTCTCTGCTTCTTACAGACTTCTGTCACTTTGTTCCCATGACAAAAAAAGTTTTGGAAAAATAAAAAAAAATACATATGGTAGATGTAGCCTGTCTGTGTTTGATAGCTCTTGAATATACATGTATTCAAAAATCTACAGACAGGATTATTYTCAAGAGCTGAAAACTGTCCTTCTCATTCTATAATGAATTCAAATCCAGTAATCCTCAAATTCTGGTGAATTAACACTCTATAAGGGATGCTCTTTCAAGACAAATCACAAGCCATCTGTCGAAGGACTATGACATAGAGATGCCTGAGTTCCCCTTACACACCAAAGAGGAACTGTCAGGCAACARGTAGTAATTCAACAACGTCCAGTCTTAGGAGAGAAAAATGACAGTCTGTTCTGAAGACTCTTTGGTGTGGGCCAAAGAGTCACATTGGCCCTGTGATCAGCTGTAAGTCCTAGTACAGCAATAGCCTGAAAAATAACATGATATATAAAGCATATAATAACAAGCATATAAACAAAGGTAGATCTTTAATGACACATTCCCCTGGTCAGGCTTATGGGAACAAGAGAGATCTGTTTTTTGGGGTCCTTACGTTCACCAGCCCATCTGTCCTTGCTTTCTCACCTTCTCCTCCTTGTCCACACTTCATCTGTGGCTCAGCATGATCCATACAAATGAAYATGTCCAAAATAAAATTGGACTGTGCTTTCCGAGAAGCACAGTCTTTACCTCCATAGTGCAATTCTACCTGTCTGCTACACAGAGCCTTGTACCTGTCCTTTCAKTTTCTGAGCAAAATGTAGGGGAGCACATGGAACCCCATAACCCTGGAGTCCTAACCGCTCAGAATCCGCAATAGCTCTTGGAAATATAAGCCATTCAGAGGGATGTGAATGCTGGCTGAACTGCTAACTGCAAATAAAGAGTTATTCAAAAAGCAACTAATTCWAGGAAGATGGAAATAAATTCTTACTCTGAGCTATATTTCCAAGCTACATGTTGCTATGCACAATGCAGTTTTTGGAAAGGCAGGAATCTGTGGCAAGAAAATGACCAATTTACCATATTTTTTTTTTCCGTTTTTATATTTCTATCATTTTTGTACTATGCATCTGTGCAACTAAGGCCCCCTCCTTCCAGATGGCATCTTGCCTTTCCACTCTAGCTTCCATCTGGAAAAAGAAATGATTTGCATTTGCCTCCAAAACTACAGTCAACTCTGCTCCAGTTATCAGTCAGTAAGATAAAGGAGTGAGATTGTTCATACACTCTTAGATGAGGATCATTGCTGTGATTCCCCCACTTTCAAAGGATTAGCCTTCAAGCTGTAAGCTCTGCTATTGCTCAACATAACCATCTAAAACAAAGCCACCAGTCTAGCTTTGCCAATATTCATGGACTCACATTAGGCAGAATAAATGCAAGAACAAGATATAAACTGGATGTGTGACACTAAGGACTGGACTACTGTTTTTCATTCTAGACACCTAAAGCAAACCCTAGTTGAGCTGGGGTGGAAGCATCAGGGAATATCACAAGGTGCTTCTACACCAAAGGATTCTTCCCATCTAGCTTTAAAAGGAGGGAGTTTAGACAAAACTAGTCATCCAGTCAGAGGACAGAGGGAGAGATTATTCATCTCCCTCATCCTAGGATGGAATGAATCATTAACAATTGGATTAAATTTGATGTCAGGCCTAAGATCGTTAGATGAATCGCAACCTAAGATAGACCTTAATCATGACTCAAAGTAGGCCAAAGAGGTTCAAAATAGATTTTCTTGACCTTAAAGTCATCCTCTGGCAGTGCTGGAGATGTCACATGCCATCAAGACATGTTTATATCTACCAATTATTTTAGTGGAAGCATTAGAGTAGTTTTAAGTGTGATTTTTCTAACATCTGTTAATAAATCAATGAGATAACTTTCATGGGACACATTAAAATGGTTGTGTTAGCCTTGTCCTTGCAAAACCACTGGGAAAAGTATCTCCTTTTTCCTGTTTTCAGTCATCTTTAAAGCACCCCTCCCACTCTGCTGGCATGGATGATGGCACATCTAGAGGAAATTTTCTTGCTGACATGTGTGGGCCTACTGTCTGCTAAACACACTGGTTGTGTTCAGTGTAAGGATAAACTTTGACTAATTAAGGCTTATAAACTATCAGCCACAGATGGTACCAGTTTTAATGTATCCTTGCATGAGTTTGCATATGGCTGGGAGAACTGGAGCCAAATACCACCAACAAACTTTCATTAACAATTTTCCAGGTTTTTTGAAATGATTGCTTTTCTCCTAATTATTTCAAGTCTCCATGAATTTAAAAGCATATATCCTCTATAATCTTTCATTTTTCACATTTCGTTTCCTATAAGTTTATGATTGTCARTTCAAAAATTATATTTTCATATACTGTCTAAAAAAATTTACATTGAGTTAGGCTATTTCAATTTAATTTTAACCTGCTGTGTGTGTTCTGTTATGCATAGGTGCTCATCTGCTATTTATGTTCTGAACATTCTCCCTTTGTTCTTTATTTTTGTTGGGACAAATGTAAAAATGCCATTCAATGTAGTCTTCTTCTCAAAGTTCTTCTCAACTGAAGTGCTATTCTTCACTTCCACCCAACATCTCACCTCAGTTTCGGGCTACAGCTATTAAATCAAAAGACCACCAGTCTTATTAAAAGACCACCAGTGAAGATGGTCCTTCACCATGGTGAAGGAGTCACCATGATACAAACAGTGGATGACATATCGTGCTGCAGAAGCACTTAATCTTTCTGCACAGCCTTTTACCCAAGTGTAATATTGGAAGCTCCTATCTTCCACAGGCAGGACAGAGAGGATCAATTTAAGCAGTCCCCAAAGCTCACTATAATTTTTGATTGAACCATTTTGATCTGTATTAGCACAAACATTGTATTCCTACTTCAGCATTTATATTCCTCTTTAGAGAGGAACAAGAGTATATGAAAATGGGATCAAGATTCAAGTAATAGCCTCAACAAAGGAAACCCTTTGGGTTAGAACTTACTCTTTTTTGTTCCCTTTGCAGTGGATTATTATCACTATCCTACAGGATGTGTCATTTGATTGTATACTGAATGATAAAGAAATATCCTTTGTACTTTCCTCAAAGCTTATCCCATCTATATACATGAGGGAAGCATTTTTGCTGATATATTCAGTACAGTTGCATTTGTGAAGCTATTTTTGGTATCAATGTCTTACCTGATGATGCAATCTATTCTTTCTGCAAACCAAGATATAAGTTGCCTTTAATGTTTAGGATAAGTGTTTGTATCAGATTAACCCTCAGGAACAAATAAGTGAGAAACTGGGACAAATTCTGCTGGGCTGCAAATGCAGACACATTAAAAACATGCAATAAAAGCACTGATTCTTACTAAAGAATGACAGCAGAGGAATTCTGCAAATTCTCCTTAACAAAATCTGTAAAGGGGWATTACAAGATATGTATCTGTCTGTAGTCCCATATTTATATCAGTCCACTATTCAACACGGCGATGCCTCAGGGATTTCTGTTCTGTATTGGATTCCTACCTTTGCTAGGTATTAAGATATAGATAGGACTTATCTCCTCCAGGCAGCTGGGGAGGAATAAAAAGCCTTTTTTTATTTCTGTGCAAGTCTGTATAGAAAACAGCTACATTTGAAATGACAGCACGATTGCATTTTAATGTGACAAATTCAGGATTAATCAGCACTGTACAGGTGTCAGCCACAAAGTGCACCACAGTTGTCACAGTCACTGAGCATTAATATGAATACAGAATTTGTTTTACTGCTACAAGTGTCTATTCCATTAAAATAGTGRATCTTGAGCAAACTTTACCATAATTAACACAACAATTATTCAGCTGCTGCACTCCATGCATTTGTGGGCAAGGGTAAATTAATCAACATACTAATAGCACTCCCTACATTAGCACCAGTAAGGGCAGACTCTACTACAGCTTTTGTGTCAAGRAAATGTCTATGTGACTGTGCAGATGATCTCTTCCCCCGTCCAGCACCACCCTAAATTCTCATAATACTACACGAGGGCCTTTGGCTAATCCACAGCCTAATCCTCAGTGTTCTGTGGGACCCAAATCCTCATTCTGCCACCTTTCTGCTGCCAGTTCTGCTTGGCAGCATGCAAGAGAAAGTATATCCAAGCAACTCTGCTTCTTTCATTCAGTACCATAGCAAAATGCAGGAGGAACATACTCACATCCTTTGCACAATAAATACTGCACAGAAATGTTGCAAGCATCCCCTATGGAGAATAAAGAACCCAAAGGGTAGTTATTGAGGTTAGATATATAGCATGAGTATTGCGTTTGAAGAGTATTGCAGAAAAATATTCACAAAATGTGAGATTCAAAATGACACTTTTTTTCAGTGTTTCGATGTACTGAAAGCATGCCTCTTTGGCATCAGAGAATTTTATATCAGATTTACATATACATTTATATGTAAATTTTTAAATCTTTAAATTCATACTCAAAGTGAAACAAAGGGCAATTTTTCTATTTGCYGAGTAAACAGTGATTCTAGAGGTGTATCTTAGACAGAAAAGTCTGGCCATACGTAAGAGGTTTCATACCGATCCCAGCTTTARTCCTACTTTATTATTTAGGCAGCGAAGCCTTCCTGCATTTTCCTTTCCATGTTTTCGATTCTCACTATGTGAATTAAATCTACTGTGCTTTCACCAGTTCATTGAATCTGTGTATATTTATACATGTACCAAGAAATGAACTGAGTTCAACCCATGTATTTTCCCTGATCTCTCAAATCTCTAATTAAAGGATTTCCTTCCAGTCTTCTTGCACAAGGCCAATAAACCATTTCAGGCTCAAAATCAATGTTAGCAAACCATTCCTTTCTCATTAAAATGGCAAATCTATTGGCTCAATTCAGCAATGAACACGCTTAGGGAACTGGAAAGACCTACTCCACGGGAGCAAAGGAAGACACATAAGCAGCAGCAAGGAGAACATCGAAGCTATTTGGTCGTTAAATAGTTGTTAGCAGCTCTAAAGTGAAATGTCCACAGAGGTTAAGGACCGTGTTAAATCTCACACTGTTCGGCTCACCAGCCACTCAGATTCACACAGTCTCTGGGAGATTCTGCAGCACCTTTGCAACATGACTACAAATCAGTCACCCAATTGAAGACCTAGGTTGACAGTGATGGGATCCAATTCAGGACCTGGGTTTGCAGTGATCCATATTCTCCATTGCAACAGCAGAACATGGAGAAGAGCAGAGATGCATGGGGAGACAATACCCTCCAGCTCAGCCCTCTGTCTTAATAATCTGCCCTGATCAGAGATGTATCAGCCATTGAAATTACCTGCAGCTCATCGGGCTATGGGGTCAGGTTTGCTTCATGCTGCTACCACCAGAAAAGGCCACCAGAACTCTGAAGGAACAGGAGAAAAATGAATGAGAACAATAACTGGAATGTTTCCACCATGGGATATTTCCACCCCAAATAAGACTATTTTAGCACAATACTTTAATATCCTCACATCTCTTGCAATCAACACATAGACCAGTTCAAGGGCACAGTGTTATCACCTTTTCAAAGCTTTGTTCCTTTAAGATATAAGCTCAATATGAACTTCAATACCTATCGAATAAAAATGGTCCATAAGGACAGTTACTGGGGTGTGAAAAATTTGTTGCTTCACGCAAGACTACTTTAAATTCAATGTGTGGATGGAAATTGGGGAAGGTATTAGAGCATTTCTAACTTTATAAATCCAGCTAGCTTCCTTAAGTATAAGTCTTTTAATACATTTTGAAACTACCCAAATTGAAAAGTTTGAAACTGAACTGACTTTTCAGAGGCTTTAGAAAAAGAAGTCACCAATAAGCTAGYTTTCAGCTGAAGCAAACAATACTTCTGAGTTAGCTTCCTTTTTTTAAAAAAAAAAAGAGAGATACTTTTCATTTTGAAAATACAGCCATTTTAGTAAGTAAAAAATACACAAAGGCAAAGAAAGTTAGTTTGCCAGCTCAGAGTAAGACCATTTAAATCACATTGAGAGTATAAAATGTCTGTATTTCTTTGATTGTTACACTTATCGTCCAGCAAAAACAGATTTACTAATGATGACCCTTGAGTTTAAWCCAGTACACTGTAATCCACCCCTTCCTAGATGTCTTAGCCCTGACCAATACCATAACCCAGCAAAGATTAATGAAGAAGATTCACCAAGATCAAGCCACTGCTAAAAAAATATCCCTCCAACCACAAGTCATGGAAGAAGTAGAAATCTTAAAATCAGTATCTTGACCCCAGAATTGCCATGTTTCATTTACAGTGTTAATGAAGATGCACAAGCAGAGAAGTCACTAGCAGGGAAGACCAAACAGATCTACAGGTCTCCTGTGGTCTCAAATTCAAACTCGGGCGCTCCATACCTAACCTCTGTGCAAGAAGGAGATCTAACTCTGAAGAGTCCATCTTCTCTGTTCACATCCCTTTCAGGCATCTCAATAAAACCATGAGGGTCTAGAACACCAAAGCACTGAGATCCCAAACCACTGCCAGTGAAGAAACTGCATGTCCAACATCTTTCTGAGGGTGATCTCTTTAGGAGTTCTTCAAACCTCCTTGGGGATCAAATAACTATAACTTCAGGGGAGGTAAAGTCCAAAAGCCAGATAATGTTATCATCGTGGTGAAAGAGCCAGCCAGTGTTTGTGCAATTCTTCATTTCCATGAATCTAGAGAACTGCAGATGGCAAGAGCAGCACTACTTATGTCCACTCATTTCTGATGAGAAAGCAAGGCTGAAATACCATCAGTGCAACTTCCTTCATGGTATTTGTCTCTTTATCTCTTTATTTCTCTCAAGCTTCTTATTTGAAGCTTGTTCGAAACAGCCCTTATAGCCAAGTCTTTAAATCACAGAACAAATCTTTTGTTTTTACTGGATGTAACACTAATCCTGAAAGCTCTGACTAAAGCTATATCTTTCTGAAGAAACATATATAATTTCAAAGCATCTGGGAACAAGCACGACTTCTCTGAGAAACAACCAAAAAAATCTATATCTGTACTATACAAAATCTAATCTATACTATACAAAAATGGTTCCATCTACTCCATGAAAACAACATGGATTTCTGGGGTAACTCAGCATGAGCTGAGAAGTGTTTGGAGATGGTTTTAAAGCAGTTTTAAAAGAYGATGATTAAAAGGTAATTTTCATATAAATTTTCCAGAGCGAATGGATACTTTCCATGAAAATGCCCATTTAATAAAAGCAGGAAAAAAGTAAACCTTTTCAAGGGAAAAATATTTTTACCAAATCCTAGTGGGCAATTCCTATATGTTCATTTCTCAATCATCAGAATCAGATCTGTGTGCAGTTTCTAGGGTGGGATGAGCTTTTYCTGAAGATCATAAGTGCTTTATCTGTAATTACTGATAAACTGACTGATTAATTAAGAGCTAGAGAGACATATTAATTCATCTAGTGCCTGATCCAATTCTCATTTAGAACTCCCATTAGTAGCATTAATGTGGATTGCAATAGGTTCCTCAAACGTTTCAGTCTCTCCACCCATTATGCTTTAGGGAGAGCTGATTGAATGCTGCAAAGAGTGCATCTTGGCAAATATTAATTTGCGCTTTGAAATGAATTTATTGTGACTGCTCTAGTTTGCCAGCTGGAATATCCATCAGAAGAGAGAATTTTAAGCAAAGATTGGGCATCAGTCAACAAAAGTAAAATTAGGAGGCTATAATATTCCCCTAGAAAGCTTTTCTTCATTTTTATAAATCTCTTGAAAGAAGAAAAATATATTATATGACTATGTCCAGTGAAAAATATTTGTGTTTTGCCACCAGGCATCATATACCAGGTAAGGTTTACAAGCTATTTATAGTGGTTACAAACCGAGCGCTATTCCCAGAAATCATGAGATTAACATTGACAAAAGCAAAAGCCCCCAGATTAGAGATGGTCTTCTGGCTAGCAACTTGCAGACAGAAAAAGGAGACATTCCCTGGGTCACTTCATTGTTGCTAAGTCTCCTCAGAGAAGAGACCCATGTGCAGCATGAGGTAGAAGGGCACCTGCACTCAGGTATCATGTTGAGCAAGGCAGAGCTTTCTCTCTGACATAGTTCAACAGGCCCATTTCCACTCTGCAGCATCTCCAAAGGTGACCTACCAAAATACCCAAATCCTCTCTCTTTGTGAGCCTAGGCTTGCTGAGGACGTGGCAGGAGATTTCTATGAGCAATCTTCTTCATGCAATGCTCAGAGAACAGACAGAGAAAATCCAAAACATCACTGCATGTCACCTGCCAGATAAAACACTCATGAGACTTTCTCTGCGACAGAGCAACGCAGGTGCCAGTTTGCACACCCTTCTCCTTTAGCCTCCTTTTCCTTGATTTACACTACACTATGCAAGGACTAATCTACTCCACCTCTTTGCTTCAGTCTTCTAAATGTGTGCAAACATTTTCCCMTCTCCTGCATTATTCAACCACACTATTGTAGGAGCCAGATCCTTGGCTAAGATCCTTGGCCAGATCCGGGCTCTGAACTGCCAGCAGGACTGAAAAAAAGGGTGTGCTGGTTAATTCTCATTTTCCTGTCCTTTAGTGCCCAGTTCCTTCATAACACAGTGAGGTACATGGCTCAAGAGACTATGTTGACATCCTGGAGGATTCTCCAGCACAAATCTCAGCTTGGGTGGCGTAACCCAGGGATCTGAGGACCAGTATCAGTGATTAGGTGATCCGGTGGCGAACAGGGAGGAATGACAGAGCTGCCTGTTGCAATGATGACAGTCACTCTAGGGAACTGGGAATAAAACTGCTCAGACAACAAACACAGCTCAACTTATTGACATATGAATCATGGGCAAAGCCTAAAAAAAAGGAATATAAATCCCAGCTTAYGGGATTTAAAGACTCAGAACACTGCACATTTAAATGCTTTTTCAACAGAGAAGCTACCAAATAGCTTAATGTTTCTTTTTAAATCTTCTATTTTCTGCTTCTCAAATTTTGGACACCTCCAGACTCAGGAGAGCACAGATGGAATTTACATGAAAATTAAAAGCATTTTACTTGTTCAATCCATGTCACTTATAAAAATTTGCTTTTTTGAGGGTGGAGGATGCTAGATTGACAGCTCTGGAGACTGTCATCTCTATTTATATCCACAGAGCAGAGAAAACAAGGGCAGGAGCAGAGCAAGCACAGGTCCAGATGTCCTCTTCTTCCTTTCTCTGCCTTCTCACTGCCAGGAGCACCCATGGGAGCAGCAGGCACTGCTTATGTGAAGATAGACACGGAAGAGCTGATGATTATTTCAAGCTAAGAGCCTAACCTGAGTCCCACACCAGGGCAGGCACCATCATCTGCCATGTTGGGGACCATACACCACAAAGGTCATTGACCAACATCTACCAATATGAAGAGGCTGGAAAACATAACAGAAAACCTCAGAATTATTTCTGTTCACCAGAACAGTCACTCAGTGATGGACTTTTCCCTGGACAGAGTCAGGAAGACGTAGGAATTAGGATATCGAAATTAAATGTACAGTACTCAAGAGCAGGGATGCAAGAGCAGGTCATTGATGCAGACATTAGCATGGAGCAGGGGTGATGTTCAGCACAGTTTGTCGTGAAGTCCTCTGGAGCCACGGATCGAGATGAAGTGTTAGAGTTCAACTGTAACAGCTTCTSAAGCCTGAAGCAGCACAGCCTGCAGGAACAGGGCATCCATTTCTACAGGCACATATTTTGGAAGAAAAATTTACATGCTTACAGGMAGTTACTGTGAAGGTTGATTCGATTGTTAGATCTGTTTGAATATGTTAACTTCTCCAACATTTCCAACATTTTGGAAAGGCTGTTGTTTTGTTTTTAAGTTTTTACATTTCAAGAGCAGATAAAGACATAACGAATTAAGACAAGATTGTCYTCCATATTCTGTTTGCAGATTGAAGTAAGGCAATAAATTGAAAACACCTGTGGTAGGAAACTAACAGAAATTGGTTGGAGACCAATTAGATCAGGCACAAYTCCTACAAGAGATCAGAAGGATCATGAAAAGCAGCTACTGAAAAAATGCTGAACTCAGCAACTGCATCAGAGGTCTGCAGCCTTATTCTGAAAGCCCAGACTATGGTTATAGGAATTTAAAACAAGTGTTACTTACACRAAATTCACTGGAAATATGAATAGAGATACAAAAAAAAAAAAAAACTATTAAAAGGTGCTGGTGAATTATGAAATAGAGTATCTATTTGTAGGAGAACTCTGCCTGTTCAATCCAGTAAGGTTACTTTGTTAATAAATAAAAGGAAAAAATAGGTGATACTTCTTAGTTGGAGTTTCTTTGAACCTGTCAAAAGATGCTGTTAATAAAATCAAGTACAGATGCAAGGTGAGTGCATTGTGATCATCAAAAACTGCCGAAGAACCCTGTTCAAAMGCCACTGAAGTGAACTGAGACTATTCAGCAAGCTTGGGATCAGACTCTAAGGAAGACAAAAAAACAAAATCAGGAATTTGTGTTTCTTGCATAATATTGAAGCACCTTGAAATCCGACAGGTTGAAATTTAAACATGGAAGGAATAATGAAAGGCCACTGATTTAGCAAATCTGCAAATGYAGCTAGACAGGAGCTGTGAGATCATGCAAAATCCACATCTCTCTTTATCCAAAGCTTCCAGCATTCTCTCCCTGCACTGAACGCTGTGGCTGTGTCATCTTCTTGCCACAAGCAGGGTCACTGCACCCTCCTTGAAACATGAGTCCCTGACAGGACTTTATCCTGATCCAAGACCAGTGGCAAAACTCTCCTTGCTTCTTTGGGATTTGCTTTTGGTTCTTTTCAGAGCAACTTAGTAATTTAAGACAGAAAAAAAAAAAAAAAAAGAGAAAATTGTGTAATGTGGATTTCTTTCCGTTCGAGCATTCCAGCAGTCATTGCACATGACATGAAGGGACACGAGGAGCGGAGGGAGGGGGACATTTTGAGCCAGCTTGGCAGCAAACGGAGACCACATGAGCGTGAGGGAGCTCCCTTCTAGACATGTAGCTCAGGTTCTGCACAGCCACCAGCCTCGCCTCGGAAGCAGATGGCTTCCTACAAAGCAGAGGATAAATAAAAGGTGATCTGCCCAAGTGCACTTCCACTCCAAAGATCTCAAAGGAGGATTTTGAGTTGTGCTGAAGGCAGCAGTGACTCTCGGCGCTTGGTGAGTAAGAAGGGTAAAGTTAGCATGAAAGCGGAGCGAAAGAGGGGAACAGGAAGCAGAAAGAGTATGAGTCAGAGCAGCAATTGTGGGGGTGTATCAATATTTATAGCACGAATCCCCAGGCTTCAACGGATTCTATCTGGTGGCACTAAATAGAATTTTTTAACACTAATCAGGAAATCTGTTTGACAACAATGGGGACCTGTTGATTCGAACCCTTCGCGCTACATAACTACTCCAGGCTCTGAAGATTATTTCCTTGAAACTCCACRCTATTGCCTGCATGCTCCCAAATAACAGCCTAACAGCCTCCTACATGACAAATCACTCYGCTTTTTTCAGCCTACAGTGACGGCTTGTGCTGGATTTTACCTAATCTGCTCTCCTGCAATTAAGATACAAGAAGTGAAGAATGAAATTATCTAGATTAGTATGTGGTTTGTTTTCCAGATCCCAGAAGTTCTTTAAATCTCATGGCTGAAGCAGTCTGAGTTTGACTGAATCCTTTTCTAAGCAATAAAAGCTGTCAAAGTTTAAATGTTGGATTATTATCCTGTATTTTCTGAAAATATGAATGGCTCAAAATGGAAGCTGATATGTTCTAAGCCAGCTCCCAAGGGCTCTTGCAGTCAGATTTCACCATGATGGTTATGACATAAGAACAAGCTCATTTTTAAAAGAGCCAAGTTCTCATTAAACTATCCTTCCAAAATAGCATTTGCCAAAGAGACTTTAGAGGGCATGAGAGCGGCTTTGAATTACGAAATGTATAAATGTACCAGCTAGCATGTTAAATGCTTTTACTACAGCACTTAGCTTACGGAGAGGCATGTTTAAAAGTGGAGAAAACAGCACTTAATGGAACAGACAGTTTCTCACGTTCAACCATTATCTTGTCCTAGCCAATAGTCTCACAAATGAATGTCTTCTGCTTACAACAGCTAATGACATACTGTGCTCCGCTTGGGTTCAGAGTTGTGCTTTGTTTCCTAAATAGTTATAATTCTGTTTACTACTCACAGACATTTAATGACCCCTGGCTTAACTTTCAAAGCACATTATCGTCACTCGTTCATTTAATCGCTTGTTTCAGACTGGATTTTCAGCAGGAAATTGTCCCCGGGCAGTGTAATAGGTTGGGATAGCCGTTGACAGAAGCCAGTTGGGGAATTATTGATTGCTGATATTTTCATACTGTGCATATTTTTTGTTTCGGATTGGTAGGGCTGTGGCATTCTGAGCTCTCTCGCATGGTCTGAAAAGATTTGTAGCAATAATAACGGGAAAAGCAAAATAACATAAATAGGACTCTGTCCAAATGGGGCTTTGATCTATGTACATAGTGGATGTTAAAATGTAGTTCTTAATTGCAGAAAAGCTTTTGGAAAATAAAATCATATCATGCTTTGTTTTCCTTCTAATGTTATTTATGAGTTCAGATGAGTTCAGTAAAGACATTTAATGTCAGAAATTGAAAATATACCACATTTGATACACAGTTCTTGCACAATTTTGTGAATTTATAGAATAACTGTTCAGTGTTGGACTGCAGACCTGCCTTCCTTAGTGTAGAACATATGTTTGAAAAGATTCATTGAAAGTGTGGTGCTTTTTAGGTGAGATAGGCCTGCATACATAGACATATGAGACAGCTGCAAAAAGATGATTTTTCACTTTTCTAGCTGAAACTGCCCTGAAATAGGCTGAGAATCTGGCCTTATGTGATGCAGACATCTCAGACTTAGGTAGCTACATCAGACCAAAAGAACAGGAAAACTGTCCCGTTATCAATTATGAATGAGTGTGCTAATGGCAGCTCCCCATGTATTGCTAGGGGATTGCAAGGAAGTAACCCAATTCAGCTGAAACATTCCTACCAGCTACATTTTCCTTTGGTTTGGTAACAGAAGGAGATACCAAATTCCTTCTCTTATAGGAATTTTATCCTTCAGAGTTAGGACAAGTACTCAAGTGAAGTGACAGCCTGTTTTTATTGTTTGTTTTGGTTTTTTTTTTCTCTCCTTTCTGTCTATTCACTGGCAAAGCATAAGGACTCCAAAACCTTTTCAAGAGCAAAAGAGGAGGCAAGAGGAGGTTAGACCTGGATTCAGCAGTTAGTCTCTTCCAGCCCACGGAACAAYGTGTTTTATATTTGCAGTTGATTGCAAAATATGAGGAATGGAGAAAATCACATATGCCCCATAACAGAAGCTGTAAGTCATCAACTTAAATCAATGAATATTTGAATATTAATGGGAAGTTTAGGAGGCAAAAGCAAATTTAGAAAATGCACAAAGATTGCAACTTTTGTGCAATGTGTCCTTCTGGCCCTGGGCTGGCCACGTTAGCACATGGGAGTCCAGGTAGGCATCGCAGGAGGATATTGCAGAAAGTTGTCTTCTTTTCCCCTTTCTCCACTGCTGCATTAAGCTCCCTGTCAGACTTTAGCCCATCCCTACTACCCTCCACCCGTTAACATGCACATCAACAGCTCTAAAGGACTGTATTTATTTACACAAATAAGGATATCTGTCCTTATTTATTAACTTCCCATGGTGAAGAGGGAAACGTCCTCAGATGTGGCTTGTGGGATCGTGGCAACAGCTTTGCTCCTTATGGTTTAACAAAAGTATTGTGAAAATCACGCCAAAACGCAGACACAGTTAATAAAGAAATTGAGTGTTTAGTGTGCAACACTGGGCTGAAACCACCAGGTCAGCTGGTAGCTCGTAGCTCCCAGCTGGTAGGTGTAGCTGGTAGGTCAGCAACCACTGCTGCCTACGTATGGGCTGTCTGAGGTAGCGTTGCTCAGTGGGACCCTTTATAAAAAACTGAGGTTTTTCTGTGGAGGCTTTCTCATGTGTTCCTATAATAATAGTACACATAATAAATGTGCTCTGTTGCCTCATTTTCTTTCCTTTTACTTTTTATACGGTGGATTTACTAAGACCTAAATTTAAATATTTATACAGTAGGCTTTTTGATTAGCATATTTTGAAGCTGATCATAATAGGGCTTAGCTAACTTAGTCGATGTGTCAGTAAAATGAATAATGAATTCAGTGACAGGAATGAGGAGGAAAGGTTGGAAAAGAAAAAATGCACATTGTGAAAATCATAATGCCTGCTACATGGAAAGAGACCTGAAGAAAAGCAAATGGGGGGCTGTCTCCTTCCTAATTCAAGGAACATTTATTTAGAGAACTGTTTTTTGAATAATAAGTACCTTAATCAAAAAAAAAGTTTCCAATAAATTAAATTTGAAAGCTTCCCTTGATTTAATGCAGAAGTACCTTTGGACCTTTGAATATATGATGCATAAATGATCACTGAAAGCATTTAATCCTGGTTTAAAATACAGAAAATGGATATGGCTGTTAAGAATTCAATACCAGCCTTCTGGAAGTCTAAAATGAAAGATTAATAGAAATGTTCCTTTACTACTTACTTTTCTGTTAAAAAGACTGAGTTTTTTTTCTGTTAAAAAACATTGTATTTAGGAATTAATCCAAATATACTTTTGAAGGAAAACATCATCCCTGAAGTAAATAATTTCTAGAATTAAAAAGATCATTATTAAGACCTCAAAAGAGGCCTTAAATTAAATTTTTTAATCCAAAAAAGCACATTTTTATGTAATTAATGAACAAACAAATATAGTCAAGCCAATGAGCTGGCAAACTAACAAGCTCAATGCAAAARGCCAATTCAAGTTATTTTTGAGATGTCAGGATCAAGAACAATTTGTAGAACTCACTCCACCAATTTTAGGCCTATACAAAGACCAATTTTGCATGGCTTTGATTACTTAGTCTTTTTRCATTACATCCCCCAAATGATTATAGCTGTGACCCCCACGGCTGGATTCATTAGGTCCGTTGCTCACTATAGTYCTTACTTATTTGCCAGCCAGTGGCCCACACTGTCATTCCCTCACCTCACTCAATCAAAATGAGTCGAACACTTTAAACTTATCCTGGATTCTGGATGTCCCGGAGCTCCTGAACTTCCTCTTGGTACTTCAKCTGGGCTTGAGGTCCACCAAGAAATCCTGGCCAGATGCTAAAAATCCTGAAATTCTTCCCAGACAGAATCTGCAGGCAGACAAAAAGACAGAGCTGCCTCACTGTTCTTTCTTGAAGCTCAKCACTGCAAAGCAAGAGTTGATTGTCCCAGTACATTTGGAATCAGATCCTCCGCATATATTAAAATTCATATGAAACATTCCTCTKTAAATACTTCTTTTACAATATTCTGTAACAATATAACACAGATTTCATCTGCTTATGAGATCAAGCAGATGCTGTGATGACATTCCTGAGAAGACAGTGGGATCTGACCACCTAATTCTCCATGACTCCTGAGATAACTGCACTCAAAGTCATCTCATAGAGACACGAATATCTTTTTAAAGAAGCTTCTCTAGTTTGAACTTGAGATCTTCCTTCCTTCYTTTCCTTGTGTTTTTTTAATAAATACGCAGTGATTTTTATGAGCTTCAAGAAACCAAAGACCAATTTCAAAGAACTTGCTTGCATGTATTCACATATTTAAAAAACCTTAGGAATTTCTTTAAAAGAAAAATTATCTCAATTTTTGCAAGTCTTTTTGCAAGTCGGTAGGTAGCAAAAAGAAATGTTTTAGAGCAAATAGAACTTGCACTGAAAGTGCAACTTCTGCAAAGAAGCAGAAAAAAAAGGATGAGGAGACTGTGAAACACAGGAAATACAGGATATATTTCAAGCTGAAAGGAAAAATCTCACTCTAGGTTTCCAATCCACCATTTAGATGTTCATTCAAAAAAGCAACTAAAACGGCATATGGTATATTAGACAAATATGAAATATAGGAGTTCATAACTTCAGGGGTCCTCAAATAGGTTGGGCTGAAAATTCTCTTGTTTAGAGAACTGTGATAGAAAGCACTACATGAAGCTCTATGGACATTATTAAAGAGAAAGTCCTATAGATGGTGAAGTTCAGGTCTTAAATCTGCATGTCCATCAGTTCTCTTAATTTTGCCTCATGCTAGTTGAAGGGTGGAATGTGCCACTTGAGCAATACCCACCGGGTAATCAATCACCATGGGAGAAGATTTAAAACGATCTGGCCTCCCACAGTGGGTCCAAAGCCACGAGCTCTGTTTATGGCACGTGTTTTATACATCTGCTATTCCATGGTGGGAAGCCATTCAGCAGATGGTTTCGTTTTCACTTACATTAGGTAGAAAGAGTTGTGAGCTTGTTTGTAACAAGTGAGAATCGACTCTGAGCTATAAAAAAGTGTATTTATAACACCCAAATTTTCACGACAAGTTGTGTTACCAGTTTAACGAGATGTAAGTTTTCCAGCRCACAAGGACCAGAGCTGGTGGGCACTCGGAAAGAACTACCCTTAGAGCCTAGCTCAGGACACTGGTGTCTTTCTGATTTAGATCTGATTATAATAGAAGTGGCCTGTGATGCTTTAGGTTACACAGAGTTTTTCTGAATCACAATTTTCAAGTTCTTCTGGAAGATYATTATTTGCAGAGCATAGTTGCTCAACAAGGGCAGTTAGGTTTAAGAGATGTAGTGAGCAGAAGTAAGAATATTTACCTCTGACCTGAACTGAACAATGAGCATTTGCCATATTTTATTTGTACTTATTGCTTGGTTAAAAAAACTATTTTCACTGAAAATAGACAAATATGAACAAGCATTTCCTTGGATGAAAATGCTTCACAGGGAATTTAAGAAGGAAGTGGTATAAACAGCAGAATATCCTCATTAAGTATATATCAATTTGGTTTTCATGTGTTGTATTTCATGTAGGAYTTTAAATGCCAGTTTAATAGTATTTCATGTCATATTTTACCACTGACACTGAAAAAAATATGKTTTTTTAGACCAATAAAAGAAATGGAAAAAKATAAACAGTTCTAACCAGGCCTGAAACAAAATTCCTGCACAAAATGATTTTGAAATATACATTTCATAATTTTTTATTTTTCCCCAAAATGTAGTCTTCATTACAAATCAGTGCAAAAATATACTGCAAAATGCCAGCATTTCTTGTGTCAAAGAAATTATATGCTCTAACTGGCCATGTCCCCATGGTACTGTTTGCCCTTGTTCTTTCTCTATCCCTTTATTATCTGCAGAGTGTTTCAGTCTTTAATTCTTCCCCAGGGAGAGATATAAGTAGATTGACAGCGGAAAGGAATTGAATGTGAGAATTTAAAGGATGAATGGGCTTTGGGGATAATCTTTTAAGTTTGGGGGTTTTATTTCTCTTTCATAATGAGACATAAGAACCTTGTTCTTTGCAGTGTTGATACCACCCTAGCACCAGGGCATGTTCTCCCCAGTCRTGTTACCTTGGCTTTTTCTCTTCAGATGATTAAATAGCTTCTTCTTCATGACCTGCCCAGGCCACCACCAAAAGTGACCACTGAGGACAAAAATGAAACGACCAATCTATTGAAATGATCAATAATCAGAAAGCTCCACCGAAACTGGCTTTTGGATGGCTCCTGTCTGGTTTTAATGTCAGTTAATAATTTGGGAAAAGTCTTTGTATTGCGCTGGTTTAATATTTGATAATCCTTTAACTAGGTCTACTTGATAGTCCTTTAGCTAGGTCATAAGGGTTAAAAGCTTTTCCAAAAATTGATTTATAACTAATACTGAAAACTAAATATTCTTGACATTCCTATAAAAATCAATTCCTTYGAAACTCTAGTAAAAATCTCATTCTCCAGGTCTGTTGCTTTATGAAACTGCTCCCCAGTGTCAGCAGCTTCCAATATCCCTTTCTGCATGTAACGTGATACAGGCAGAAGTTTCACATCTATTTTTCACTGATCAGTCATTACTTTATGACTTTTCATTATGCTTCCTTCTTTCCAAAATAAATAACCTCTGCTTTCTTTTTATAAAAAGTTTTCCAATCTTTTCTTGTTTTTAAAAATTTTTTATTTGTTTCTGAATAGTCTCTAGTTCTGCGATATYCTTAAGAACAAGAAAGACTTTCAGAAGACCAACCAAAGGTTCCTTTGGCCAATATCCATTCTGTAAGAGTGAACAGAAGTGGTGCCTGCAAAAGAGTTAAGATCAAATTATTGTGAATACTATCTAGTGTATTCCTAATAATAATTTAATGACTAAAAAGATGTTACACTAGTCCTACAGTTCACTTGGAAATGATTGGTTAGAGTGGCATGATAATGTTTTTCCAAGTCTATTTTTTTTCCAGAAATTCCAGGTATATATTCAAGGAAAAGAGTTCTATGATGAAAAAAAGAGTGATTTTATGTTAACATTTTAAATAAGTAAATGATTTGCACGTAATAGGCAAGATGACAGAGCTGAGTTGAAGCACAGTTCCTGAAAATAGATCTCACAGAAATGAATGTAAAATAGACTCCAAATGGATTTGTGGCAGCTAAAGGGAAGAAAAAAAAAAAAAAAAAAAAAAAAAAAAAAAAAAAAAAAAAGGAAAAAGAAATGTGAGGGGAAAAAAAAAGGAAAGTAAGGGGGTCGGTATTTTTCTCACATTTTCCCTTTTCTTTTTTTGCCAGCAGCAAATATCATCCCAGGAGGGATTTGCAGGCAGATAGATACTACTGGAAAGACCTTAAAAATGAGTAAATACAGGAACATAACACTACAAGAGTAGGAGGGGGCCCAGTCATTGCACTGAGTTGCTGTCACAGCCACAGGCACCATGAAGAACTACACAGAGCTGTACAGGTTCCTCTCCCTCGTTCTGTTGACTAGACCCTTTCAATATCCTGCTGATATTCATCTACAACTGTAAGAGAACTTGGCTGTCCTAAAAAGGACGCTGTGATCATCTCCTGATCATCATAGTTGACCTTTTCTGTGCTGTTCCCAATTGGGCTTTCAAGTTGTCTCCGATGGGTCAAGAATCATCTCCTTTTGGCAAATCATTCTAGTAAACGCTCCCACTTTTTTTGCTRTTTTTTTGAGAAGTTGCCTGAAATGTTCAGATCTGCAGAGAAAATTTAGTGTTATATTGAGACACTTCCTGGGCTGCTTGCCTGGAAGGCTCTTCTCAATATCACACTCTGCCCGCAAGGAAGGAAGGGAGCTGGCAAGCCCAGGGGAGGGAGAGGAGCTGGCAGCTTCGGTGCGGTGGGTGGAGGAAGGCTGCGATGAGAGCACGAAGGAGGAGAAGAACCTGCTATCAGTCTCTGGCAGCCAGCCTGGCAGATCCTGCCAGCTTCACCACCAGCAAAAGCCTCCATGAAAATCTCCTAAGCACTCAGGTTGCAAAGCAGACAAGAAAAGGAGAAAGATGGGGGGAAAAAAAAGTTTCCTTCAGAGCAGAATCTGTGCTGCTAGATCACCTAGCAGTACAAGCAATCTTTAGGTGAGGGAGAGACACAGTGGCTTATTTGTGCCAAGTTGCCCAAAGCTCAGAAAATCACATTTTTACAGCTTTCAAGCTGTATGCCTTTCTCTGTATCTCTCAATCATCTCTCTTTTCATAGGACCAGATTTCAAAAGCAGCATTTTTGACTTGCTTTTTTTTTTTTTTTCTTGCCAACAGAAACACCAAGACAAGGGCTGGGAGCAAGTAACAGTTTTTGCAAAGAATGGTCYGAGCAGTGACACCCCAAGAGATGTTTTAGGAAGAGTGCAGAAATTGCAGGCAGATGAATACACGCCATTTGGTTGTGTGGAATAAAATAATATATGCAAACTTGATGGAAGTTGCTAGGATGCAGCTTGGTTTTAATTTCTGTGTGTGAGATCACAGGACTGAGTCCTACAGCACCACTTCGTTTGCATCATTGGCATCAGTGGTTATTGGCAGCCTTGAGTATTTGATTACAGACTCACACATTCATGCATACATATACRCATGCCTACCAACAGGCTCTGAGTTCTTTGTATCATCATTGTTTAAGCAAGATCAAGTTGGATCTGGCATGGATCCTAGATCTTTTAGGAAAATTCATGTAGCTACATCTTTGGAATGGTAAAAYGTGGCCTCTGCTACCACACAGTTTTACTCAGTGGCAAACATACACCTTATCTCAATGTCAGGCCGTTTTAGGGTTCTTTATACGAATAAAATAAAAAAACAAAGACCCGGCTATCACTGCTTAGCCAAGATTTAGCAGTTAGGATGGAGGAGTTCTCCCATTCTTCTGGCTGAATTTCAGTACTAGTGATTGACTGTCTTCTGCCTCCAATTCTCCTTTAAAGTTAAGAGATACGGGATATTTTCCGCCTGCTTKTCCTCAGACTGGTTTGCACTGGATGACGTACGCTATGAGTGGACTGCTATTTCCAGCCGGAAGGAGATGCACAGAACAAGTGGATGTAAGGGATAAAAAATTAAATAGTTGCTTACAAAATAGTGCTGAAAAGAACAATAAAAAGGTAAGCTTAAATGAAATTTSCCCTCCAGATGTTCTTAGAGCTCCAAGAAATATTTTTTTTCATATGCTCATTCAGTTAAAATGRGCAAAATTGCACTCTATACATTCAGGGATCACTATAACTGTGATCTTTTTTCTTTTTTTTTTAAAGGAATTAATCTTGAAGATCTGTACCTTGCCCAGACTTTAATGATCTAGGCTATTAAAGTATAAGAACATTCTTTGTCTGAACTGCGTCCTTTTCAACAAATACTTAGTCAGTCTTGGAATGTTTGGTAAAAAAAAACCAATTCAGAAACAGGCTGGGAGATGCAGCAAGCTGCAGTTCTGCATCCTGGTTGAACAGAGCAGTTCACCAAATGCCTAGTTCAGGGCTGCTAACATAATTAAAGCAAAGCCAGGGTATTAATATCATTGYGGACGAGTGCATGTAATGGAGGTCAGGGAGGCATGAGCGTCTGTGCTGGGTGTCGCAGAGGTCCTGGAGTCCGTCAGTAACAAAAACGCGATCGTCTGCGGCAGCTGCCTTTTCCGAGGTGATTTTCCAGGGAAAATGTCATCACCAAGCACCCCCCTTGGCGCTCTGAGCACAACAGTAGAGCTCCCTTGCGGTAAAGGAAAAGAGAGGCATGGAACGCCTGCCGCTCRGGGAAGCTGCGGGCACTGCGATGGGGGCAGCRGCTGCCCGACACGGAGCCGCGCGGCGGCTGGGGAAAGGCAGAGGCGGCCTCGGCAAACTCCTCGGGATCACCTTCCCATCACTGATAAATATTAACACATTTTGGCACTGCAATGGAAGCAAGCTGTATTGGGGAAATGCTGTTATCCTAGAGGAGAGAAAGCAAAAAAAAAATCTTTAATAAGCCTTTAGGTTGTTTCTAAAATGGAAAAGCAATTTTCATGTTTGATATTTAGATACTAAGATGATGAAACTGGTTTTAATCTTACGTTGCTCTGAAGTTGCAGAACATTTTTTCTATCTTGTCTTTTTCAGTTATGTTTCTTTCCCTTTATTTTTGATTGAATAATTAAACTCAGGAAGATTTTGGTTTTGCTTTATAGAGCTTTGAATTTGCACTCTGGATGAATAGCTGCTCTGACACATGAACAGGTTAGAAAATGTCCTGTGAAATACCACATTCCAACTGCAAATCTCACAAAAGTAGCTCTTGTCCCTAGATTTTCAGAGACATTTAAAAATGCTCGAAGTTCAGGTATTTCTCATTTTGGTTTATGCATTTCATATATTTTGCATGACATAGTTAACACAAAGATCCTGTCTCTTTTGATTGAATTAATAGTTTTCTTTCTTTTTGAGAAAGAGCTGCATTTTATAAGACAAAAGGATTTATAAATCTCTCTTCTATTTTAGGAGAATATTCACACTAAATAAATGAATTCTTGCTTTTAGGACCAGGCTGTTAATCCTCACATTTTCTGTGGGAAGACAATTTCTACATCCAAACCTAGAGCTTAGAATCTGGAAAAAAAAAAATCCGGAAGAACGGAATTGGTAACGCACATTTATATACTCGTTCTGCATGTAGAAGAAGAAAAAATGTTTTCTGAGATTAGCCTTAGCTCATCTAGCTGTGTTTAATTTATCCTTATTAAAGGGGGACTTTGGTGAAAGGAAGAAGCAGACACAGARGACCCAGAAAATGCCTCAGCTCCCATGGTACCAAAAATGAGGGCAGAAGCCAGGAGACAATGTTTCTCACCTTAGACTGCCTAAATTTGGGTTCCATGCCCATCTCAAAGCTCAGGGTAATAACAGCGTTGCCTTATTTAGAGTTGTGGCTACCCAATCCCTACTCCCCATCATATCGTTTCCTAGAGGCTTTTAATAATTGAAAAATAGCAGGAGTTATGTAATGTAGCATCATCTCTTTGAACCACTTAAAAGGCGAGGAACAAAAAAAGGAAAAGGAAGCGAAACCTTTAGTTTAAAAAGCATTTTGATACCAAGGAAAATTTTGAAAGGAGTTAGGCTTAAAGCATTTGCTTTATCTTAATGAAACGTTGGTTTCATTTGAAGCCCTCACAAACCCCACTCCTCCCATCTCATACTGCGGGATATTTAAGCAGGACAGGATATTTAAGCTCTTGCCCGGAGCACAGGTTCACGACTACCCCACAAAATGGGGCCTGGGGCTGTGCAAAAGCCTCCCCAAAGCCCGTGACAGAGCAAGCAGGGGGACAATCCACCTTTGGTATTCGTGTGAACCCCAAATCTCTCCTTCCCCTTCAAAATCCTCCCCTACTAAAGCCTTTCCTAAATCATGTGTATGATCGTTACGGGGACGGATTAACAAGCTGCCCCCAGGCTCTTTGTGCAGCGCGGGGTGCGCTGTGGAGTCCCAGCCTGCAGAACCACCGTGCAGCAGTTCACCATCRCCGAGCTGCCCACAGGCCGCCACTGGAGCGGGGTGTTGGGAGCGTGTGTTCCCAACCTCACGTTGTGGATTTCCAGAGGAAAAGCAAAAAGAGCCACAAGTTCTGCAGAGGATCTGTCATGACGCAAGCACAGATCAAGCAATAAGGCCATGCGAGCCCCTCAAAGCGTGTTACGGAACAGGCCAAATCACGCTGCAGAAGGGGCAGAGTGACAAGAGTTATATCTCAGCTGGGATTTTACCTCTGTGCTCCTAATGAGAGCACAGTGGGGACCGGAGCACTTAGAAAGTTGCCCTTGGATATATCTCTTCACCTTCCCTTGGCAAACAGCCTCTGGCTGAAGGGCCACAGGCCCCGGCTCGTCCCGCACGCTCACAGCCGCTCTCGCGTGCAAATCGCCCAGTTCCTCTCCGCTAAAAGCATCATCCAGTGCCCGTCTGCCTGACTCATTCTGCCTGGAGAGGATGATTGAAAATCTGAGCTGCCTTTCTACCTCTCGGGTTTGTGGTTGAGTTCCCATGAGTCACCCATGGCAGCCTTGCTCCCTTTCAGGTTTGGGCCGCTCTCTAATTCACAGTATTGTAAAGAGGCAGCATCCAGAGGCTGTTTGAAAATGTAGTTAATCCGGTTTTAGTCCACTCTTCACTTTCCTGGCTGTGCTATATCATCTTATTTCTGCTTCTTCAGCATATAATTCGAGCCCTTTCATATGTTTACATAAATCAAGGGACAACTCCTACACATTATTCAGCCTTTCCTCTCTTTTGCTCCGCTTTCCAGGACAACGCGGACTTCACAAACATCAGATTGACAAAGAGATGAATTGCTAATTTTATTGAGTGTATTTTCCAGTAGACACCCCATGTAGCTTCTAAAGCTGTCGATCCTGTCTGGAGACAGTCATCCATCTGACAGGTCTACTCCACGGGCTGTCATCACGCAAAAGAAAAGGCTTAAGAAGACACTATTTGGGCAACGAATCAAGCCCATGGCCCTGAGTTCCTCGTCTCCTACAGGACTGTGTTAAATACATCCCAGAATAGAGAACTTGAACTGTTGTGTGGTGAAATATCCCTTTCTGTGAATAATTCAGCCACTGCCTTATTCAACCCTCAGGACAGGTTACGGCTTGTGTGAAGGGCAGAGGCACAATACAGAAAATAGTATTCTAAACTTGAAGTGTGCTTAGTGCTCATTCTCAACCTCAGACTGATTGCTTTTTCCTTAAATGTTTACCATGGTCTACATATCCTACTGTAAGTTTTATATTTTAATCCTAGAAACAACTGTTTCTTAAGGAAATAAATAAACAAGCAACTCTCTGTCACAAAATCTGTTTTCTTAGAAGGAGTTATGGACATGACTATCTGAATAATAGGCAATAAACATAATAATGTGAAAGATCATTCAAACTATGATAAGGGATGAACAAAGTGTCTTGTTAGGAAAATTTAAGGAACTTGATCATAAAAGTTACAAACAAGGAAGGATTTGGCTTTTCCCTTTTCCAGGAAAACTATCAAAAAGTGACAAAAGATATGGAAGCAAGCTGGTATTTTGAACCCAGAAAAGATCTTCACTCACAGTTTCTCAATATTCATGTCTATGTCTAAATATTGTTAATTCTAGTTAATTGCTTTAACATCAGGCACTGGTTGTAACTAGAGTACTTTTAAAGCCAATGGAGCTATGACAATTTATATGTAATTTGCTGTGGCTGCACAAAACATCATTGAAAATGGAGATGCAGTATATACTAATAAATCATGCCTTTGGAACAAGTATTTCAAGGGGGTGCTTGCTTTTCATGTTCATTTCTTCCTTCACTGGAGCTTGACATTAAACTGGAATTATTTCCTCTCATTTAGAGAGCAATATATCTGAAGATAGTAAAATGCACATCAGCTTTATTGTTAYCTAACAGAGAAAACAGTGGTTAACTGACAGCAGAATGAAGAGGGATAAAACAATGACATAATTAGTGTCTGCTTTGCAGATGGAGTGGTGCTGCATAACCGGGAGTCCATTACAGGGGATTTCTCAGACGCTAAGAAGGTTAAATGGCTGAACGACTTAGCCAAAAGTGATTGCTTTTCTGATCCCAGGTCACTCATGTTACAGAAACATTATCTTATTACTTTCCAAATCACTCATGTGGCTTTTTCTAATTATGATTTGACTCTTCTGCATGGTACCACGCTGGCCATCTGGAACTGGTCAGCTCTACTCAGCGTCTGTAAAGTTATTGACATGAAGTTTCAGCTTCATCCCTGTCACAGGAGCAGGGTGAACACTTTGGCAGGCATCAAAMTCTCCTTGGCTACCCACAGACAGGTGTGCAGACGGAGTAGCACTTGGCCATTCACTTCAATTGATGGCAAATAGGTTTTTGGGTTTTTTTTTTTTTTGGCAAAGTGCAAGTCCATCTGTGGATAAAAATATAGATCCCATTGCTGTGGCTAATAGGAAATARTCCTGCTTTCATGGTGGTGAGGTGGGTGAGAGAGTGGCTCGAAGCAGAGGGAATTACCGGACACACTGGAAGGAGTGAGGGTTTATTGCGTGAAGCAGAATGAAAGAGCATGTCTTGTCCTCACTTCCCTTTTCCTTCTCTCTGTTTGAGACTCAGGGTTTTCATTGTTTTTTTTTTATTTTTTTTTTCCTTGTGTTTGCCCAAGCTTTCTGCAAGCTAAGGAGCCCTTAGCCCAGGCAGAGAGGTACAGATTGTTCTAGTTAATAGCAATGTGTCAGGGAGAGCAGACTTAGAGCAGATGAACAGATAAAACAGCCTGGTAACCCCCAGCCCCAGCATGCKACTGAGTGTGGAGCACTCAGTTATCAAATGTGGGCAGTTTTGTTTGGTTTTGTGACTATCCAATTATGCTGTTGATGGCTTTAGGGAATACGTTTGAGGTTGAAGCCCTTACATGCTATGGAAGCAGAAAAATATCTTCCGGGTGTCTGAAGAAGAAATCTTACATGGGAGGGTCAGACCTCTACGTGAGATTGCCCTGTGACGTGTGGCAGCTGAGAGTGCTCCAGGCTTTTGCTTCTCTCTCGAAAGCTTCCACAGGGAAGAAACTGGTCAGGAAGAAAATGAGAACACCAGAAAAAAATATATATTTTTAGGAACAAGAGAYGGAAGAGTGAAGATTCAGATCCTTCAGAGATACTCCAGAAAATAAAAATCATAGCCTGATACATTTCTGGATTCTCTCAAACTGAGACCCTCAAACTATATAATTCTTTTCTTCCTTCCTTCCTATCAGCTCCACCCAGACTTCCAGACACTTGAAATGGAAATGAATGTGTATAAAGAAGCTCTCCATTTACCTGTCTTTCAGTTGTGTCAATAAAAATTATCCTTTGATCCTATAAGCCTCCTGCAAGAGCTACCATGAACTACCTGCAAGAGCTGTCCACATCAAAGGAGCTATGAACATTTCAGATTCTGGCTCTCCAGACTTACCAATCTCTTGTTCTCTTCCTGGTCGATGAGTGTAGGTAGTTACAAAATCTAATTTATTACATCTTAAAAGAGCCTGAGACAGTGCCTAATTGTCTTCCTTGACCACACTGGGCAGGTCTGGACACACATCACTTATTGTTCTCTTGATCCAGGATATTATGGCCACAGTCTCAATTTGCCTCTGCTTTATGTTTCATTGTCCCTCGATGCAGAAGGAGTGACAAGCCCTCACAGAGCATCTGTAAAGATTCATTAACAGAACAAATTGTACCAGGTTGAGGAGCAGGTGGAAACAGAGGCTAGCAACCCCCTCAGCACTAAGTGCTATTGTGCTTTGCTAATCACGCCATGCAAATCAGAAAGGAAATGCTACAGCAATGGCAGCTCTGCCTGAGAGCATTTCAATCAGCCASATCAGGGAGAGAGGCTGTGGCAGATGGAGAAAAAAAAAAACTGATCATTCGTGAAGCAACAGCATATGTGGATGAGAGCAGGAGCTCTATCACGAGCAAGTCTGGATTGCACTGACATCTGAATTTTGTGTTTGCAAGGGGAAAAACCCAGCCACAACCCAGGAGTGCATGCTCCAACACTTCCTGCCCGTTTTTCTGTAGCCTGGGCATCTTAACAATGCTGCAGGAAAGTGGCTTGGGGAGAGGGGCAGGAATAGGAGGACAGAAGTGAATGCTCTTAAGATGGGAGGCCATTCACCAAGAGGTCACTTGTGTAGCTGAACATCCTTCTTCAGCCAGGAAACCTTTTGAGCCCTGATCTCAGGCCATTTCTGATCACATCTGAAAAATACCTCAATCCATTTCTTTTCAATTGCTCACACAACGATGTGTACCTCCTGCAAGAACAACARTTTTCATCTTTTCTAAGTGAAGTGGTTCCAGAAGCTCCTGATCTGCAGAACTTGGGTGTTTTTCCTTTTTTGGAATCATAAAATCCACAGTTGAGCAGAAGGCACAACCAGTGTCTGCCACCTGCAGAACAGCGTGCCCTCTCCCCAAAGCACAGCAACCACCGAGCTTCTCATCACAACAGCCATAAATTTTAATGTGGGAAAAGCAACTTTCTTTTTCTCATGTTCACTTACACTGAGCTGCCTTCACTGTTCTGACTGACACTTTAAAAGTTTGTCGACTTGCCTGAGGCAGCCATCCAGCACAGAAAAATATCTATCCAAATGTCTGAGGTTTGGCAAAGTGGTAAGCGACTGAAAGTAGGGTCTTCTGAAGGAAACATTAGACAGTGTTAAGGTGATCTGGAATATCTTCAGAATCACACTGTGCTCATCAGTTGGTGAACCATGCTTGCAGCAGTCTAGGTTATGATCTTATGCATGCCAGCATAAATCTAAAGCAAATCCCTTAGAATAAATTATATTATTGTGGAGTTACTCAGCTGTAACAGACCAGCAGTTGTCCTTGAGTGCCTATGTGAGYGGTTTCTTCCTTGTTTATGCATACCCACAGGAAGGAATGTTGCTTGTGTTAAGCAGGGAATAGGGGAAGCAAAAAAGGGCATTTTGCTTGAGAATTTGGGAGAATTTCAAGTGCTTAAAGTGCACAGTTGCTCTGAAAGGGCCTCTTTTCCCAAACAAATACAGATACATATCCACACCCCCACACAAAAAATGGTGATAAATCTCAAACTGTGAAACAGGATGACCTCAAAGCTCAAGCGGATTCATACCTCTGTATTTCTCCTCTGGAAACACCCTTGTTTGTTAATCCAGAAGCAGATGAGTTGTTCAGATTCTTGCAAGCGTATTCCCTGTTTTCCGTATGCTTCATCATGTATCAGAAATGACATAGCTGCTCATCCGGCACTGGCTCTTTCCCTAAACTTGCTGATTAGAAGGAGCTTCCAGGCAGAGCTGGGATTGCCTGAGCGTTGTTTCTAACCCAGGTGTTGCAAATTACACAGATTCACAGGTTAACTACATGTAATCTGTGCAGATCCCCCTGGGCAGGGCTGCTCCCAGCTCCTGAAATAGAGGTAAGAGAGGATAAAACTGCAGTGTCTTCTATGTTGACAGTGTCAGTGATGGACCCAGCACCTGCCTACTGCAAACACAGAAATATAGCAAAATGATTTTTGCTTAGCATTTTCCCTTAAGTGTACTGAGGGCTTCTCTTTTCTCTCTTCTCTCTCAGCTTTCCAGCAAATTTCACAACGTTATGAACTTGCATTTCAGGTGACTCCCCAGTTCTTTGCAATGATTCTTCTCTCTAAGTGCTGGCTAACATTTGCAATCAGAAAATCTTTGGGAAAGGAACCCATTTTCACCAGGGTGACTTAATGAGAAACTGCGAGCCCAGYTGAGAAGAAATGGTACTCAAGCTGACAATACATAAAAGCTGTGTCACACCAGGCCCATAAATGACTGGGAACTAGAATTTAGAATTATCTTCATTTATACTCTATGTTTCTCAGCTTTAGCTGAATGTTGGTGTCTGTGTCTAGACATTAAGCTCTTCCTGCAGTGGTAAATTTTTTTTTTTTTATTAGAAAACTCTTCCTTTTCTGATTCTAGACTCTCAAGACAGAATTGCTACTGGGTAGCTCAGATCTGAAAAAAGTCAGATGCTAGTGAGTTAGAAGTAGATTTTTCGGCACTGTRTTTTCTATTTTAATAACAAAATATTGTTTGTTTTTCTCTATTCTCCTTGAAAGAAAATGCTTTACTGCAAGGCTGCAGTTATCCATCACATGGAGAACGGCACTTATAGCATTAAAAATGTATTCTCTGTGTATGAAACCAAAAAAAGCGTGCCTCTTGGCAGCATTCATGGCCTAATTTTGGCTGCAGAATGAATAAAATCAAAGCTTCCAGTGAAATTCTAGCTTCAGCTCCTGAGCTGCAAGCAGAGAGATAACATAGGGTGGCTACTGGAGCAGCTTTGGAGGAGTCGTGCCAGCCGGTGTCCTCTCCGTGCCACCAGCTTAGGCAGCATTTACCAAGGGTTCGTTGTCCAGTTGCAGTAAGATTCAGATGATGCTTTTATTACATATGTTTAAAAATTCCAGTCTTCACTACTAGTTTCTCTAAATATGGGACTGGGTTGGTCACATTTACCTTCCGAAAGTGCCAAGGTTCTTTTCTAAAGCAAAAACACCTGGAGAACRCTGTGATAATAAGAGCTAAGATTCCTCCGAGAGTGAGGAGCAACATGACAAGAAAGCAACAGCAAAATTCCTTCTCCGTGTTCTTGAACTCAGCTTCCAGCTGAGAAAAACACAATAGGCTTGAATGAGWGAGAATTAAAAGTTTAAAAGGACACTACACCCACATGTGCTGCAACAGCCAGTGGTTGTGCCTTCTGCAGCACCTCGAGGAAGAGAACATATATTCATCTCAGCCTCCTGCCTTAGATAACRATCACATAAATACCTAAATGCATCTTAGCACTATGCATATCTATAGATGTGCCTGTGGTGAACAGAACTGTACATCATGAGGCATGCTCATTAATTTATTTTTYGGTTACTGCTCCTGTTTCTGTGCACAGTGTATCTCTGCTTGATAAGCTGTGCTGTAATTGTGCAGCGGTTCAGGCTGCAAGCTGTGGCTCACGTGTGCCTAGGAGATAGCTGCAAGACTGAGGAACTATTATGCAGTATTTCATGTCAGTCTTTTATTTTCCTTAGAAAAAGAAAACAAGGGACCTTTTGATTAAATTAACCGTTGAGACACTTGCAGTCTGTTTAGTCTGTGTGTGCTTGGGTTACGGATATAGCTAAGTGCCTATTTGCTGCTATCAAAAAAGATGCAGTATTAAAAGAAGATGCTAAATGTCCTGGGTTCAATTAGATAAGCAAGGAGGAGGGAAAAACAATAATCCTTGCCATAAATGAGGCATTCTGCCCAAGGAAGGGAAATTCTTGCTTCAAAGCTCAGAATGAGCTTCTCATAAACGAAGCTCTAGGTCTTCCTGACTTGGTCTTGAACTAGGTCTTCCTCCTCCTCCTCCACAGTTCCATGTCTCCAGGTTTATCCCACTCTGCCTAGAGCCACACAGAGCTTCTGCCATGGAACACCTGAGCAAGCAGGGGACTTCTTTTTCTGCAAAACCTGTTTTATTTTAGAAGATTGCATGAAGAACATAGSAAACTGGTATTTGGGAATGATTTTCTGTCAGCCACGAGCAAGACAAAGCCAAAAAAACAAATACCTCCAGAAGCACAGATGCGAAGAGAATTTACAGTTTAAGGAAAAGTGCATTTTCTCCTCAGCCTTCCCACCCCATACATCCCTCTCTGCCACTGTTCAGCAACACTCTAAACCCCAGAGGCTTTTACTGGTGACTATTTCCTTTATTTAATTTAGAGTGCAGCAAGCAAATAGGGGTGGAAAGGAATCACCGGTCATTTTGGAAAAGAAAGTGACTGAAATATTGAACGCTCCATTGATTGCAGCCCGTGGCATGTAAAGTACTTCTTTTATTGTCTTGTTTGCAGAGCAGAAATGCAYGCATCCTGCACAACGGTCTGCGACACTATCCTTCAGCAAGGCCTTGCTCCGATCCCTGCTTCCATCGCTCTAGCTCAGCGCCATTTCAGTGCAGTTACTCCCATAAAAAGTGGGAATTCTACACTTCAGTTATTATTTTTCCCTAACTTTCAAGATTGATACCTTATGGCTCACACAGAGTGAGCACATGTGAATGATGTGGAAGGAAGAGGAAGGAAATTATTCCTGCTGAAAGGCAGCAAGATGGACACAGGCAGCAAGAACTGATATTAATCATTATAATGTAAGAAATTTCCTTGCTTAGGAAATACTGGTGTTCTTTAAGCTGCATGCCTGCAAATTGCTTTGCTTTCAAGAAAATTAGTTCAAAATGTGGCAAATAAATCTGGAAAAATATGAAAAAAAAAAAAAAGATTCCTACAAAATAGATATTACCTTCAAATTTTGTTTGTTTGTTTGTTTATTTGTTTGTCCAGAATAATTTCCCACTGTTTAAAAGCAGTCATTTTCAGGGGACTCCTTTTCACTGTTGTCCCACTTACATCCCAATAGACTTGGATGGATCCAAGCATTTCAGATTCAGGCATGATGTCAACTGGTTGAAAGAAGCTGCTGGAGTGGAGTTGGTTCACCAGAAAACACAGAGCAGCATCAAAGCCTGAAGCAATTACAGAAGCACCATCCAATGCTAACTTGAAATCTGATGATACAATTTACATCTTCAAAATCATTATACAAGTAGTTACAAAAGCCTTAGAAAACTAGAAAGTGAAAAAATAGATAGCAGCATTTCTAAAAGGCTCTTTTAAAAGATTTAAAAAGTCTTTTAATGAACAATTTCAAAGCATACCGTATGCTTTTACAATTTTCTGAATATCTCATCTTTCAGGTGCACATGTTCACAAACAACACACATCACAGCCAGTTATCAACATCTAAGCAACCTCACTTTCTTAAATGGTGACTGCTTTAGGAGTCTTTGCAAGTCTCACTCTACTCCAGGGGGTCGCTACGGAAATRCTCTCCTGAGCACAAGGTATGAAGGATTACTGACATCAAAGACCTACCAGTCCTCACAGGTTTGTCCTTTTAATGCAGACAGTACAGTCTTGAGTCGTTTTCTGTAGCCTTTTTACTTTTTTTTTAGTAGAGGCAAATATTAATTTAAGTTCCTATCTCTGCACTTTACATTGACCTCTTTTTCACATCTACTGATTAAAACTAAAGTGCATGTGTATACTTGTGTGCRTGTGTGTGTGTGTGCATACACWTGAAAGTRTAATTGTTGATATTAACACTGAATTGCTTTCAAGTGATTATGAAAAATAGCACTACCAGGAACTCCCTTATTAATAAAGAAAATAAAAATCAACTACGGAAAATGTCTTAGAACCTAAACCCATAATTCTCCATCTCTAAAATTAATACAAACTTTGCTACTTAATTCATGTTAGTGACATGTTGGAGTTCTTTACTCACATCAATGCAAAGAGGATCTTGAAAGCAAGTATTTCTCTCATTTATTTTCAAATTATTTTGCAAAACACTGACTCCCAAGAACTCTGTTATTAAATCTGTACATTAGTGCAGACATTTGCTCTTTCATCCATTATCTTTTCTGTGCTTTAAGTCAGATACCCAAATCAGTATAAGATGTTTGTTAAGGGAGTAGAGAAATATATTCAGATTTAATCCAGTGATTGTCGTTCATTCGTTGCAAATAACTCCTTCATCAAGGCCATCAGGCTAATTATTAACCTCTTCCATCTGCAGATAAAGAAATACTTTCAGTCACGAGGAGGCCACGCAGCAGGAGAGGTCACCCAGGCCATTTGTGGGCACATGGAAACGCACAGGCTGCACCAGGCAGGGAAGGGAAAGGGGCAGGAGCTGCCTGGCTCCACAGGGATCGAGGGGAACCTTTCCCATCGTAGCTGCCACATCTTGGTGTCCTGAGTAGGGGTCTCCATGTCCCACGTAGGGGCTGTGGTGTTACGGGGCTGCCGCTCTCACCAGCTGCACAACGCAACACGTTGCAGGGAAAACCTTCCCAAGGAACTATCAAAGTGCCTGTTATCTCAAAAAAAAAAAAAAAAAAAAAAAAAAAAAAAAAAAAAAAAAAAAAAAAAAAAAAAAAGAACAACAAAGAAAAATAAAAAGGGCATGTGAACCTGTGCTGCTCTAACGTGGGAAGCCTCCAGGCGGTGCAAGGTGCCAGCACCGGCCACCCTGGTGCTTCCACCACCCAACCGGTCTGAGGCAGGCGCGGGGCAGGGAAGGCGGCTGCGAGCRGCGGGTTCGGGCCGGCCACACACGAGCAGAGCAGCGGGTACCGGGCGCACGGCAGCCCCGCCGTCGCCCCGCGCCCCTTCGCCAGGCCCCGCAGCAGGTAAGAGCGGCGCTTCGCCGGGGAGGCCTCTCCAGGCCCTGCTGTGGGGAGAAGGATTTTGATGGGAACGTTGTCCCGAGAGAGGAGTTGTCGAGGCCGGCAACAGCGAGCGGAGCGGTCRCCTGGCTCTGGCGGTGAAGGAAATGAAAGAGGGTCAAGGGAGAGGCTGAGGGAAAATGGCTGGAACATCACTAAGGAACCACCAGTGCACGGGGATGACGGTGGACTAAAACCTGTGCGAGGGGAAGGAGTGAGGAGAGAAAACAAATAGCTTAAATAGAAGCAGGAGAAAATAATAAAGTAAGATCAGAGAAGCCAGCATCCCTGCTGCCCTGCCTTCCCTCTCATGGCAAAGGGAAAGGCTCAGATTAGCCCCGGAGGGAGACAGACGTCTCACACCTCCCCAGGGACCTCACYGACCCGAAATCCGGGTCCGACTGCAAGGGGGAAGGTCCTGGGGCTGCCCCGTGTCACACTAGATTGACCCATTTCTTTTCAGAATACAAATCACCCGCATATAGACCAGGATTAAAACAATTTGCTTTACGTGAGCTCCTTAAATCCTACTCTGCACTGCAAGGTTTGAGCATAAAAGTGCTGGAAGGCAGGTGAGTTTGACCAGGCCACCACAGAACTTTGCCTGTAGCTCATATATATATATATGTACACATATATATAGTAAAATAATTCCTCATAGGTACAGAAAACATCAGGCATCAGCACAACGCAAGGAGATTTTATCGAGGCTTAGACTGGAGATAGTCATGACCCCCTGCCTGCCTTCATTTACTGACCAAGGGAACCATGCGCCAGCTTCTTCATGTCAGCACCAAGGGCGGGTGAGCTGGACGGCACTGCAGCCCATGCACCAATTTAAATCCTATTGCTAAATTTGTCATGCTGTGACCAATCCTCTGGTTTTTTCTCTCCTTAATTTCAATATGAATCAGCTCTCAAAGACAAAAGGAAAACACAGGCCTGCTGTTAGCAGGATGAAACTGCTAAACTTCAGCTAAGGCCCCGCCATCTTATCACTCCCAAAAGGAGGCATTTTGTTCTGGAAAATTGGCACCAGCCATGGGACTGTATCAGGCTTTGAGAAGTACCACATAACTTGGGGAGAAAAAAAAAAAAAAAGGCAGCAAAAAAGCAGCAAAAAAACAATAATGCTATAAGCAAAGTTCACTCTTCTGATACATCAAGGTACAATCACTGAAATAAAAGTTAYTAGTAAATCTGTCTTATGCATTATAAACAGTTAGATTAAAAGTAACTGTTATTCCCAAACTCGGCAGTTTCTGCTTTTGGTTCGGAGCAAGGGCTGGGAGAGCTCTCCATACAGAGGACTTTCTCCTGCTTCTAATAAAAATTCCCATCTGCCTCACTAAGGCCATCCCAAATAAGGGCACATGGAAAAACAGGAGCACGTCCTCGCTGTTAGCACGATCAATACCACTGCCAAAAAGCAGCGTCTATTTAATAAACGCAATGTACWTTGCTTTATTTGACCTTCTGTTCACAAAATAATTTTATTATATGTATGAAAGCAGCATACAGGCAATAAAATTATGAAAACATTCACAATACATAAATACACAGACCTGATGCAGGATGTATATAGTTCATTAGATTTTTTTTCCCTCTCAGTTCTCTTTTACTGACAACACATTTTTGATATATGTTATGAAAAGTTTCTCCAAAGGGCATTGGTTCCCATTCAGAAAACAAGTAGCTTTCTTTAAATGTTGCTGAATATTAACACCCAATGTTCCTGTTGCTAAGGTTCACTTTATTTTTTGGCATTACAAAGGGAAAGCAGCAGGGAAGGACAATGAAAAAGTAGCAGGTTTTTTTTTTTTGTTTGTTTTTTTGTTTTTTTGAATAAAACATTAGCAACTTTTTTGGAGCTCACAGGATGGCTTTAAGGTGGGGACTGCAGTTCCATCCATGTTTAGAAACGTCTTAATCCAAAATGGGAATGAGGCACTATTCCTTCTTGAAGGGACTACAGGCATGGTAATTACTAAAATGTAATGTCCTCTTAGTTCCCAAAGCAAAGCACTAAGTACTTCACTTATTTCTGGCTGTGATACAGGAGCAGACAAACAGCATGATCCTTGACTCCTGGTGTTACTGTGAGAATACATATGACAATGAAATTTGGCAGGTTTACCACCATTATAATCAATTGTGTTTGTTCAGAAAAGATATCCAAGACTCGAAATAAGAAAAGTCTGAGAAAGCTGTTTATCATACATAAATACAAAACATTATATACTAGTAATTGTTACCTAAGAAGCTCCTCTTCTCAAATTGGATCCTTCTTAAGGTTGTAATCGTATTTAAGGTATTTACAGCTCCACAAACTTGACATTCTAGCAAAGTCTTTGTAACGTGAAACTTTTTAAAAATAAATAGCAGCAATTTCTTTTATTTCTGTAAGGGAAGAGAATTCACAACTCAGTCAACTCTGGTCCTATCTTGTGAAAGAAATCCTACTAAAAGAAAAAAAAACCCACAAGCACACAAACTCCACACAGCATCAGTTTTGTTGATTCCTTCATTTCTTGCTGAGCTTCTTAACATTCCTTCATTTTCCTCACCAGCTCTCCAGACTATCAGAGCTTTAATAAAGTGCTGACTGGTTGACTGGTCAAAATGCAGTTATGACACTCCAAAAATATCCCATTATTTAAACATCTTAAATAACATAAATAAAGCTAGATCTGTTATAACATATGAAAAATATCAATTTAAACAATAAATAAATAAAACCAGTATCGACATATTACCTCCCAAAGCTTTAAAAATATCCATTCTCATTATAAGGCTCAATTATTTTTCAGAAATAATTTTAAGAAGGCATCTACCTATCTTTGCAATCCTTCAGCCTTTAATCAGGACCTCTTAACACCCACGATCACAAGACACAGCAATCTTTTAACTTCTAGTAAACATTAATCTTTAAGTACTTAACATTTCTCTTTTGTCTCATTTCAAGCCAGAAATTTGCTTCTCTAAGTGTAGAGATGAAGCAATATTCTCTTTGCTGCACTGTACTTTGCTTCACTGCACTGTATCCAAATTTATGTATTTTACTCAGTATGAAAAACACAGTTTAGCATCCGTTTTCCCCCAGTTTCCAATATCTTTTGCTGTTTATTGTTTTAAATGTGAAGTTTGATTTGAATGCCAGGAATATTAATTCTGGGCTTTATGTAAATGTGTTTTTCTCCCTTGATCTTAGTTTCTTACTAAAAAAAAACTTTTATATCTTTTTTTTAAAAGATCATTACCATATACATTATTAGATCTTACTGGGTTAACCTTACTGTTCAGGTTTTATGCTGCCCATTTTGTGTAATGGGATTGATTTTTTCCAAAGAAACATCAGCTTCATAATCCAAGATACCCGACAGTGCTGGAGACATTTTCTCCAGCGTCTTAGACAGTTCCCCTTCTTCTTCTTTTTTTAGAGGCTCTTCTTCTGGACAGATAATTGAATGTGGAATCAGATAAACCAGATTACAGTCTTTGGGGCTAGACCCTTTGGGCTCGTGTTGGCTTGAAAAAACCACGGCTCCGTTATTGTTGATACTAACAGTCTCTATAGCATTGCTGGACATAGGGCAGAGCCTGTAGCATCCTAGCAGGGTGGAAAACGCCTTGCGGAAATCAGCATTGAAGGCATAAATGATGGGGTTCAGGGATGAATTAGCCCATCCAAACCAAACAAAAACATCAAAGGTGGTGGAACTAATGCAGAAGGGTTCTGCTCCCTTGGACGGTTGGGTAGGCTCGCAGAAAGGAACCATGCAGTTCAATACGAAGAATGGCAACCAGCAGCACACAAACACCCCCATGATCACTGACAAAGTCTTTAAGACCTTTGTTTCCCTCTTGAAGGACATTTTGAAGTTGCTCTCTGGCTGCTGGCAGTCCATACTGCTTCTGTTGCCACTTGTGTTCTGGCAGTTCTTGGCATGCACGGCTGCTCTCTCCAAAGCTGAGATTCGTCTTATTTGCTTCTGAGCAATCCGATATATCCTCGTGTAAGTGACTATCATGATGGCCACAGGTATATAGAAGCTAATTAGAGACGAAGAGATGGCATACATCCTGTTGAGGCTAGAATCACAGTTGTCCATGCTTATGCCTTGTAAACTGGCGTTCAGGTCCAAAAAGCTTGTGGTTGTAGCCTTGTGCCAGTTCAGCTGCACAGGGATGAAGGAAATCAACACAGACAAGGTCCATGCCACACTGATCAGGATGAAGGCTGCCTTGGGGGTCATTTTCCTCTCGTATCTAAATGGACTGGAGATGGCCCAGTATCTATCCACGCTAATGACACAGAGATTTAAGATGGAGGCTGTTGAGCACATAATATCAAAGGCCACCCAGATGTTACAAAACGAACCGAAAGGCCAGAAACCAGCAATCTCAGCCACAGCTTTCCAAGGCATGACCAAAACCGCCACTAAAAGATCTGACACTGCCAAGGAGATGACAAAGAAGTTGGTCACCTTGGACCTTAGGTGGCGAAACCTAATGACAGCTGCGCAGACCAGCGTGTTTCCCAGGAGCGTGGAGAGGATCAGCAGCGAGAGGAAGCAGCCCGTGAGGATCCGAAAGGAAGAGTCCCTTTCCACAAGCAACCCTTCCCCATCCATAGCGGTGTCGTTCCAAGTCATAGTTTCTCCTGAGGGAAAATCATATCATGATTTTGGTGACGACAGCAACTGCTTTCCTCGCAGACATTAGAGACATCGGGCGTCCATTAATTACTCATCACCAAACAGGCAGAGGTCCTTGCTTGCACCTTCACCCCTGGATGGACTTCATCCACTTTGAGTCGCCCTGAATGATATTGAAAGCCCTCTAAAAGCAGGAACTGAAATGCACAAACACAGTTAACTCTGCAGGCTAGTCCCGAGGCAATCCCTTCAGAAACACCCTGCACAAAGTAGCCCAACTCGCACAGATCACCTGCGAACGCTCTGCTGCTCTCCTCTCCAAATACACCCCAGAGACAGGAAAGCAATCACTTTTCCATGCTTRCATATATTCCCACTTAAATAAGCTATTGATCCAGAGTTTCCAGCGTCCGTTTCGCTAGCCCTTCATATTTACTGAAGCGTAGTACTATTTGAGGTGCTTTTCCTCTAGTTTATAGCTTCCTGCGTGTCTCACTGCTGAAACACCCCATCCCTCCTCCTCAGCACATGCCTGATAGAAAATGCATCAGTTCTCTCTTTTTGGGCAGCAATTCTTCACCTTATTTCAAACTGCTTAAGTTTTACATTTCCAGAGAAAAAGAAAACAAACATACAGTGGCTGATGTTGTAAAGGTTTTCAGTAAGAAGCAGCTCAGATCAAATTTTATTTAAATGAGAAATTCTGTCTCCTACCTTTCACCTTTGATTCTCTGTTTGATCTGGGATGCAGGGCCGTCTCTTCTTATTTAGCTTTGGAATTGCATAGCAAATCTTACACACAAAACCAACGCAAAAACACTGCATTGCGTGGGGCGTACAGGTTTGCTCTTTTTCCCCTGAAAGTGCAAACGGGCAGGGGAGAAGCGAAAACAAAAGCCGTCGGAGTGTGGTCATGAGGAGTTAGTTTTCAAGCGGGCAGCAGATCTGCTTCCTGGGACCCTGCGCCAAGAGCCCTGCCAGTCTGTGCCCAGCTCTTGCCAGCCCGCGGCCTCTAGTGCTCAGTCTGCAAACTTGGTCTGCCCGAGCCGCACTTTGTACATCCCGGGGAAGCGACGCATCGGGACAAGTCATCCCAGGCGAAAGGCACGGTATTCCCAGCACTGGCGAGAGCGCCGGCACAGTTCTCTGTCTTGCACTGGAAGAGGGCGAGAGAAGGAAGAAGAACCTGAGTGACCTCCCGTCGGCCACCAAACGAGGTGCGAAGCCGGTGGCCTCGGAGCAGGAGCGCGGGCACGTTCCTCAGCCGACGGGGAAAAGTTGTCTCAACACTTTGCTGCGAGCGCGTAGCTCTCCGTAACTCCGGCCGAGTAATCCCCGCTCCTGCGCGGCGGGAGCAGCTCCAGCTTCACCGGCTCTCGCCTTTACGGGAAGCCCAGGTGGAGGAAGCTCTCGGGGGTCTCGCACGCCCTGCCCCGCGCCGCGCATCTCCAGCGCCGGGGACTCCTGCTCCGTGGCGCGGGCCGCGGCTCCGTCCTGCCCGGGCAGGGCTCGGCAGCATCGCCTCGCGAAGGGCTCCCGCTCCGTCCTAGAGGATTAAGACAGGGGAGAGACACGCAGGGAGGCTCGCAGCGGGCACCCTCCCGGCGCCTCCTCTAGCATCTTCGCTTTGGCTCACTTCCCTCTGGGCTTCCTGTCCCGCATTTTTTTTTTCCGGTTTCCCGGGGAATAACGAATCCAGCAGCGCGGATACTGGGCTGTAAGAGCTGGTGTCCCGAGCGCAATCCGAGTGACTTTCCGTGGGGCCGCGCCAGGCTTGGGGACCCGCTGCCGCCGGCCGCTGTGAAGAGACGCGGGGAGTGAGTCCCGGCACCCAAGGCCGGGCAGGCTCCGCAGCGGCTCCCGCGGCCCCTCCCCGGCCAGTAAGCGCTCCCGGGGACCGGCGAAGCGGGCGGCGAGCCCGGCGGGGCGCTACTCACCGGGCCGGGCTGCAGCCGGGCAGCGCCGC